>NW_006209346.1:791858-831314 GCF_000334495.1 Tupaia belangeri chinensis
TTGAATTCATCCACTGTTAACCAAACTGTTCCAGATCACCTGTGTAATGGACTCCTGGAATAATAGCTGAAGTAACTAGCAGAAATAATAAGCCAACCAATGTGAACTCTTTTTGAGAAATGTAGGAACTTTTTAGGTGACTTAAAACTATGAGCCATAAAAGCCCTAGCATAAGTATTAAAAATGAGACCTTTATTTTTTTGTATAAATACTTGGGATGATGAAAATGTTATCTCTAGGTTAAAAGTCAGCTGATTTATACATATTTATACATAATGTACTAGTTCTCATGAACAAGGGAGGATGGTAGTTCTTCAAGAGGGAGAAAAATGATTCAGTGAAAACAAGTCTTTGTTTTTATGCCTGGAATTAAAGTTCAGATTTTAATTATAAGTTCTGTTATGAGGGCTTGTCTTATTGAAGATTTTTCATAGTGCTAACTTTGCATGCCCAAAAATGTCTTCATTTTTTGTTTTTAGTAAAGTGCAGTTTGACTTGCCTTGATCCTGTCTAGAAATAAAATACTGTAAGAGGCAGAGTAGAGGTTGAGAAGATGATTTGGGGGTGGGGGGGAAGCCCTGATTGCTATTAATTTCACATATCAATGTTTTAAAGTACAAATGTAGGGGGAAAAGTGAAAAATGTTGCCAGGTAGGAAAGGGCATCATCAGCTGTTTGCAGGTGCAATCAGTGCCACAAGATACCTGTTTAAAGGTGAAATATATATGGATTAAAGAAGTATCATCCTGCATCCAAAACACTTGTGCAGGTATCTTTTTTTTTTTTAAGAATTATTTATTCAATTCCATTATTATTATTTCTTTATTTTTTTAATTTGGCCTGAGAGAGAAAGGGAGAAAGCAAGCCACCAGGGCCAGGACTTGTACCAGGGTTAGCCATGTGGGAATCCACCACCTTTCACCACCATGCCAGCCCCCCCAAATATCTTTTTTTAAAACATTCAATATTTCATTTATATACATCAGCCCTATCAGCTATCCGACCAAATAGCAAAAAGGGAGATTTTGGGGACCAGCAGATGGCATAATGGTTACATTGCTGGACTCCCACATAGTGGGCTGCAGTTAGAGTCCCAGACCTGGTAGCTTCAACTCATATGCTGGGCGTGTGTCCGTGCATGCTAAAAATCCCGAGAGGAGACTGGAGGAGAAGGGACTGCAGTGTGGCCATCCCTCTTGGGGAGGGGGTGATTTCTCACTTTCTGTTTCTCTGTCTCTCTCTGTCTTCCTGGTGAGTTCTGGTGAGCGCATACTCCCTATAGCAAAAATCTTTTTTTTTAAGGGACATTTTGTCAGCCTCATTTATTAGTCTCAACATTTTGTGAAGAGAGCCATTCAGTTGATAATGTAAGCCACAGAAGTAACTTAGTAAACAAAGCATTGACATTATTAAAGTAACTTCTAATTCACTGTGTCATGGTCTCACACTTTCTAGAAAATAAATAGTCTGGAGAGCTGTTGGGTCTAGTAAAAGGATCTTAAAAGAAAATTTAAAAGTGCTCTGTGAGTAAGGGTATTTCCAAACTGACACATTTATTTTAACCTGAAAGCCTCTTCCAGGTATTTTCTATGGAGGAATAGTTATTTTTACTGTGATTAGGGTAATGGTAACCTTTTTAAAGGCAGAGGGCAAAATATCCGAACTTCTCACCAGTGCATTGTTTTTCTTTATTGGAGTTAAGAAAAAGTAGTTTTCAACACAGCTTCTACAGTGATGTACTTTATGTATAGTGTTACATGTCGATTGAACACCAACTAAATTTACTTTTAAATGTTTTCCATGAAATAAAAAGATGACCTTAAAAACAAGCATTTGTTTCTTACAGGTCCGAACAAGATCGGTTGGTGAATGTGTAGCATTCTATTACATGTGGAAAAAATCAGAACGTTATGATTTCTTTGCTCAACAAACACGATTTGGAAAAAAGAAATATAATCTTCATCCTGGTGTAACGTGAGTCAATTTTTTTTACTTTAAAACTTTATATATTTACTATGCTTCCTTAGATTTTTCTTGAGGGGATTTTGATTTTTAGACTCTTGCTTTTATAGTAGAATTTGCATTAGTTTACATTTACCATCTATTGACATATCTTCATTGGGCATTTAAACTTTTCAGTGCATAAAACATTGTAAACCCCACAGTTCCTGTGATTTGAGACAGTAGAAACATCATTCAAGTGTACATTTTCACTAGGCATCCCAAGAGGAAGTGGGTCAGAACAGCTGTGAAAGCATGTTTTTCTTGATTTCTGTTTTATTCGGTCTAAGCATTAACATTAAGTCAGTGACTTGATTTCATCAATTTGTACCGAAATGATGTTATTTTTATTTTTTCAGTTAACTAATTTATTTAATTTTAGAGAGATTTTTGCTATAGGGCACATGCACTTGGCGGAGACACAGAGAGAAAGAATGAGAGAAATCACCCTCCAGTGGTGATGGCCACATTGTAATCCCGTCTCCACCCTTCTCCCCTCGGGATCTTGGGCACACATGCCCATGTGCTTGGTGTGAGTTTCAAGCCTCTGAGTCCAGGACTCAAACCATGTTTGGCCATGTGAGAGTCCAGTGAGGTAACCATTATGCCATCTGCTGGCCCCTCAAAGAAGATATTCTTAAGGTTGACTTAGTTATTGCCTTTAGAAAATGCACGTTTGTGTATGTTTGCTTATGCTTTCCATATTCTTAGGCTAATCTTTTTTGTGGTCATGTTTATAAGGTGTTTTTTTTGTTTGTTTTTTTGTTTGTTTTTTTTTGCTGGTGACTTTTTGGAGGATCAAACGCTCTTAAGGCCACAGCAAAACAATCTAAAAGTGAATAAGTAGGTTTGATCAACATCCTGCAAGTCATGAGACAAGGGCCTATGAATATGAACTTTATCTTTCCTTGTTCAAAAATAGTGGTTTTTTTCTATGAATTCAAATTTTATCTAATTACTTAATGTTATTAAGTTTATAGTTAATTTTTTTCTGTTGCTAGTGTTCAAGCATACTGATACAGAATTAGATATGGCTGTCCAGTCTGCAGAGTACATCTTAAAATGGTCATGATTTTCAAGCTCTTCTGTAGGGAAGTAGTAACATCTTTCATTTTTTTCACCCATTTCAGAAACAATGCTTACAACAAACTGCAGTCAGTTTGGTGCCATCAGCAGTAAGAACATAGAATTGCTTGCCATGTTGGGTCAGAGCCATGGTTCACCCAGTTTTCTCGTTCAGAAAGCATCACTGAAGTGTGGGCTGACTTAGGAGGTCCTCTGTGATGTCAGGCTGAACAGGTTAGGCAGGGATGGCTACCGAGCTTTCTGATTTCTCACATAGCCTCGTAGCATCTGAAGACTTTCTGAAGATACTTATCTGTAATCTTGATTCCTCTTAAGGTGGGTATTCTGTACATGGAGGAGCCAAATAAAAGTAATCCGTATGTCTTGTTCTCAGGGTTTAAGAGTAAATAGTGGGACCCTGCTATGATGATAGGAAATGAACAGATGTGTTTTTCCCTTAGGCAAGGATACTGTAGTTTTGTAGGTTTGCCTGTGTCTCCTGGGTATTTTATATAATTTTTTAACTGAAAGAACTGTAATATTTTTTCTGAGTCTCAATTCTTTTTTCTTACACTATATGTCTTCCATAAAAAGCAATGATCAGACAAATTTTTTTCAGATGGGAAGAAATTGTAATTTTTCTGGTTTGCTTTCAAGACATTCTGTTTCTGTTAATATTTGTATTTGTATTTTAAGTGGATAAATAAAAACATGAAGTTACTGCCTTTAGAGAAAAAATTGAGTTTTCTTCTTACTTTTTTGGTCAAAATTTATATAGTTTAGAGTACATTATCCTGAGAATTATTTGTTCATTTTTCCGTTAAATTATTACCTTCTATTTTCACCGGAATTAAGTACATTTGCCACTTTTCTCCCTACAGTCTTTTTATTTAATTTTTTAAACATTTTTTTAACTTTATTTATTTAATTTGACCAGAGAGAGACTGAGCGAATGAGCAATAGAGAAAGGGAAAGTGAGAAAGCAAGCCACCAGATCTAGGATTCAAATCACGTTTGGCCACGTGGGAGTCCAGCACCCTTAACCACTACACCACCTAACGGCCCCCTCTCTACAGTCTTTGAAGGCTCCTACTACAGTTCTATTTACTGTCTAAGAATTGAGAGCCAAACACAAGTTGGATATTTTACTATAAAGTATCCAGCCTTCCAGATACATGTGTGTGTGTGTATGTATATATGTGTGTGTGTGTATATATATATATATTTTTTTTTTAAGTAATAACTCTATATTACTAGTTATCTGAATATTGCCCTAACCTTCTGGGTATTTGCCTGCCTCTTCTTTCTCCTTTCCTAAGAATTCCAGATGCCATTAATTAATTAATTTATTTATTTATTTTATTTTTTGGAGAGATTTTCACTGTAGGGCGCGTGTGCTCGCCAGACAGAGAGAGACATAGAGACAGAAAGCGAGAAATCACCCGCCAGGGGGGATGGTCACGCTGCAATCCCTTCTCCTCCATTCTCCTCTCGGGATCTTGGGCACGCACGCACGCACACGTGCCCGGTGTGAGTTTTAAGCCACCGGGTCCAGGACACGAACCGCAGTCGACTACGTGGGAGTCCAGCAACATAGCCATTACGCTAACTGCTGGTTCCCCCATTAATTTTTAGAGAATAAAAATAATACTTAATTTGTTTTTACATTATCATTGCTATAATTAGAATTGTAGCACATCCCTATATTTATTGGAGCCCTATAACCTAGGGGACAGTGATAATCATGTAGGTTGAGATTATAACTATAATCAATAGTATGTTGTAGACTCACCACAGACATTGGAAAATTCATAAGAGTTTTCACTGTTTCTTTCTATTCTAAGAATTCTTATTTACTGTGCTCACAAAATCCTCAATGTTTTGTCTTAATATTTCTGTTGTACTTATTCTAAGGAATTTTAAATTGAATAATGCGCTTAAGGTTTTTTGTTTTTTGGAGAGGTTTTTGCTATGGGGTGAGTGCGCTTGCTAGAGAGACAGAAAGCAAAAAATCACACCCCTGGGGGGGCGGTGTGGAATGGCCACGCCACAGTCTCTTCTCCATTCTCCTCTCAGGATCTTGGGCATGCACGCACATGTGGCCAGCATGAGTTTAAGCCACCGGATCCGGGACTCGAACCACGGTCAACTACATTGGGAGTTTAGCGACATAGCCATTATGCCAACTGCTGGTCCCTGTGCTTAAGTTTTAATTGAGCTTCTCTTCTGTACCACGCACACTTTTGGTCCTAGTGATGCAGTGGTAAACCAAATGGACTAAATTATCTGCCCTTGGGAATTATTAGTGCAGGTATTAGGAGAGTTTTTCTGTAAAAGAGAAGAAAGTAAATACTTGAGGTTCTGCAGCCCTTAACATCTCTAACACAACTATTCACCTCTGTGGTTGTTGCCTGAAAGCAGTTACAGGTGTTACATAAAAAGAAGTGTACCCTGTGTCTGGGTTCTGATAAATTCTGTTTACCAAAAAGCATGTGGCCATCCCACAAGCCACAGGTTGCTGATCCTTACTGTAGTGATTTAGTAGCATTTTATAGTTTACAGAATATTTCCGTGCACATCATACAGCCACCATGTGGGGTAGATCCTGGGTTATCAGAAGTCATCATGTATTGTTTTTCTATGCAAAAATGCAGTCATGACTTTTCTAGCAACCCAGTAGAACAGGTGTAATTTTATTTATATTTCATAGGTAACTTATAGTTAACTTCAGAGAAACAATTATTCAGTCCTGATTTTCTAACCCAAACCCAATATTATTTAATACAGCTGTGTAGTTAGGCCTCACCTAGGGAAGAAATGAGATGACTTTTAATTGGTACAGACAGAATAAACCCAGATGTTATGGCCAGGAATTGAGCTTATTATAGCTCAGATCTGGTAGAAATATGATATAGAAAATATTCAGGAACCTTTTAGAAAGTGGTCATTCCTTTCTATTAAACCTGTTTGTCTTTTGGATACTGCCTTTAGGAGTTTTAAAGTATAATCTATCTAAAAATTCTTTGATACTACTGATGATGATGCCCCATCTCCACCTATGATCCTCGGTGTTAATTGGGTCACTCTGAGCACTTGCCTACAATTTGAAAGTTTTGTAACTTCCTGTAGGTCTCTAAAATTTGCTAGATTAAAAGCCTTTATGGATTTTCTTACAAACCTATAATCAAAAAAATTTTTGTTTAAATGCTCTTATCCTGGAGTGATAAATGAGGCACTACAATGAATGTGAGTGAAAATTGGGATATGTTTGTTAATAATGTCTCCCAAATTTAATTTTAGCTTTTAGCTTTTTTAATGTAAGAAAATAATTGTGTTGTTTGACTTAATTTTAAGGGATTACATGGATCGTCTTCTAGATGAAAGTGAAAGCGCTGCTTCTAGTCGAGCACCATCTCCTCCTCCAACTGCCTCAAACAGCAGTAACAGCCAGTCTGAGAAAGAAGACGGCACCGTGAGCAATAGTAATCAAAATGGTGAGCAACAGGAGAGACATCTGTGCTGTGTTCCTGTTTCTTCAAAATGAGGGGCATTTTCTTAGTTTCGGAAATACATCTTGGGTTTCTACAAACTTTCAAAGTAGAAAATGAAATTGTGAATACTGTGATGTTGTGCATGTTTCACATGTACAATGACCATTTTCTTTCTTTCTTTCTTTTCAATTTGCTAGAAGACATGTGCACTGCCAGAGAGAGAGATGAGAGAAAGTTGAGAAAGCACCCCTAGGTGGGAGGCATGTTTTTCAGGCTGCAGGGGTTGAAACACAGACCATGTGGTAGGCCATATGGGATCCAGCTTCCTTAACTACCAAGCCATGGGACTGGCCCAACAGTGACCATTTCTCTTAAGACATTGGTTCTTTTTCAGTAGCATCTGTTTTCTTACCCAGTTGGGATGATGCCTGTATATAATTGCTACTTCTAAATTTTAGACCAAAACCCCATGTATTTCACATTAGAAATACAAATATTGGGACCAGCAATTGATGTAAGGCTATGTCTCTGGACTCCCATGTAGTCAACCGCAGTTTGAGTCTCGGACCCAGTGGCTTAAACTCAAGCCAGGCTTGTGTGTGTGCGTATGCTCAAGATCCCGAGAAGAGAAGGGATTGTGGCATGGCCATCCCCCCTTGGGGGTGATGTCTTGCTTTCTGTCTCTTTCTGGTGAGCGCATGCGTCCTTATAGCAAAAACCTCTCCCCCAAAAAAAAGAAAAAGAATTACAAATATTTATGAAATATCTTAAGAACTTAGAACATTTTATCAACATATGGATGAATGAAAAGTAGACAACAAGGATACTATTTTGAATAATTAAGTTCTCTTTGACAGCATAATCTTAAAGAATGAGGAAAAAATAAAACAGGAACAGTCTGTACATTAATATTGAAATATTCATGTTTATCTCCATGAGAAAGATAAGGAAAAGGCATATGAATGTGTTTGAAGTTTAGAATAGTGTCTTGTTTGAAATGTACGGTAAACTAGAGATCTCTGTGCTGATCAGTAAGAGCTGTTCAGTTGATTTCTACTTTGATTAAAATGGTCTGTGTAAGTAATAGTTGCTAAGCAGAAGATAATACACACAAACACATACATAAAATACACACAAACACATACATTGTCTCTTCTTAGAAGGGTATTGATGGGGACCAGCAGATGGAATAATGGTTACATAGTCAACCATGGTTTGAGTACCAGATGTGGCAACTTAATTAAACTCATGCTGGGCACATGTGCCTGCATACCCAAAATCCTGAGAGGAAAGTGGAGGAGAATGGACTGCGGCATGGCCATCCCTCCTGGGGTGTGATTTCTCGCTTTCTATCTCTGCCTCTCTGGTGAGCTCACACGCCCTATAGAAAAAAAGTCTTTCCCCCAAAATGAAGGGTATTGATGAATTAGAAAGTAGGGGAGGGCCAGTGGAGAGCTAACCTTCTGACAGAAACTGTAAAGGAAATGCTGAAAACTCTGACCCTTGTTCTAAGACTTTTGGTCTCCCATTGGCACTGCTGTCATGTATATACTTGACTCATTTCACAGCCCGTTTCCTCACTGCTTTGCCTCTAAGAACAAGCAAGAAACAAACTTAGGTCCCAGCAACCATGTCCTGATTAAACAAGGCTCATTGAAATGAAGTCTAATACCAGCTGTATCCATCCTAAAGTAGAATAAGATGCTAAGAGTCTGACCTCGGTACTAAAGATGGAACCACAAGAGGCAAACAGTTGGTACCACTGCTCTTTTCCTATTCTTAACATAAAGTAAATAATTTCCTTTTCTTTTCCCGTTTTTTAACTTTTTATTTTTTTTTGAGACGTTTTTGCTATAAGGCACGTGTGCTGGCCAGAAAGACAGAGACAGACAGCGAGAAATCATCCTTCAAGGGGTATGGCCACACCACAATCCCTTCTCCTCCATTCTCCTCTGGGGATCTTGGGTACACATGCGCACATGCCCAGCGTGAGTTTAAGCCACCAGGTCCAGGACTTGAAACGGAGTCGACTACATGGGGAGTCCATCGACATAGCCATTACGCCAACTGCTGGTCCCAAGACCATGCTTTTAGATCGAGAGATTGTTTATAAGTTACCTGTAAATTGTTGAGTAACTCAGAAGCCATTTATATGTTTTTCAAGTAAAGGAATTTTCCAGCCCAATTTCCTTTCTTTTGTAAGGGACTTTAATTAGTGCCTTGGCATCTTAGAGCTACTTTCGACCTAGTTACGGTCTCACCTTGCATTTTGGAATTGCCACTCTGAGATTATTGCTTTGAAATCATATGATGCATAATTCCCATGTACATTTTTGAGTGCTTTTTTTTAGAGAGAGATTTTTTTTCTATAGGGTGCGTACGCTCAACAGAGAGACAGAGAAAGTGAGAAATCACTCCTGAGGGAAAGGCCCTGCTGCAGTCCCTTCTCCATTTTCTTCTTGGGATCTTGGGCACGCACGCACACATTCCTGGCTTTGAGGTTTAAGCTGCCAGGTCTGGGACTCAAACCCAGGGTTGACTACATGAGAGTGTAACAACATAAGCACTATATTATCTGCTGGTCCCACAAGTGCATTTTTGTTGGGAAATAGATCATTTTCTTTGACCAGAATGTAATATTTAAAGCTCATATTGTATGAAAAATATTTTTCACATAATTAAATTTTAATTTTTGCCAGTAGTTCATTCAGTATTTTATACCCTGTCATCATAATTTGTATTCCATTTTTACAGTCAACTCTGAAATGACCTTTTTATTATTACTTGCTTTTATTAGATTGTATTAGACTAGTTACCCTTTAACTTCTCTCACCTATTATGGAAGAATTTGTGTTTACTTTTAGCACTGTTTAGATTGTACAGCATTCATTTTTTTAACATTATGATAACAGGTTTCAATCTACTTAGATAACTTTAGCTTGTGTTTTTGTGTTTTTTTATTTGTTTTTGTTTTTAAGATTTTGCCATAAGGTACATGTACTCACCAGAGAAAGATCGAGACAGTGAGTGGGAAAGTAAAAAATCACACCCCTCTCTGCCGGAATGGATGGCCATGCCATAATCGCTTTTCCTCCATTTTCAGGATTTTGGGCACACAAGCACCCAGCTTGATTTTCAAACGGCTGAGTCCAGAACTCCAACCACGGTTAGCCATGTGGGAGTCCAGCATCTTATCCATCATGCCACCTACTGGTCCTTCATGTAATCTTTCTAAAGCACAATAAACACAGACTTAATTTGAGTTTAAATAAAATAAAATTTAAAAATCCATGGCATTTTGACTTTATATATCAGCAGAAAACTCAAGACATACATAAGAAAGAACAATTGTTTTTATTTTTACATCATTTTAGGAAGTTAGTCTTTTTACCAGATTCAGGTGATTTGTGCCTGTTAGTTTAGCTTATTTAGACTGCTCTGTGCTGCTTTGTTGTCATGTGATACTTTTAATGCTTTTAACATATGATAGTTCTGTTCTTGGTTCTTTATTAACTTCACAACAATTCTGTAAGGTAAACCTATTATGTTCTGCATTGTATGTGCAATGAAACTCAGAGTGTGTAAATACTTATTAACTCTTTCCTATTAATGTTTCATTTTGTTTCTTCCAACTTAGGAATGTCATCTAATGGACCAGGTGAAATATTAAACAAAGAAGAAGTAAAAGTTGAAGGGTTACATGTTAATGGACCAACCGTTGGAAATAAGAGACCACTTCATGCAGATATGGATACTAATGGTTATGAAACAGATAACCTTACCACTGACCCCAAACTTGCCCATGTGAATGCAAGAAATGAAAATGATTTTGATGAAAAAAGCGAGAGACCTGCCAAAAGGCGAAGGGTAAACAGCAGCGGAAAAGAAAGTCCAGGTTCTTCTGAATTTTTCCAAGAAGCAATCTCACATGGAAAATTTGAAGAACTTGAAAACACAGATGACTAAATTTTAGAACTATTTTAAAACTTTTCTTTGGAGTAAATTCTGGTGTGACTAAAATTTTCAGGGTTGATGGGTTACCTTAAGCAGTTGATTTCCTTGAAGCAGTTGGTTAAAATCTAAATTTTAAATTGAGTCCTAACTTTAAGAAATAAGCTTTCATAATTCTGCCTTTTGCAGATGTTTTTACTTTAAAACTGTCAAAGACCCCTTGAAAGATATAAAAAATAGATTAGCAAATTTGAATGAACTAAATATATATATCAATACCTTCTTATTTGATGTATTAATCATAAAATTTCACTGCAAAATAATTTTTGCTTAGGTTAATGGAGGAATGAAAAAAAAACAGGTTCAAATTTCTGCTTACTACCAGTTTTTCTAAGTTTCTTAAAATGTCTTATCTTTACAATAGACGTTTTTCTCTCCATTTAAATTGATTGTCATTATTAAGGAAACCCTTAAGAATCCTGAAAGTTATGCTAGCATGATTTTTTTATATATAGAAGTTTAAAAATAAACCAAGTCAGGTTTGTATATGTAAAATTGTTGACATCAATGATGTCTTTTCATATTCTTATCTGGGCTTAAGAAATACATTCTGTATTTTTCCAGATTCTTTGTAGCCTTTGAAAGATTTTTACAGTACATATGTCTTGACTGAGCTGTCCTTTCTTAATACAAAAGCTTGTATAATTTTCTTAACTTGTACAGTTGGTAAACTTTTATGAGAGGAATTGATATTGAGTCTGTCAGCTTTCATTTTATTTTGCTAAGGTTTTTCTAATGAATTTTTAAGTGTTTGTGTAGTTAACTAAGTCATGTTTCTTATCCAGGTGGTAAAAGGATTCATAAAGGATTGTGAAGATTGTTTTTTTCAAATTTCTACATAAGGACAAATAGTTTGAGAATTCTGAAATTAAGCATGATGCTTAGATTGCACGGTTTGTTTTGCATTTGCTGTAATTTCCAAAATTATTTTTGAAGCAAGACAAAAGTTTAATGTTAGCCAAAGTGCTCCAATGTATCATGCTGACCGGAATCCTATTCAGTTATTTTTATATACATTATAAAACTTCCCATTTTTGCATTAAATAAACAGAAGGGACAAGGTCAAGTGGTACTTAGATGTTGGCGCACACAAGAAATAACCGTTGGCGGAAACAATGTTTATTTTATGAGGAAAAAATGATGAAGTTTGAAAAGTTTTCAGACCTTCAATTACAATCCAGCTTTTCAGATTTGATAGTTCGTCCAAAATAAAACCAACATATACAATAATCATTGATCTGTGTGGTTAAAAATACAATTATCCATCTGCATAGCCTTGTAAGAGTATCATTTTATTTTTAGTGCAAATTCTTGTTAAAAAATGTAGTTTTATACAGCTGATAGACCAACCTATATCCAAACTTTTATAAAAGATTATTAACTATTCTTGTTTTCTTCACACAGGCATGCCCCAAATGTTTCTTCTGATTGATTTTCAGCCATCAGTTCAAGAGCCAATGCCTTTTTAAAATAAATCTTTTGTGGTCTTGTTTTTAATGGCTCAACTGTCTAATGCAATTGAGTAGAGGTTTGCACTGAGAAGTTATCATTTAGGCCTTACCCTATGAAGTATTACTACTCACATGTTCATACTTCCTCCCGTCACCAATGTGAACAGCTTTTTTTCTCCGAACAGTGTTAAAAGCCACTTTATAACACTTGACTTCATGTAATGTACATTCACTGTTGTTAAATACATACCCAAGTAAATCAAGGTTTTGGGTGGAAGTGTTGAGGAGCTTGAGGGTTTTTTTTGTTCTGTTTTACTTAAAATATTAATTTATCCAGAATGGCAATAGCTTTAGCAGTTGGTCACAATCCATTTTCTCAAAGTTGTTATTAAATGATCCAAAGTATCCTAGCTCTTTGTCAAAAGTGATCTTTAAAAAGATTCAAAAGATTAGTGATGCTGTACTTTTTAAATTACTGCAATATTAGATATGTCATTTTATTTTTCTTAAAAGATGCATTTTGTTTGCAGGTTTGTGAAGTTCTTGCAAACTATTATTACAGGAACATCTTAAGTAAATTCTCAGGCATGTTTGCGAATATGACACATGTATACATGTTAGGAAATTTCACTTTTCTTAATCTTTATCTTTTAAAGTATGCCTAATGAAAGACATTCCACTATTGTATGTAATGCACAACTTTTTGTAAGGAAATATTTAATTGTATTTTGTGTTTATACAGGTATTTCACACAGTACTTTGTTCTTCATAATGCAGCCACTATAACTTGATAAGTCATTGCACTATTTAAAATTTTTAGTAATATCATGAGTTTAATTTGCTTAAGATTTAGTATATTTCAGAACTCTAGAACTCTTGACAAATTGCATTGGGAAAACAAGCCTTTAACACTTAGTCCGACCTCATTTCCCCCCCCAGCAAAGCACTATCGTTTCCATTTGGAATGGTATTCTGTTTCATGATGTGTTTTCAAGTAGAGTTCAGAATCTACAACTCAGTTCAACACAAATCTCTGTTGAGCTTTAAAATGTATTTGAAGTAATATTTAAATAGAATAGCATTTAAAATTATGAATTAGATGTTTTTAAATTTATGCATAGTAATTTTGCACTGTAAAATAATTCCCTTCTCCTGTTCCCTGTCTGCCATTCTGAAAATGCTTATTAAAATATTTTTGTAAACATACTTGTCTACATAATGCTCTGTGAATGATTTTCATTAAATTCAATAGGTTGTAATTATAGATTTTTACATTTGTCTAATACACATATTTAGTCTCTGTTCCTTCTCCTAGGCATATTGTATTGAAATTTTTTTTGTTACAGAGTGTGTGCACTCACCAGAGAGAGACAGGGAGAGAGCACCCCCACACACACACATTCCCCAAATGGGTCTTGGTCATCCCACAGTCCTTTCTCTTCCATTTCTCTCCTACCAGAATTTGAGGTATGCATGCACGCACACAACTGGCATGTTTTTCAAGCTGCCAGGGCTGGGATTTGAAACACAGTCTGTCACATGGGATCTAACTCCCTTACCCATGAGGCCATGAGACCAGCCCACACTGAATAGTTTTTCAGTGGTACCTAATTCTCTTTGCATATCTGGGTTGTATTTTTGTCTCTTCCGCTCCCTATCTCTAGAGTTCCTTTAGTCCCTGGACTCCTGTTCACCTGTAAAAGTAATTCCCTTCTTTTGCAGTGAAGTTAATATTACATAATATTTTGCAGCATAAATGTTATATTGTGGGGGGCCAGCAGGTGGCATGGTGGTATCCCTACATGGCCGACCATAGTTCAAGTCCCAGTCCTAGAGGTTTGCTGTCTCACCTCCCCTTTCTCTCAGTTTCTGGTCAAATTAAAAAATAATAACAAATGGAATTAAATTTTTAAAATTCTTTAAATACGGTGGGCGTGTGTGCATGCGTGCCCAAGATCCTGAGAGGAGAATGGAGAAGGGATTGCAGGGTGGATTGCCATCCCCCCCGGGGGGTGATTTCTTGCTTTCTGTCTGTCTGTGGCGAGTGCACACACCCTATAGCAAAATCCTCTCCCCCCCCCCAAAAAAAAAGGAAAAAAATACTTTAAATAAATAAAACATTTTGTCACAATACTTTGTTAAGAGTAACAAAGTATTGAATAACTTGAGTGTTGGTGAATTTCCACAGGCAGCAGTTTGATACCTTAGGGGTATGTAAATGGCTCTGTATCACTACTAAATACCAATCAGAAGTACTAAGGTTGTCCCAACTATATATTCGTGAGAAATGTTAGTGGAAAACCTTATTACGTGGGAACAGGAATTTCCTATTTTTGACCTTTCTGTCTCTAAAAATTGTTCCTTTCCGATAATTCTGATTAATTTTTTTCATACTAGAAAGACCAACTCTTGTTCACTGAAACTTACCCTTTGCAGAAACTTTAAAGGATCAGCTTCCTAACAGGCTGGTTGCATCTCTTTGAATATCTACTTTAAACTCTTCTAGTATACTAGTTTTCTGAGCTCATTTATTACATACTTTTAGTATTTTGCTGATCTTCTGACCTTTGTATGGACATGGATTTTCCTTTTCCGACTGATTATGTTATCTCAACTTTATACTAGCTCGTCTGATTTATTTTGGGTATCTGATGTACTTAAAATGCGATTTTGATCTAATGTAATTTGAACGCACTTTTAAAGGTCATCTCTTTCATGAAGAACATTGAAAAATTGCCCCATAAACTGGGGCCAAATTCTAATTCTCCAAGTTGGTGAAGGTTTCTTTATATTTAAATGTTAGTTGTGGCAGATCTTCATTTCCTTCCATATGTCCTTGGGCCAGGTGCTATGCTTGGCTTGTGGCTTCAGAGGTGGCATGTTCTCTTCAAGAAAGTAAAGGGTCGAAGTGTATGTGAGTACAGCGGGTGAAAGGAAAGTATACACGATCTCAGGGAAATAGTTACATGGCAAAGAAGCAAATGTCTGATTTTTCTTGAACTTAGTATTTGTTAAAAAGTTAACCAAAAAGAAATAGATGGGTGATTCCCCTAAGAAATAGCATTTTTAATATTTACTACAGAGCTGGTTATGCCAGCTGTGTATTCAGAATGCACCCCATCCTCCTCATTCGCTGGTGAGCTCTAATGGAAGGTGGGAGGCTCCAAAATGTTGAAAAGGTGAGGCCTAATGCAACTTTAGCCAGGTTGAAATACTTTGACCTTTCTCATCATTGGTGACATGAGGGATTCACTGAATGTAGAGTGGGCTAAGTGTTACCATTCTGCTTGCTTAAATCTGTGGAATGCAGGTAGTTTTAAAAATAATTTTTTTTTTCTTTTACTCATTTCTCTGAAAAGTCAACTCATCTATAAGTTACAAACAGGAAGTGTTTCTGAACTGTGCTCTACTTCACAAAATATATGCTGCAGGCTGATGGGAAAGCAGTGAACACCTGAGATTAATCGAAGTGTAGAGCCACATTGTTTATCAGTGTTTCTAAATCACAACAAATAGTTCAGTCCGAAGTTTCTGGCTTTTCATTTCCGTTTGACTCCACCTACCTCGCTGTACTTCCATTCCAATCAAGGGATAGCCTAAACTGCGTACTTGATAAAGAATCTCGTTCAGCCTTTTCATATCACTCCTTACCATCTCAAAATTCCTCCTAATATGGCCACTATACTATAATCTGCTTTTGCAAAACCCTTGAATTGCTCGTCTGTAAAATAAGCATGATATCCACTACCCCAGTATAGCAAGGCTGAGATTCCCTCCAGTCCTGCCCTTCCTGATCCTCACCCAACAGCAATCCACACAGTACTCCTGGCGATAGTGTCACAGTGCACATCTGATCTGTAGTAGTTCCTCGGCTTACACTGATAGCCACTTTGGAGCAGGTGGGCACCATAAGCCTCACCACTCATTGCATTAGCTACATCTTACTGGACTGATCCAGTGAAACACAAATTTGCCAACCCATGACCTGCAGGATACCGTCCAAATGCTGCGATGACATGACCTTTCTAAAAGGCAAATATCGTATTTCAGCCACATTGTGCTTAAAAAAAAAAAAAAAAAAAAAAGTATTGCCTACTCCTTGTCCAGATTTATTCATTCAGGGTATACTTATTGTGTACTTAAAATGTGCCACTCTTCTGGTATTGCAGTGAGCGAAACAAAAATCTTTGCCTTCATAAAGCTTGTATTTGATTAGGGGATAGTTATTACAGATATGTTTATTACGGATATATTTGTTGTGGAGATAAAGCATGGGAGGGACTAATGAGGGCATGTGGTTTAAGGATGTCAAGGAAGGATGAATTCCAGATGGGGAAAGTAAGTAGAGGCCCTACCGTGCCTCCCCGCAACATTTCAGTTCAATTCTAGTTATTTAAGAATCAGTTCAGGGAACCAGCAGTTAGCGTAATGGCTGTGTCAATGGACTCCCACGTAGTCGACTGCGGTTCGCATCCCGGACCCGGTGGCTTAAACGCACGCCGGGCACGTGTGCGTGCGTGCCCAAGAGCCCGAGAGGAGAATGGAGGAGAAGGGATTGCGGCGTGACCATCCCCCCTGGGGGGTGATTTCTCGCTTTCTGTCTCTATGTCTCGGTCTGTCTGGTGAGCGCACGCGCCCTATAGTGAAAATCTCTCCCCCCAAAAAAAAAAATCAGTTAAAATGCATTTTCTCCAAGGAAGACTCCCTACCACTGTCAGGTAAAATGAAATTCTCCTTTTCATACATCCTTACGCATACCTCAGATTTTCATGATTCTTTCATAATTTGTAGACCCTGTCCTCAAAAATATTCACTGAAAAAACTTGAATGATAGGTAGACATGATAAGGCACTTGAAACTCTCCAGTGTCCTTTTTTTCTTTCACGATAGAGCATATGCACACACACAGTACAAGAGCTGGTTGAACATCCTCACAGGGTCCAGACGTTGCTGTCTCCTTTATCCAGTCCTCCAGTCCACCGCATTGTGGGCGCTTGCATGACTGTCAGGAATTTGAACCATGGTCACCATGTGGGAGTTGGCTTCTCTTGAGCAGTGCATTACCACTGCACCACGGAGCCAGCCTACAGCATACTCTCTTAAAACAGGGGTGTTATGTGCAATGTATTCTTTGGACTGAAACAGGGTTTCAGAATCAAGGTCCTGATTTAAATTTCTTTAAGAATTTTTTTTTTGTTTGTTTAACTTGATCAGAGAAGAAGCAGAGAAAGAAAGCAAGCCACCAGGACCGGGACTTGAACCACAGTCACCCATGTGGGAGTCCAGTACCTCAGCCACTTTGCCACCTGGGCCCCACCTGATTTAAATTTCTTGGCTGAGTGAATCTGGACAAAATCACTTAGCCTTGCTTTAGATACCATTTGTGCATCAATAAGGTGCTGTAAGGATCAGACACAAAGCTTGGCTTTTTTTTTTTTTTTTTTTTTTTTTTTTGAGAGGTTTTTGCTATAGGGCACGTGCACTCGCCAGACAGACAGAGAGAGACAGAGAGACAGAAAGTGAGAAATCACCCCCCAGGGGGGATGGTCACGCCGCAATCCCTTCTCCATTCTCCTCTTGGGATCTTGGGCATGCACGCACACACACACCTGGCGTGAGTTTAAGCCACCGGGTCTGGGACTCGAACCACAGTCAGCTACATGGGAGTCCAGCGACATAGCCATTATGCTAATTGCTGGTCCCAAAACTTGGCATACCCTAGTGAAAGCACATAAAAGACCCCTCAGTAAATACTGCTTTTCCTTCCTCTTAGCAAAGCTGCTTCCCATCATTTACCACCACCCAACAGCTGTTGCCACAAGAGGGCACCATCATCACAGCTGCTTTTCCTTGTCTGATCCAACCAGCCACAAGCGCAATTTTTAAAAATCCATGTGTGAACGTGAACGAGGAATGGCATTTAACAAAGCATACAGTGGTGGTGATTTGAGCAATCACCAGTTCACTTACAGACAGACTAGGAAAAAAAAAAACCAAACTATCATGGTGATAAAAGCAAGGTATTTTCAATCAGACTGGCTAGGGTTTGAGTGTATTCCTTGAACACACCGGCAAATGTACCTCCCTGCACTTCCTCTAAAACATGGTTGCCAGGAACTGGGTGCTGGCCCCAGTGGGTTCAGTCTGACTTGACAGATGGATGAACAAATGGACATATAGGTCCCAAGCAAAAACAAAACAAGAACATACCAAGCCAAAGCAAACCAAAACGAAAAACGGAAGGGAAGAGGAAGTGGGGGCACCTGATAACTGCCGGCCTGCTGTCGGTACCCAACGGCACCAGCGCTGAGCTTTGCTTCTCTTAGCGGGCCTAGTCTAGAACATTACCATTACCAAGGCCATTGCTGTAATGAAGCCAAGTGAGACAAGAAACAGCAAAAGACAAAATAATAAAAGCCTATACTTTTAAAATAGGAAGAGAAAAGAAAAAAGTCAGACTCTAAGAGGATTTTAAGTTGATTAAAACACATGCCCTTATGGATCTCCGGTTTTCCCAACAGCCTCTTCAACAAAAGTGTTGGAAAACTGGAGATCCACATGCAGAAGAATGAAGTAGGCTGGTATCTACCATTGGAGCCAGCTGGCTCCCACCTCTCAGGAGTGTAACTTTCGCTTTTTTCCCCTGCTTTGTACTTTGTTTTATCCTGTTATAAAGCTTTGTTGTTCCACTACACATGTCTCTTGGATGAATTATTCCAAGACAAGAACTGAGGTACTCATCTCCACGCTAACAGAAGAGATCAATGAACTTTTTAAAAATGAGTGAAATAAGATCCCTATATTTACTTTTAAAAATGAACGGAAAAAATGCATGCCAGACCTAAATGTAACATTAAAAAAATCACAAAACTCTTAGCAAAAGAAGGTGAGGGGGAGGGGAGCTCTATGACACTGGATTTGGCAATGATTTTTTGGATATGCTACCAAGAGCATAGGCAACAAAAGTAGATAAATTGAACCATAGCAAGATCTGAAGTTTTTTTATAAATTAAAAGATTCATTTTTAACTTTCATATTAATTTCACATTTTACATAAAGTCCCCATCATGATGTATACAATATATATTTTTTCAACAGAGAACCTTACATTTTATTGTCTGTTAAATGTTTCTTCTCTTTGCACCTCACACCCACCCTTACCACTCACTCCTCTCCCTTACAGTCTCTGGTATCTATTTATCCTACCGTGTCTTTAGCTCTTTCAATGTCTGCCATAGAGTGCAGACATTCGGTACACATCAAGTGTGGATATACGGTGTGTATCTTTCAAAGTCTGGCTCACTTCACTCAACAACTAGTCTTCTATATTCTTCCACTTTGAATCAAGACAGGGTCTTATTTTTTCTTAACGGCTTAATATACCATAGTATATATGTGCCCAGTTCTTTAACTCAGTCATTCGTTTTAGGACACTTCAAGTTGGTTCCATGTCTTAATAATTATGAATGATTATGCAATAAACATGACTGTGTAAGCATCGTTCTGATTGTTTACCTATCCTTTGGGTAAATATCGAAGAGTAGGATTACTGTGTCCTATGTAGTTATTTTACTTTTTAAAAAAGAGATTTTTTTTTTTTTTTGGAGAGATTTTCACTGTAGGGCGCGTGCGCTCGCCAGACAGACAGAGAGACATAGAGACAGAAAGCGAGAAATCACCCCCCAGGGGGGATGGTCACGCCGCAATCCCTTCTCCTCCATTCTCCTCTCGGGATCTTGGGCACGCACGCACACGCGCCCGGTATGAGTTTTAAGCCACCGGGTCCGGGACACGAACCGCAGTCGACTACGTGGGAGTCCAGCGACATAGCCATTACGCTAACTGCTGGTTTCCTAAAAAAGAGATTTTTACTATAGGGTGTGTGTGCTCACCTGAGAGACAAGCAAGAAATCATCCCCTGGGGGGAGGGGGGGTGGGGGTGACAGCAACGCAGCAATCCCTTCTCCTCCATTGTCCTCTTGGGATTTGGGGCACACATGCACATATGCTGAGGTGAGTTGTGAGCCACTGGGTCTGAGACTGTAACCACTGTTGACTACATGGGAGTCAAACAATGTAACCATTACACCATCTGCTGGTCCCATGGTAGTTCTATTTGTCCGTTTTTGAGGAGCGTCCATATTGTTTTCCACAGAGGCTGTACTAATTTAATTCCCACCAACATTGTAAGTGTTCCTTTTCCACCACAGCCTTTCCAGCACTTGTCGTCCCTTATTTATTTGATCCTGGCCATTCCAACTAGGGTTCATTGGTTTTCATTTGCATTACTCTTACTACGAGAGACTTTGAACATTTTTTTTATATGCCTTTTGGCCATTCATAAGTCTTCCTTGGAGAGTTGTCTATTCATTTGCCCGTTTTTAATTGGACGTTTTAGAGAGATTTTTGCTATAGGGCATGTGCGCTCACTGGAGAAAGAGACAAAAAAGCGAAAAATCACCCCCTCGAAGGGGAGATGGCCACGCCACAGTTCCTTCTCCATTGTCCTCTCAAGATCTTGGGCACACTTGTGCCCAGCAGGAGGTTCAAGCCGCCGGGTCCAGGACTTGAACAGCAGTTGACTATGTGGGAATCCAGCAACATAACTAATACACCATCTCATGGCCTATGGATTATTCATTTTTTTAATATGTGAGTTGCTTGAGTTCCCTATATATTCTGTCATCAATCTCTTGTCTGAGGAATAATCTGCAAATTATTTTTTGCCATTCTGTTGATGTAATTCAACTCATTTCTTTTGGGGACTATTGCTTGTGCTATGGGAGTCTTATTTAAGAAATCTTTGCCTACTCCAACATCTTTAAAGATTTTCCTGTTTTCTACTAGTGGTTTATAGTTAGTGGCTTTACATTTAAATCTTTGATCCATTCTGAGTTGATTCTTGTTAATAGTGAGAGACAGGCATCCAGGTTTATTTTTCTGCATATGAATATATCCAGTTCTTCCAACACCATTTGCTGAAAAGATTTTTCCTCCACTGCACTGTCCTGTACCCATTGTCAAAGATCATTTGGCTCTATGCTTTGGGGCTTATTTCTGCATTCTCTTTTCTGTTCCATTGGTCTATATATCTATTTTTGTGCCAGTACCATGTTGTTTTGACTATCACCATATTGTAATATATTTTGAGTCAGATACTGAGAAACCTACTACTTTACGTTTTTTTTGTTTGTTTGGTTGTTTGTTTTGCTTAGGCGATATGTGGTCTTTTCTTTTGATTCCAGACAAGTTATAGGATTCTTTTCTATTTATGTGAAAACAAGATGAAAGCTTTCCCACTAGAAACTGGAAGACAAGACTTAACACTTTCTCCACTCTTTTACAACATAGTGCTGGGAGCCCTAGCCAATGCAGTCAGACAGAACAAAATAAAAGGCATTTGGATAGGAAAGCAGAAGCTACAATGTCACTATTTGCAGATGATACGATTATATACATAGAAAATCCAAAGGAATCTATGAAAAAAAAAAAAAACCTCCTAGAAGTGATAAATAAATTCAGTAAAGTAGCAGGATACAAAATCTATATACAAAAATGTATAGCATTATTATACACCAACAATGAAAAGACTGAGACAGAATCGAAGAAAGCAATCACACTTACAGTAGCCACAGGTAAGTAAGATATCTAGGAATAAATTTAACCACAGAGATGAAAAGCCTCTCTAAGAAAAACTATGAAAAAGTGAAAAAAACAAATTGAGTATAAAATAAAATGAAGACATCATGTGTATTTGGATCAGAAGGTTCAATATAATCAAAAGGTCAGTTCTATACCCAGATTAATTTATCTATTATTCAGTGTAATTCTGATCCAATTGTCGGTGATATTTGTCACAAAAATCTAAATCTTCCGTTGGGCTGGCCCTACAGCCTTGTAGTTATGGGAGCTAGGTTCCACACGGCTGACCACGACTCAAATGCTGGGCCTGGTAGCTTAAAAAAACATGCTGGACATGTGCACATACATGCCCCAAATCCCAATAGGATAGAGAAGTGGAGAAGAAGGGATTGTGGCACGACCAACTCCATTAAAGGATCATTTCCTGCTTTTTCCTGTTTCTCTGAAACAGGAAGGAGAAAGCATCCCTAACAGGGTGTGGTCATGCCACAATCATGCCATGTGCCCTCTGGCGATTAAAAAAAAAAAAGATTTTTAAACTTCTGTGCATCAAAGGATACACTGAGTGAAAAAGCGACCTATGAAATGGGGAGAAAAATGTAAGTAATATATCGGATTAAGAGGTTAAAATCCAGACTAGACAAAGAACTTCTATAAACCTGATTTTAAAGTGAGCAGAGAATTTGGAACCAGCAGTTAGTGTAATGGCTATGTCACTGGACTCCCACGTAGTCGACCGCAGTTTAAGTCCCAGACCCAGTGGCTTAAACTCACACTGGGCACGTGTGCGTGTGTGTCCAAGATCCTGAGAGGAGAATGGAGGACAAGGGATTGCAGCATGGCCATCTCCCCTGGGGGGTGATTTCTCGCTTTCTGTCTCTATGTCTCTTTCTGTCTTTCCGGCAAGCACATGTGCCCTACAGCAAAAAAGAAAAAAAAAAAAGAAAAAAAAAAAAAAAAAAAAAAAAAAACTCAAAAAAAAAAAGAGCAAAGAATTTGAATAGCTATTTCTCTAAAGAAGCTATATAAATGCCCAAGAAGATTTTGAAAAGATGCTCAAAATCACTAATCATTAGGAAAATATAATCAAAACCACAATGAGATTATTACCTTCCACCCATTAAGATGGCTATGTAAAAAGCAGCAAATATTCACTACTGATGAGAATGTGGAGAAATTTAAAATCTTTGTACAATGTTGGAGGGAATGTAAAAAGGTGCAGGTACAGTAAAAAAGTGTGTTTGTTTCTCAAAAAATTAAAAATAGAATTACTGTACAATCCAGCAATTCCATTTCTGGGTATATACCCAACAGAATTAGAAGTAGAATCTGGGGCCAGTAGGTGGTGTGGTGGTTAAGGGGCTGGACTCCCACATGGTCAACCACAGTTCAAGTCCCGAACCTGACAGCTCGCTCGTTCTCTCTCTCTGTCCCTCTCTGGTCAAATTAAAATAAATAAAATGAATAAATGAATAAATTTAAATAAAATAATTTTTAAAAGTAGAATCTAAAAAAGATTTTTGCACACTTATGTTCAAAGCAGAATTATTCATAATATCAAAGAGGTAGAAACAACCCAAGTGTCCATCAAGAGGTGACTAGACCAAGAAAATTTGATATCTACATACAATGGAATGTTATTCATCATTAAAAAGGAAATACTGGGACCAGCAGATGGCCTAATGGCTATGTCACTGGACTCCCATGTAGTCGAGTGTGTTTCGAGTCCAGGACCCGGTGGCTAAAACTCATGTTGGGTGTGTGTGCATGTGTGCCCAAAATCCCAAGAGGAGAATGAAGGAGAAGGGACTGTAGTGTGGCCATCCCCTCTGGTGGGGGGAGGGGAGTGATTTCTCTATTTCTGTCTCTGTCTCTGTCTTTCTTGCAAGCACATGTAACCTATAGCAAGAATAAAAAAAAACTCTCCAAAAAAAAGGAAAAACTGGGGCTAGTCCCTTGGCCTAATGCTTAAGGAAGCTAAATCCCATATAGCCAACTGTATGGTTCAAATCTTGACCTCAGCAGCTTGAAAAGCACACCAACCCTGTGTACATGCATGCCCAAAATTCCAATAAGGAGAAATTCCCTTGGAGGATGCTTTCTACCTCTCCTCCCCTCCCCTTTGGTCAATACACATGCCCTCTGGCAAATAATAATATAATAATTAATTTAAAAGAAAATATACACTACAACATGGATGTGAGGATCTTATGCTGAGATAAGCTAGTCACAAAACAAAACAAAACAAAACAAAGTATGATTCTAATCATATGATGTACCCTGAGTCGTCGAACTCAGAAAGAATGGTTGTTACCAAGGCCTGGAAAAATGGGAAAACTGGGAGTTCTTGTTTAATGAGTATGGTGTTTCAGTTTTGCAAGATAAAAAGTTTTGGAGATTGGTTGTGCAACAATGTGAATATACTTTTTAAAAATATTCAAAAAATGTGCATGCATGCACAAGAGAAAGAAAAACACCTTCAATGGCATCTCATCACACTGCAGTTCAAGCCTGGGCTCTGAAGCTGTGGTCGACCACGTGGCCTCCAGCACTGCAGTTCAGTGTGCTACTGACTGTACCACCAGACTGAGACCAATGTGAATACAACTAACATTACTAAATTGTACACTTAAAAATGGTTAAGATGTGTTAAAATGCAAAAAAAAAAAAAAACATTTAATGCCTTAATGTGCTTCTTCCTCTGATTGCCTGCTCCAAATTGGCTCTACTCAATGAACATATTTTACTTTCAGGTTATTTCCTAGTAAAGCTACTCAGAGGCTTAGAAACCTGATATGTGAATAAAATATTCTGAAAGCAGAAAGGTTAGTATTTCCTTTTGAATTTAACTCAGACAGACCAAAGAGGCTGGATATTTATTCATATGTACTATTCATACAAAGCATCTGTGTGGAAAACAGTATTTTTCTCTGACTACTGGGTCTTAATCAATTAATTGGAGGCCATCCTTTTAAAAATGGACAGACTTCTGGCTCTTGATTAGTTCCTATATGTATTTAGAAAGGAATTTTAATACATGTTTTCAAGAAAAAGTATTTATTTGACACCATTACAAAAATATTTAGGCACATAATTTTCATGTTTATGTCACCTGATTTACATATCTCAATCCTCAGTACTTTTTAAAAACACTAAAATGGTCATTTGGTAAATAGAATCTATATTGAAAAAATATTGTGAGAGGCTAACATTTGTAGACAAAAATCAGTTGATCATCAGCATGAGAAAGAAAACATTTGTAAACAAAATAATCTCTAAAACATTTTTGTGAGATAATAAATCTAACCAGTAGATTTCTTTTTAAAAAAGTATTCTCAAAAACCAAAACTTAAAAAGGATACTGTAGGAATCTCCGCGTACTATGCAGCGACACCCTAACAGTAATAACCGGAAGACAATTTTAAGAAAACAGGGATGATGTCAGTGACTCACAAGCACTGGGAGCGAGATAAGCCTGGGAGCTGAGGCAGCACACAGTCAAGTGCATTTCATTGGGAGAGGGAAGAAGGAATGTCTGGCCTCTACAGGAGCTACCTTCGGGTGACAAACAGAAAATGTTAACTGAATTACCATTCTGAAATATGATCATCTTCTAAGACAGAAAGCAGTTTTCCTTTTTTTGCAATTTATCAACATAATATGAAAGTAACTTCATTAAAAAAAAAAGGATCACCTGCATCACACAATGATCATAATTGTATCTGGTGGGTACTTAAAAAAAGAAGAGAGTGAAAAGAAGCTGTTATCAGAGCAT
The DNA here is from genome assembly GCF_000334495.1 of Tupaia belangeri chinensis. Classification (NCBI taxonomy): domain Eukaryota; kingdom Metazoa; phylum Chordata; class Mammalia; order Scandentia; family Tupaiidae; genus Tupaia; species Tupaia belangeri. The sequence goes on from NW_006209346.1 coordinate 817,295, forward strand.
TCTAGAGGCAACCAGGAAATACACACATTGCCTAGGCCTACAGTATTTGAGGAGCATAAGAACCTTGTGAACCTTAAGAACCTCGTTTTATTCGCAGTCTCATCTTGAAATAGTGACCATAGCTACATTTGCTAAGTAGCTCATATGTACTAAGCATTGTGCTAAGTAGTTTTATATCCATTATCTCATTTATTCTGAATTCTTTTTCCTCAGGAGAGAAAAGTCAATTATACCCTTGTTCGTAGGAGGAACCAGTATTACACAGTTATGGGGATGCAAGAATATGTGCAATAAAGGGAGAAATGTAAGCTATTCAAAAAATTATAAAAGCCACATCACTTGGGACCAGCAGATGGTGTATGGCTACGTCACTGGACTCCCATTTGGTCAACCGCAGTTCGAGTCCTGGACCCGGTGGCTTAAACTCTTGCTGGGTACATGTGCATGCATGCCCTGGATTCTGGGAGGAGAGTGAAGGAGAAGGGATTGCAGCGTGGCCATCCCCCCTGGGGGCTGATTTCTCACTTTCTGTCTCTCTGTCTGGCAAGCGCTTACACCCTATAGCAAAAGCCTCTCAAAAAAAAAAAAAAAAAAAAAAAAATCCATGTCACTTATCTCAGAGCTAGAAAACTAAGTTATGCAAGTCCCCTTAGATTAAAAAACAAAAATCAAAAATCGAACTTTAGCCCTATTGCTCTAAAATCAGCAATGCTGTACAGGCTACTGTGCACCATCACAGACTCCTTTCACCTGTTTCCTTTCTCTCAATTCTGGATCAGGCGACCACTTCTGGCTGAAGAATGATTTACTCCTTCAGAGCAAGAACCATGTCCTATTCCTGTTTCCCAGAGTTCAGCAAAATGCCTGGCATACAACAGCCACTCAGATCTTCGCTCATTTAATGAGGCCATAAAAATTAATGTAAGGCAGGCCCAAAGTCCCAAGTACTGTCTATCCCAAACCAATCAAATGCGAAACTCTACTATTCTTTCTGTAGGGCTCTTACATCAGCTTTACTGACCAAAACCTTCCATGGCTTTGAAAACTTGCATATGCACTTTTCTAAACCCACATGTAAGTTGGATCCTACAAATGACTGACTTGTAGAGAGCCACATAAGGCAATTAATCATGTGACAAATCGGCAGCATGCGGTCTGACCAACCAAGGTTATTCTAATCCATCTGGTGGTGACTACAAGCAAATCGGCCAAAGAGGACTTCATTTTCATTAACTCTAAGAGGAGGAGTCATTAGTCATAAAATTTGGCTTTCAGATTCTCACTACAGCTCATCTTTCTCAGTGGGCAAATTAAGGATTGAAGTCTATACTGCTCTTTTTCTACCAGTAGACAGTTAATAGACCAACGAGGTTTTGCCTAATAAGATATTAACCATGCAGCAAAATCCAATCACTATGGAAGAAGCCTGAGTATTACGTAAATATCTCATGTATTGCACCACAACTGCAAATAATCGCCCAAACTACAAAACTGGTGGCCAGTTTACTCAATCTCCAACTTACCCAGGCTTTCTCTCTTAGCTTGAAATGTTGGAGGCAGCTGAAGGAGGCATCCAGGAATCAAGTAATGGACAAGGAAAAGTTCTAAGTTGCTGTACTGCTCTGATCAGCCAGAGGCCAGGGTCCTATGGTAGAGAAGCCTGGCACATACATACGTGATTTTCTAAAATAAACCTGGAGAGGTGACAGACTTCCAAGGGAACACGACCCCTAGGTTCAAGCCCTAGTGGAACTTTAGTTCAAAGCCTCTTAAACATATCCAAAGGCCTTTCGTGACAAGAAATTTTACAATACAAATTATTTCTAATGTCTAAGTTCCCTCCTTTTTGTGGCTGACAGAAGGAATGGGATTGCTAAAACTAGATCTCACTGTGCCCTTCCAGTATATCCAGGCAAAACCTGTCAGCAACCTTCACAGGCAGAGGACATCTCAGTGGAAGTCAGCCTGGAAGCCAGGTAAGGGCTCCAGGATAGTGATCTGTCACTCTTCCTGATGTTCTTCTCTGACCGCAAATTCAGTAGATTGCTTGCTTCTTTGAAAGAGCTTGAGTTAACTAGGCTAGCACCTCTATTTCCTTACTCCCTTAGAGGCGAAGGGCAACTGGTTAATCAAATAGCAACATGGTTCAATGGAAAGAACATGGATTTCCACTTACTAGCAAGTCATCTACTTTCTCTGAGTCTTGTTTTCTCATTGGTAAAAGAGGAATAGTAAGACCCATCTGACACAAGATTCTCCCACTGGAATCTTCTCATGTCAGATGATGCTTAAAAAAAAAAAAGAGAGAAAAAGAAAAAAGCATAAGGCTCTGACATGGAGCTTACTGACTTGGGTGGTGGCTGCAGGGCTAATTCTAGGAACACAGTGCCATTGGCCAGGCTTAATACAGACAAACCAACACCAGGGAAAAACATAAATATGAAAATGACCTCAGTATAATTTTTCAAGTGAAAAAAAAAAAAAAAAAAGAAACAAAACAAAATTCTCCTGGCCTCCTGTTGAGACCAAACTATTAGTTGGTTTGGCCAACAGAACCCAGTGAATTCCAAACCCAATGAAATAGAAGCTAACATGCGTACCAATGTAAAGGTATCCAGCCTCTTGTACACTGACTGCACAACTAGCCTCAGCAAACACACTTATTCCACAAAAATCAATAGGTATCTCTGAGCTAAGTCACAGGACAGTTTAACATCCTCCTAAGAAGCAATTCGGGGAATGGCAATTCATGGCTGCTCTCCTAGGTTATAGCACGGGTCTTGAGAGAAGCTAGCAAGCTCATTAAATGAGCCAAGAGGCACAGGCTTAAGTGGGGGTGCCCAATGGAAGGGAACTACTCAATGCTCGTGCCATCTGAGAAGGAAGAGAGATGATAGCACTCACACCGACACTGCTAGAGAAAGAACAAGCCTTGACCAGGTAAAATGTCTAACCAGTCTTTTCCCTCAACCAATAAGTTCAGAAATGTGGGACCTCATCAGATTGATCCAAAAATGGATAAAAAAAAGAGTAGCAACCAAACCCAGAAGAGGGAGCCGTGGAGAAACAAAAGGTGGTCTCCTTGACTGTCTGCCATTCTTATTCATAGGAAAGGCTGCAGAGGTTCACAAAATGCAGTTCTTCACATGCACTTCATCTCACACTGCAAAATTTGGACCTAACCGTTGTGTGTAGCAAAGGCAGGTGCTTCCAATTCACTTACAGATTTGGTTTCTGAGAGCTGTCACACTCACCCATAGTTACAATGTCTTCTGAATGGACTGACAGAGCTGAGTTCTCCATCTCATTTTAGTAACTGTGGCAGGAGTGAAATCTTCCAACTATCCCCCCAAATACTCAGAATCCTCAGCACTTAACAAAAACCTTTGCACATACACTCAATAGATTTCAGCTGAATGAGTCATGAATAAAGGAGCACAAGGCCTACTTCCTCTACCCTCCCATTATCCCCGTCCTACACAACAGAGAGAGAACAACATAATTTCAAGGAACACACTGCTCATCCCAAGAGTTCTCAGAGAAGCCAACGCAGAAACAATACACTTCAAAACCCTACATATTTTTTTTTAGTGCCAAAGTTGTTGTCTTTGGCAAATGTAGTGATGATATTACGACGACAATGCAATCATAACAAATAACATTCAAAGAGTATTGCAGATATTCAGCTGCATTTCCAGTGAAGAAAGGCTAAATTGCCTCCAGACACAGCAATGACTGACAGGCTCTGGTTGGAGCACATTATTTGCAGCTCTCAGGGACACCTGGATATCAAACTATAGAAAAAAATATTTTAAAAACACTGATGTTTTGTTGTCGGCATAAAAGAAAAATAAATTAAAAAGCCCAGTACATTTTCCAGTCTGATATAAATTAATTCACACAGCATATTTAAAATAGTCAATTATAAGTTTCTCTCATAAAATTTAAAAGGCAGCCATCAATCCTTGGATTGTGCAAGTGCAAAGGAATGGAATTTTCTTCATAATCAAGACACCTCAGTCTCTGCATAGGAAATGCCAGTGTTCCAAGTTGAACAACGCCTCGGGCCTATGTCATTGAAGCAATCCTCTGGTTACACTGCTCCCTTCCCCTTAATGTCCAGCTTGTTACTGGCTTCTGATTGCTTGTTCAGCTGCTCTTCAGTGAAAGTGATGTAGGAATACACCAGGCTCCCGGCAATACTGCAAAACAGAAACCCACGATCAGAGAGAGAGAAAGGAAAGAATGAAGAGAGGGAAGAAGAGAGGATTGTTGGATTGGGGTTAAACACTTTACAAAGTGTTTATCTCAAAATTTATAACACTGGTTCAGTCAATGGTGAGGTGGTTAAAGCAGTTGGGTTTCACATGGCTAACTGAGTAGTTCCAATCTCACACCAGGCACACGTACATGTATGCCCAAAATCCTGAGAGGAGACAGAAATGAAGGAGAAGGGACTGCAGCAGGACTAGTCACCTTAGGGGGTGCTGTTTCACTTTCCCTCTGCCTCTCTCCAATAAGCGCATGCACCCTCTGGTAAATTCACAAAATTTATGATAACAAAAACATTAGATAAAGGATAAATGTTTCACAGTGAGGAATTACATAAATTCATACAACAGAATACTATGCAGCCATTAAAATGATATAAGGCAACAACATCTTAAATGAGAAAAAAAAAAACCTCACAAAACATTAAGCATTGTTTAATCCCATATTTAAATGAACATGAATATGTACATGGATCTGCAATTGGAATAGACAAAAGGTTGGAAGGAACACAAAGAATATTAGTAGTGGTTACGACTGAACGATGAGATTATGGGTGATTTTTATTTATATTTTTTGCATTTTCAAAAACAAGCATTCAAGCAATTAAAAGGAATTTTCGATTAGATGAAAACATCCCAATTAGTTAGTGAACATGTATACCCCGGGAGGTTCACAGAGGTGGTTTCTCTCTGCTAGAAAGAAGTCCACAATGGGGAACTTATCTGAGCCCTCTTGATTGCTGGTATTTCTCACTTGCACATCACACCTACCACCAGGAAGGCTCACTTTCTGGGGACAGTGATTATCTCTGTCTGTTCTCTGCAGAGAACCTCAAATCCACCTGGGATACACATCTCCTGCCCCAATCACTCAGCTGAAAGTAAGCTAGAGGAGCTCTCAGATCCCACCCTCCCAGTCTGCCCTGTCCTGCTCTGCTCTTCCACTGAGACTACCACTCAGGAGTGTGTGGAGTCCAGCCAGCTAGGCGTCTGGCCTGGGCAATGGTTTCAGATTCAGAGAGATTTTGCCTATAGGGCGTGTGCACTTGGGCACCTTTCTGAAAGGTGATTTAATGAAATGACATAGTAAAGGTGGCTATCACATACTGCGTAGTCAACCAGTACTAACTCTACTTATTGCCTTCCCAGATATCTATTTATTCCTTTTCCATTCTAAGAAAAGTTTTGGTCTTTGTACATACTTAAAAAAAGAAAAAAAAAGTATTTTAGTCACAGAAGTTTGGCCAAGATGTGACCCATTCCATCTGCCTAAGGGCTTTAGGAATTTTCCCTGCAATAAATCTAGGGGGGAAAAAAGGCTCCCCAAATCTGTTCTGATATTCTTTGGAATTCACAGTCCTTGACAAGGACATGATTTGCTAAATTAACTGATTATCAAGCAAATCTTAAGATCAGAATTATGGTGAAGTCCTATGCACATATACAGGGTTTTTTTGTTAGTTTTTAACTGCCAGAGGACATGTGCACTCGCCATAGAGAGACAGAGAGAGGAACAAATTATACCCCAAGAGGGTGTGGTCACGCCACCATCCCTTCTCCATTTCTCCATCCTGTCAGGATTTGGAACATGTGCACGCACACATCCCTGAGGTGTTTTTCAACCCACAGGGTGCAGATTCAAACCATGCTCAGCTATGTGTGGCCCAGCTCCCTTAACGATTTGGCTATGGGGCCGGCCAATCAGTCTCTCTCTCTCCATATATATATATATATACACACACACACATACAAAGATATATTAAGTATATATACATTCGTGTGTGTGTGTATATACATATATTTATATATCTTTTAAAGACTGAAAAATTTACAGAAAAATTAAGGAGAAACAATATAAGCCTAATAAACACTGTTTCCTATTTCTTTCTACTCTTTAGTGCTAGTATTTTGGAAGAGGGAATTCCCTTACATGTTAAGAAACAGCTCCTTTCTTTTGCTTTCAAGATACCTTTGGGAACTTATTTGTTGATTCTAGCAGGGAACGACAGATACTCATGTACATACCCTTTAACAAAAGAATGGTCTTCTTCTTTTGGGGAAGGTTGTCCTCTTCAACCAACCAAGCATGCAGCTTTGAATGGGACATACATGGGGCAGTGAGGGAGGAAAGGGACCCCTACCTAGCCAGCCAGATCAGCTGACTCAACCCTGGCAATCAATCAGTGTGCTGCCAGCCATCGCAGCCAGATTGTCCTTCCATCCTCATGACATCTTCACCCAAGCAATCCCATTATTCTTTCCCCTTTCCTTTATGCTCTTTTTTCCTTTTCTACTTCTTAAAAGAAACCCTAAAATATTGGTGGAGAACTCCTATTAAAACTAAAAGTAGAACACATTTTATGTGTTTTCCACACCTGGAAGAAGTTCTTGCAAATTCTCGTTTCCTCCAAAATAACCTCAGAGCTACTGACTGCATAAAACACCTTCCATGGAACTTCCTGGGCAGAATCAGAGAAGTTCAATGGCAGAATTAAGATAGAAACCATAGTTCCAACCTCACATTTTACATTTAAAAAACTGTGGTCATCAAAGTGAATTACACTATAGATAACCAGTGGCAGTTTCAGCAACAGAACATGGGCCTTTACTATATTCCAGTTTAGTTCTCTTTTGTCATGAATTATAACTGAGAAGCTAACTAACCTCCCTGTAACCTACTTAAAAATACAGATTATTTTAGTGAGATGTCAGCTATACACCACTTTAAATAGCCTGAGAGATGTTATACCAGCAGCAACAAACTGTCCGTCTAAAATATGTCCTCCTTGCTCTCCAAATCAAAGAATTACTGAGCATAGGAAGCCATTTCTTCTTACTTCAGGAGAAGGTTGAAGAGTCTAATAACTATAGCAGTCCGAGGCTTCTGCTTAGTTTGGAACTAAGAAGTCACACTTAATTTTAAGGAAACAGACAAATACATACAAAAATGAAGGAACTGTGGATGCAGGTACTAAATAGAGGTGGCCAGACCAAAGTCCTCAGGAACCAATTGCAGAGCTAGACTCTGAGTCTTACCATGTCCATCTTAGAGCTCATACAGACCCTCTGGCTTCAGAAGCTGGATTAAAATGGTTTTGTTACAGAAAAGGAAACTGGCTTGAGTATGCAACCAGTGTGATGATGTATTATAAAGGAATATGGAAATAAAATCATTTCATTCATCTATTCATCATTTACTACACAGTGCAGTGTTCAGTGTGAAGAATTAGAAGATGAATCATGGGTCAGTCACTTAGCAGAAAGTAATAAGGGGCAAGTTTCTTAGCCTCTCTGTGAAATGGAATATTCATGGTACCTACTTCTTATTTTATTTTATTTTTTTATTTAAATATCAGAGGGCACATGCATGTGCCAGAAAGAGAAAATACCCCTCCCATTGGGCCTGATCATGCAGCAATCCCCTTTTTTCCATTCGTGTCAGGAGTCTGGGCATGTATAAATGCATACCCACAAGCTGGTGTGTTTTCAAAGTCACTGGGGCCAGGATCTGAATCACCGGATCCCATGGGGGATCCTGCCTGTTCCACACAGCAGTTAACCACTGCACTATAATACCAGCCCCATTTTATAGGGCTGTTGTAAAGATTAAGTGTAGAGTATGTAGGACTTGTGATTCACACAAAATAAACATAAAAACTAAGGGTAGGATGCCAACTCTGTAGCACAGTGGTTAAGTGCAATGCACTGGAAAGTGGATCCCACAAAGCCAACTGTGGTTCGAATCTCAGTCCTAGAGGCTTTGAAAACAAAGCAGATATGTGTTTGTGCAGGCCCAAAATCCTGACAGGATGGAGAAATGGAGGAAAAAGACTGGGGGCTTGAAAAACACCCCAGGCTTGGAAAATACACTGGGCATGTGTATGTGCATGCCCAAATTCCTGAGAAGATGAAGAAATGGAAGGAAAAGATTGCACCACATAGAAGGGGTACTTTCTCTCTCTGGTGAGCGTACACAGATCCTCTGGAAATTTAGAAAAAATCATTGGTTAGTACTTTGTTGTTATTATTACTTCTGAATGCCTATTATGGGCCAGGCACTAATACTATATATAAATAAGACAAGTGATTTCTGCCCTCAAAGAGCTGATAATTTAAAGTGGGAATGATTACATAATATGATTTACCAGGTTGCAGTACACTTACCCAGTCATTTATTTAATAAGATATTAAGGGGAAAGAACTTGTGCTCTGGACATGTATGAGGACAAAGATGTCAGTATCTGGAAGAGCAACATTACTCAGGCCTAAGCCAGAGTCCAGACTTTGATGAAAGTACAAGAGCATGTTCTATTTTTACTCTCCTCTTTCCTCACCTCTTCTGCTGCTTTTTTGGCTTGAGTGAGCACTCAGAAATTAGCCACTGGAAAAAGGCATTTAGGGGAGTTGGAGCAGGCGAGCTCTTGATAGATCCCTACTGAAAAGAATTACCTTCTTAAATCTCAGGCTCAAAGTTGGATGGAACCTGAGTAACTACTATATAAACCTCCTGCTTCCTTCAACTGAAAACCAGAAACATGGCTAATATGGAAGGGTGACTTCCTTCAAAGCGCAAGCTGCCCAAGGATCAACTGACACAATTTCTAAGCAAAGTGAAATTTAATAACTAGTTTCTGTAAATTTGGTTTTTACATTAAAAAGTAACATCCACGACCACTGATTCTACTGATTAGCAGACGAAAATCAAAAGAAATGTAAAAAATAAAATACTCCTCACTTTAAAGAGAAAGAGTAGCTAAAAATGAGACAATATACTTTCCTTGCCAAAAGAGGAGAAGTACACTGTAATGGAAATACTTGAACAGGAGTCAGGACACCTGTATTCTACTCCCAGCTCTGCAATCACCCAAACTGGCTGATTAAAGCATATTACTCATTCTTTTTCACCTTGTAGTAAAACAAAGATAGACACAGCTTGCAAAATTTATTACAATAAAATGCAATTCGAAATTATTAAAAATGTTAGAAAAAGATGGACTAGCCAGGTGATGTGGTGGTTAAGGTGGCTGGATCCCATGTGGTGACACTGCTGTTCAAGTTCTGAACCTAGCAGCTTGAAAAACACACTGAGGGGCCAGCAGGAGGTGTGGTGATTAAAGCAATGAATTCCCACATGGCCAACTGTGGTTCAAGTCTTGGACCTGGCCACTTGCATTCTCACTTTTTGTTTCTTTCTCTCTACTGGCCCCCCAGGGAGATCGTAAGAAACCTTCCCAAGGGGGTCCAGCTGTGCTGCTGTCTGGTCCCCAGAGTGGTTATATTTAATTCAGTCGTTGTACTTACCTGATATTTAAGCCAATGAAGTTTGTCCATGTGAAAATATAATCTCCACCAAAGACCATTCCAATATAAGTTATCAATATATTCTAAGAAGAAAGTGGTAATATATTGTTACAAAAGTTAACTATGTTTTTAAAATATACATATAAACACATCTGTGCTACGACTCAAATATTTACTCTTAAAATACAAAAACAAACAACCGTCAACCCTAGAATTAGTATAGTCTGAGCAAGAATCTTTCTTCATAAAATAAATGCTTTCACCAATACTGAAGAATACTAACAAGATCACCAAACTTTCTCTGCTGTGTGGTATGGGCTGACATTATAAATCTAAACAGAGAAACAATGTGATAGCTAGGAGGAGGAAGTATAAAAACACATTTAGCAATCTTAGAAAAGACTGCTTTTTTTTTTCCCACTAAGATATCCGTCAACTTGTGAGAGACGAGAAAAGGAAACACTGCTTCCATGTAAGCATCTTCTGTCTTTTACAAAAGGAAAAAAGGGACAATGAAAACTTTACTAACACAAAGACTGTTTTTAGAGAGATCTTCCTTGGAATCTTAAGAAACACATGGTAAATCATCTCAAAGTACTGTACCCGAAATCAACCTCTTGACATTCTCAGATGGAAACATCTTCTGCCTCCCTTTAAATTATCCACACACCACAGAATGAAAAACATGTTTCCTAAGTTTAAAATATTATTCAATTCCTCCCCCAAACTCCCTTCTTCCACATTTTTAAGTCACTTCTTCTCTTCCTGCTACTATAGCTGCCATAAATTGTCCATGTTGCAAAATTTTTATTACCTAAACTCTCCTAGATTAGGCCTATGTGACAAAAACTAGAATGCTATAGCATTTATAAAAGGTCAAAAACAAACTTCAAAAATTATTTCTATAACAAGAGTATTCAAAATTATGTCAGTCTCTTCTAGGTTTAAGGATACAGAAAGCGATTACTCTAAAACAGATTTTCGTTTTATTCAAGGGGGGAATATTAAATTATTGGGCTGTCAGAAAAATCATGACGTATTTTTACTATGCTTTTCTATGCCAAAACGCATCATGACTTTTCTGACAACCCAATAAATATCATGTAATAGATTAAATAAAGTTCCGTAGTCAGCTTTGGAAAGTGTGTATTCTCTTTGAATACAGAGATCCAGGCAGAAGGTGAATTAATTTGCATACATTGCCCAAGGAACTTCAGAAAGGGAGGGGGCAGAAAACCTAATCCTTGCTACTCAAAATCAGAAGTGAGAAAAACTGCAGTTCTGTATTAGGGTATCCTAAGGAAGGTTTGCTATCAAGAAAAGGCACGTTCCCCAAACAGAACCTACCAGGGATCACAGAAGCTCAAAACTATCTGCGATTTTCTATCCTGATAGCTCAAAACTAAGACTGCAATTTTCAAACTTTACTATATCTGAGAATCAGCTGGAACCTTTTTTTAAAAAGGTTTTTGCCAGAAGGTACATGTACTGGCTACAGAGAGACAGGAGAAGGAAAGTGAGAAATTATCCTTGGGTAATGGGGGAATGGTCATACAACAATTCCATCTCCATTCTCCTCCTGGGATTTTGGTCTTACATGCACATGTGCCCAGTATGATTGCCATGCCACCAGGTCAGCCACGTAGGAGTCCAGCAAATTAACCATTATGCCACCTGCTGGCTCTGAAAACTGTTAAAATTGAAGATTTCTGGAGAAGCAGATGACATAATAGCTATGTTGTTGGACTCTCACGTAGTCGACCGTGGTTCAAGTCCCAGAACCAGCAGCTTAAACTCATTGGGTACATTTGCAAGCATGCCCAAAATCCCAAGAGGAAAAGGGATTGCAGCATGGCCATCCCCCTGAGGGGGGATTTTAGCATCTCGTCTGTCTCTCCAGTGAGCGGACACGCCCTATAGTAAAAATCTCTCTAAAAAAAGAATAAAATAAAATAATGAAGATTTCTAGGCTCTACTCCAGAGATTGTGATTCATTATAACACAGAAGGCCTAGAGATGTCCATTTTAAACTAGTTATCCTAAATGACTTTCTCACACCAAAGAGAAGAAAGGAGTGCTGTCCCAAGTGTTTGTGGGGTTGGGATCCTTAAGCACAGAAGGAAGCTTAAAGCCCCCTGGAGAAATAATGGCTGAGCTAAAAAGGGTTATGGTTGGGAGGCTAAAAAAAGAAACTTCAGTGTGGCCTCAAGACTCCAGCCAGCTCCAGTGTAATGGTTATGTCTCTGGACTCCCATGTAGTCAACTGCGGTTTGAGTCCTGGACACGGTGGCTTAAACTCACGCTGGGTGCGTGTGTGCCCAAGATCCCAAGAGGAGAATGGAGGAGAAGGGATTGCGGTGTGGCCATCCCTCTGGGGGGTGATTTCTCGCTTTCTGTCTCTCTGTCTTTCTGGTGAGTGCATACGCCCTATAGCAAAAACCTCTCAAAAAAGAGAAAAAAAAAAAAAAAATATTAAAAAAAACTTCAGCCAATAAGGCCATCAGTTAGACTCCCACCTGTCTGAAGATCAAACAGCATGCAGCAGAGAGAAGCAAGAACAACAGTGAACTAATCAGACAACCCAGGTTTTTCTTCCGTGTATAGTATTTGAATAAAAATAAGCCCTTTGAACTGAGTAAGTCCCTGGATTTCCTGGACTACTATGAGGAGAAGCATATATCAAAAGAAGAGTATAGCCTTAATGAGAGCATGACTGTCTTTGCAGCCCATGCTAATAACAATAAAGAAAGTACATTTAAGAAGCTCAGCCATGGTAATGCACACTAGTTGACACCGCTATGCCACAGGCTAAGACCAGCATAAGACGCCCTAAAAGCTGGTTGTGCAGGCATGCACCTGTAGTCTCAGCAACTTGGGAGGCTGAGATAGGAAGATTGCAGCACAGAGAGACCCTATCTAAACAAATACATACACTCAAAGAAATTCCAAGCAATGAGACTTAGTTATTCAAATTTAATTTCCTATTCAATTCTTCTTGGCTAAAAATATGATATCAACTGCCCTATGTCTCATGTTCTTTCTGCTCTTATTCTGAAGATGCAAGACATCCACTTTGCTCTTGAAACATTTGCTTTACAAAAACAAAACATAGCTCAAACCTAATTTAGAGGGCTAACATTGTATCAGTCAGCCTAGTCCCTTAAATGTAGACTGCCTCTAGTTTTTTGGGGAAATTCACATAACTGACTTGTATTTTAATTTAGAATTCTACTCACACCAAACATTCCCATGATTTGAAGCTGTAGACTTTCTTGAGTTTTAACCTACTCTGGTTTCAAAACTGAGGCAAGGAGGGCCACACAACTGGGGAGTGCAGAGCGAAACACAGTAGAATAGTAAAAGCTGCATCTCTACAACTCCTTCCCTCACTACTGACCACTGGAGCACCAGAAAGGAATTCGCAGGAGGAGCTGCCTTCTCTTCCCAGTGATCAAGGATCGACCTCTCTGTCTAGCCTTTTTTAGAAAGCAAGCCTACTTTGCTCATTCGTTTGAAATTCAGGCATGCTATGGCCTCTTGAATATTACACCACTAGAATCACCAAGTCAGATGAAAGAGGCCCTTAGGCTTCAAGCCTTCACTAACTTTAGCTCAAAATTCAATGAAATAAACTTGGCACTCCTGGCTGAAGACAAATGAGTCTCCTGCAAATAAAACGGATGAGGAGGAAATGACATCACTGGAAAGGTCAGACACAGCTTTTAGAACTGGGCCATTTAAGGTTTGGCTCAAGCAAAGGAAAATTCTCTTGATTAGCTTCTGGCAGGCACGCTTTCCCTACAAAAGAGCCAGATCTCGGTGAGGCAGAGAATAGAACAGTTCTCACTGGGGCCTAATGGGACGAGTCTATCACCATTACTGAGCTATTCAACTGCCCTGTCAAAAACAGGCCTAATTCTTTCTTCCTCTACTCTAACAGAATACATTTTTTCTCCTATACTCCTCAGAGCTAAGTTGCCTGCATACAGAAGATGGCCTCCCTGAGTTCTTAGAATTTGTTTCAGAAACTATCACCATAATTTGTTAAACTATCAACAAGACAGTATATGAGAAAACAAGGATGACAAGGCTTAAGGCCATAGCTAGACTTATTTTAGAGGAACAATTTTCAAATAACGCAGGTCCCAAAAGTGTTTTTCAACTCACCTTAATGCAGCCAACTATTGTAGTTGTAAGAGCAGAATTATACTGAGTGCAGAGCACTGTGGCGTACATCAAGATAAACCTAGAATGAAGAAGAGGTATTGTTCTAAGTGTGATCCCATTACTTACTTTAAAATCAACTCCCGCCAGGAGAAACAACCAGGGTTGCCCAAGCTAGCACATTCTAGTCACTGACTATGAGCTCTTCCCTACCTTGCTGCCGCCTGTACTGCAGTTTCAGCTTTTTAAAAATCTCACTGAAGAGAAACACATGTCTACTTCTT
>NW_006209346.1:831332-837240 GCF_000334495.1 Tupaia belangeri chinensis
TCACCAAAACTCGCACAACCATGAGTACCTTATATAGGTGATGCTTCCAATGGATTCACCTAAGCAAGATGGAAATCTCACAGTTTATAAACCTTAGCCCTGTGCACCTTCTAGGAGAACAAATGACCTCTGGGCCCAGAGGAAGGCCAGAGAGATGTTTAAGGATGGAAGCTATAACCAAATTATTGTAGAACTACTTTAGGAGGGGATGCAGGTGACAACTAAGCGACAGCAGATGGAACTCCCATGCTTACACGGAGAATTTTGAGGCTGACTTGGTATCAAGGTGCCAGGTCACCTATACTTTGAAGCATCCTCTCACTATGTGCCAGATTTAGTCACAACAGCTACTGAACTGAGTGAAGCAAAAACATTAGAGAAATATGGAGGTAAGAAGAGGCATGTCTGCCCATACCCTCTTGCCTCTGACACATTTTCTTCCAAGAGGAAGACAATGTGGTAGAGAAAGTCAAACGACCTCAAATTAAAATGTTGCCGCTGCCACCTCCTAACTGGCAAGCTCAGACAAGTGACTTAAATTCTAAGTCTGCTTTCTCATAGGTAAGACATCAACAATATGTCACATGGTTTATGTAGAGAGAAGACAAAATAATGATGTTGAAATATAATGGTATTTATGACACAATGAATTAGTGGGTAAATAACAGTTTATCTTTCCCATGCTTAGAAGCATGATTTTTGGATCAGTTCAATGGCTCCAAGAGCACATTCCCAAGGGCTGTGAAAACCACCTGAATCTGGAGACTTAATTATCCTAAGGCGACACACTCAGGAGAGTAAACAGGATACTAAGAAATAAGGCAGGACTCTCAAACAAACTTCTTTAACCTCTATTTCTCGAAAAACTATCTGCTAACAAGGCAACAAAGGCTCACCCCATAACACAGGAGAGGGTGAACTGCAGAAGAAAGAGGGTGTCAGCCCAGCCTTCAAACTCCATCGCCTGTAATATATAAGAAAGCATGAGATTTTAGACCAGGCCCTTAAAATCAGCTGTTCCAATCACGAATGGAAATCCTTCTGTTAACAGATCTCTTTCATTCATACACATACACACATACACACACACACACACACACACACACACACACACATACACACACACACAGAGAGGCACATGAGGGGTCTACAAAAAGTTCATGGAAATGTATTATCTAAGAAAAATGCACAGATTTCAAAAATGTTTTGCACAAAAATAAACCCATACTTTTTTTTTTTTTTTTTGAGAGAATTTTGCTACAGAGCATGTGTGCTCACCAGAGAGACAGAGAGAGACAGAAAGAAATCATCCCCCAGGGAGGATGGCCATGCTGCAATCCCTTCTTCTCCATTCTCCTCTCAGGATCTTGGGCAGGCAGGCACATGTGCCCGGCATGAATTTTAAGCAACCAGGTACAGGACTCGAACTGCAGCCAACTACACAGGAGTCCAGTGATGTAACCATCTGCTGGTCCCATAAACCCATACTTTAATTCCATTTTTCCATTAACTTTTTAAAATCCCCTTGTACATTTCCTTGTATCACTCCAAAGAGGAGAGTGATGTTCAGGAATTTCACATACATAGTGTTGAACCAATAAATAGTTTCAGAAGGTTTACTCCATTCCAAAATGGAATGTGGGGGAGATATGATACAAAGAAACTGCTATTTCCCTGAAGGCACAACCCCATTGAGGGGTCTACAAAAAGTTCATGGAAATGTATTATCTAAGAAAAATGCACAGATTTCAAAAATGTTTTGCACAAAAATAAACCCATACTTTTTTTTTTTTTTTTTGAGAGAATTTTGCTACAGAGCATGTGTGCTCACCAGAGAGACAGAGAGAGACAGAAAGAAATCATCCCCCAGGGAGGATGGCCATGCTGCAATCCCTTCTTCTCCATTCTCCTCTCAGGATCTTGGGCAGGCAGGCACATGTGCCCGGCATGAATTTTAAGCAACCAGGTACAGGACTCGAACTGCAGCCAACTACACAGGAGTCCAGTGATGTAACCATCTGCTGGTCCCATAAACCCATACTTTAATTCCATTTTTCCATTAACTTTTTAAAATCCCCTTGTACATTTCCTTGTATCACTCCAAAGAGGAGAGTGATGTTCAGGAATTTCACATACATAGTGTTGAACCAATAAATAGTTTCAGAAGGTTTACTCCATTCCAAAATGGAATGTGGGGGAGATATGATACAAAGAAACTGCTATTTCCCTGAAGGCACAACCCCATCTGGCTAATCTCAGCAATGCTCACAGACGCCTGTTAATGTCCTAGTATGAAAGACTTTCTCAAACACTGAAACATGTTTTCGCCCTGTAACACGTGAAAGCTTAAGTATACAAATTCCACTGAGGTCTGTTTGGGTAGAATTGCTGTTTTAAAACAGTTGGTTCTAAAAGCAAAGTTTTGTTGTTGCTATTTGTTTGCTTATGCCAAATGGCGAGGAATGAAAAGAAATGAAAGGGTACATTGATCATCTTGTCTCTCATCCAAGAGGGACAGTTTCTCTCTCGAGCACATACTTTACTGTGCAACATGAGCTTGATAAGCGCATGTGAGAAACACTTCACCTCTTAGTCTCTCAGCCAACCTGTCCAGCTTAAACTCTTGCCACTTACACATAAATTCCACAACTCCAGGGCTCCTGCAATACCAAGCTCCTGCGGTTTGCAATACACAATGTGGCATTTTACACTTGTATGCCTTTTGCTTAGAATGGTCTCAACCCTCCTATTCACCCAAAAACCCCCTTTGTAGGTCTTCACTATCAAGGACTCCATCTTTTGTGCCTCAGTGTTCACTAGGGCTCTTCTCTGTCTCAGCTGTTAAGTTTTTCTAGGCCAGGTCTACAGATGGTGAGCTCTAGGAGAGGAACACCTACATCCCCTATAACTACTCGTACTCCTAGCACACATTTGGCTGACAGTGGGCATTTGGTTTGTTTATGGTTCTCCCTTTGTTGAGGCATAAGGCATAGAAAAAACATTCACTCATTTTAAGTGTACAATTCAATGACAAATGTCTAGGTATGTGACCACTATTACAATCATGACACAGAAATTGCTACACAACCCATCTCTCTGCAAATCCCCTTCCCTGGATTTACTTTGTTACTACGATTGTGCTGTCAACAATCTCATCATTAGCAGAATCGGATGGTATATGGAAGCTCTTGTATCTTGCTTCTTTCAATTGACATAATGCTTTTGAGAAAAAAAAAGTAGGTCTTTAATAACGGTATTCTGGATAAATGGTAGATGAACAAGTTCAGTCTCAGGCTATGCTTTTTCCTACCTATAAACATAACCAACTCTCTGATGAAAAGTCATTAAGGCACAATAAAATAGCCTAAGACTCAGGAAAATGACCTCTGCCCAAGTTCCTGGACCCTCAGTTCCTGGAGAATAGGGATTGCATTAGATCTCATTTCTGCACAGCTCCAAGCACAGAGAAATACTAGGCACAAGTACTCATTGGGGTATTTGTGATCCATGATCTGTGGCCAAGCATCATTTTCCACAGGCAGATGAGTTGAATCCTGCTTTTTAATATATCCACACATCTGCTACATGTTACTAGATGTACTTTGAGTTTTATATTAAATCTATATCATTTTACTTTTCTGTTTAATTTGCCAGACGATACATACACTTGGCAGAGACAGAAACACAGACAGTAGGGAGAGGGAGAAATGAAAGCACCTCCCGTGGGGCATGGTCATGCTGCAATTCCTATTGTCTCTCCCTTCCACTGGGATTTTGGGCACACATGCAGGCACCTGGTTCACCCTCCACCCACCCAGTCTGGGACTCACACTGTGTAGTCAGCTATGCTAAGATAAATATAATCCAAGCAGCCCCTACAGTACAAAGGAGCCCCTTCTCCCTGCCATAAAAATAGAATGAAAAGGGCCAGCAGGTGCTGTAGTGGTTAAGGTGCTGGACTCCCACATGGCTGAACATGGTTCGAGTCCCAGATCCGGCAGCCTGAAACTCACACTGGGCACTTGTGTGTGTGTGCATGCGCGTGTGTGTGTGTGTGTACCAAAGATCCCGAGAGGAGACTGGAGAAGGGACTGCAGTACAGCCATCCTACCAAGGGAGTAATTTCTCACTTTCTATCTCTGTCTCTCTGTGTGTGTCCAGCAAGAACACGTACCCTATAGCAAAAATGTCTCTTTAAAAAAAGCATAAGAAAGAATAGCTACTGCTTAATAAGTGCTTATTCTGTGCTAAGCTCAGATACATAGCTCATCCGAAAGTATCCATCTAGTAAGTGCCTGTCAGCTCCATAACCTATAGTCTTTCCACACAAAACATGTGCCTCCAGAGAAAGCCTGATAAAGAGCCATCATGATGAGAACGGCCTTCCTGGTCACTCTATTTGACACAGAATTAAAGGGGCTCTCTGCCGCAGGCCTGCAATCTTAGTCTTGGCTGAGTGGTGGCTGTGATGACAGACCGAACACACAGAGATGTTTTCTTAGGCCTTCCTTCTGTTTTAAATCAAGTGTACTTCCAGGACCAGCAGTTAGCGTAATGGCTATGTCACTGGACTCCCACGTAGTCGACCGCAGTTCACATCCCAGACCCGGTGGCTTGAAACTCACACCGGGCATGTGTGCATGCATGCCCAAGATCCCGAGAGAATGGAGGAGAAGGAATTGCGGCGTGGTCATCCCCTTTGAGGGGTTTCTGTCTCTCTTTCTGTCTGGCGAGCGCATGCGCCCTATAGCAAAAACCTCTCCCCCAAAAAAATTTGTTCTTCAGTTGCGTAGGCTAATGAAATTAAGAGAAAAAAGGAGTAAAATTTGACACAAAAACTAAATAATCCAAGAATGCAATCAGATTTTATTTTTTGTACCAGCCCTAATGAATTGATTCTGGCTGTCTATACAGCCACTGTCTTGGTAGACACAGTTTGAGGCCACGTCAAGGCTTAGCAAGAAAGCGTTGGGACTACTTGGTAATGTCTGCATGGAATAACACCAGCACCACTTCACCGCCCCAATGTAGTAAGAAGCATGGGATAATTTCAAGGTGTATGTGAGTCTTGGATGCAACCATTCCAACTTTCAGGAAAATCTGCTAAGCAAAGAGTCATCAACTTACCTGAAATATGAACTAAAATCCAAAGTGTGGCTAGGACAATTTCTCAGGGGTTTTTAGTTTGTTTATTTTATTCATAATAGACAGCATGCGCACATGAGAGAGAGAAGTACCCTCAACAGGGTTTGGTCATGCCATGATCGCCTTCCCCCAGTCCTCCACTCGTCAGATCTTGAGCATGTGTGCATGTGCCCCTGGCATGTCTCAGGCTGACTGAGCTAGGGCTCCGAACACACAGTCGGCCATGGAGCTTCCAGCACTTGGAGCCTAGCATGCTACCAGCTGCACCAAAGACTAGGCCACATTATCTTAAGTGTTTTGACACCTCCCTACCAATTATGAAGTCTGAAAACGAACAACTCACTTGGTTTCTGGGCTCTTGACAAAGAACAAAGATTGGTAAATATTCTAGTTTGAAAATTCTTTTCCAAAGAAACTATTAAGGGATGGGACCAGCAGTTACTGTAATGGCTATGTTGCTGGACTCTCATGTAGTCAACTGCAGTTCGAGTCCTGGACCCGGCAGCTTAAACTCACACCGGGTGTGTGTGTGTGTGCACACCCAAGATCCATGAGAGGAGAATGGAGGAGAAGGGACTGTGGGGTGATTTCTCCCTGGGGGGTAATTTCTCGCTTTCTGTCTCTCTGTCTCTTTCTCGCGAGTGCATGCGCCCTATAGCAAAAACCTCTCCAAAAGAAAAAAAAAAGAAACTATTAAGGGAAAAATGAAATCTTTTTTTTTTTTTTTTTTTTTTTTTTGGGAGTTTTTTTTTATTTGCGGACG
>NW_006209346.1:837293-842506 GCF_000334495.1 Tupaia belangeri chinensis
CCCCAGGGGGGATGGTCACGCCGCAATCCCTTCTCCTCCACTCTCCTCTCGGGATCTTGGGCACGCACGCACACGCGCCCGGCGTGAGTTTTAAGCCACCGGGTCCAGGACGCGAACCGCAGTCGACTACGTGGGAGTCCAGCGACATAGCCATTACGCTAACTGCTGGTTCCCAAAATGAAATCTTTATACAAAAGTAAACTGCTAGGTAACTTGCTGAGGCACAAGAACGTCAGCAGTGTAAATGATCTGTGTGGTCTTCGCCCTACCTTGGGAAAGTCAGGCCAGTTCACGGAGCCAGTAGCCCTGGGTAACCCACACTACCCTCTGCACTACTGTAACCATCTTCCAAAACCTCTTACTCTGCCCCTACTTCTGGCTTAGACTAGAAACTAAAGCCCAGACATCCTCACTATCTTTCTGCTCACTAGGTTCTGCCTCCTATATAAAACCTACATATCATGGCAAAACTACACACTCCAGGTTACCAACTAGGCTACTTGCTCCTTTTTTAAAATACAAATCCTCAAAGGTAAGAATAGCTAAAAATATATATAAAAAAATAAAATAAAATAAAAAAAACATTTCTTTGTCAGTCAAATAATATAGAGGCAAAGAGAGAAATTTACTTGTTTTACATATGACAACACTAAGGCCAAGAAAACAGAAGGCATCTGTCTATATGTGGACAGAAAAATATGGGGCCTGAAAAATGAATCTGTATGGTCCACAGAGTGACCTAGAAAAAGATGAATAACTTTTTAGCCCTACAGCCTAAAATTTCTTCCCTTAGTCAGCAATGCTTAGGGGAGACACTGCCAAGAAGATGATCTGTGAAGGAACTTTTCCTATAACTCCTCTGAGCCATGAAATTTAACCAGTGATATAATGAAGACATTATACGATATACCAGTGACTACAGTACTGGCCTTGTGATAGTCACAGCAAGGAGTCTGTTCTTCCATCCCTACATGAGAACACCTAGCAGGGTGTGCTGCCGGAAAGCCAAGCTCCAACTCCTGTGACTATGAATCGCGGGCTTTGTGCTGAAAACATTCCCTTTTGGAGACAGCAACTAGCAAGTTTAATACAATCTCTTCCGACACTTCAGAAAGTTAGTAGTCAAAGTTATTAATCTATCTTTACCTGCATTAACTAAATATCTTTACTAATAGAAAACTGACTTTTGCATGATATATATAGTTTATACACACACACACACACACACACACACACACACACACACGCTTTGGCAAGGCCATGTACTAAGTGCTCAACAGGAAGACTTGTTCTTTGGAACTTGTCTTTCGATTTTGATGGTGATTTAGTTTTTATCCTCCTTGGCCTCTAATCCTGCTTCAAGGCTATGTCAGCCCCATCAACTGCTCTGTCTGACTCCTGACCCTCTGGGGAACTGATCTTTCAGAGCCTTCTTGTTAGGTTCTTATCTAACAGAGGGAAATTTTTCCTCCTTTGCCTACTAAGATTAACAGTGAAGCTTTAAGAAAAATAACTGGGATCTAATTTTGCTTCAATTTGCATCCTAGATGAAGGAGCTACAACTTGGAATAAAGAGAACTGGTTGTCCCATATCCTCCACTTTTAAATTCAGGAATCAACACAGGATAACCATCATTTAAGAAAAAAAAATAGCTGTCTATTCATATTGTATCATAAAGTATCGTTTTTTTTAAAAACATACACAATGTTCTATGATCAAAAAGTAATAGAAAGATGAATAGTTTGAAAAGTCTTCCTCTCATTCCTGTTCTACGTTCCCCGTTTCCACACACACGCACAACAATTGGAGGTTACATTACTAGTTTTATGAGTTTTCTTTCAGGGCTTCTTTATTTAAATAAATGAATAGTGTAGGTGTGTATATGTTCTTGTTTTTCCCTTTTTACTTTGCCCAGAAAATAGCATATGTCCTACGCTTTGTTTTGCACTGTGCTCTTTCATTTAACCAACTATCTTGGAGAGCTTTTCATTCAAAACATAAAGAACTTCCATGTAAAGTGGCCCTGGTTAAGGAAAGTCAGAAGTCCAAGAAATAAGGGCAGTTTATCAGCACCAATGATCAGGGAGCGCTAGGCTCACGCTAGCACCTTAGCGTCTTGAGGACAGCACCTTAGTGTCCACACTGGCATGCCTTTTACCCCTCAGAAACCAGTCTGAGCCCCAGAAAGGGCCCTATCTAGATAACCCTTTATCTTACCTACTTAGGTTACACATATAAAGCAAAGTGGGAGAGCAGAAGGGACTTATCCAAAGTCAGACAGTGGTCACGGACAGAATTAGAGATCACTGGTCTTCTACATTCTTTACTGTATCATGTATACCATTAAAAACAAACAAACAAACAAACAAACAAAAACAACTTGCTACTGCTTGCAGACTAAACTCAAATTCCAGCCTTTAAGACTAGTCCTGATCTAGAAGAAACGGTGTGGTATGGCGGGAAGATCTGAGAGCATCAGTGTTAAAATAAGGAAGTCTGGGTTCTAGTCTGAGCCTTCTCTGGGTCCTAGTTTCCTCATCTATGGAACAAGAGTGTTTTCTAACGTCGCTTATGAGGTCTCTGAAGTCTGATTTGTACCGTCTAACCTTACTAAAGAGGCTGGTCTGTGTGTTGTCCCTGTGCTCATGTTATTAGTTCCAACTAGGATGTACCTTTTGTTTCTCTCCTTCCACATTTCTCAAGGCCCACCTAGGCTTTCCTGATATCCACCTACTCAGAAAATGCAAAGCACTCTCGTCTCAGGATTTGAAAGCTGCTCCTCTCTAGATCTAGATTGCACTCCATCCAAAGAGCTACATGGATTAGCCCCTCAGTTCAATGTCTGGTCAAATGAACCTTACAAAGACACTTTCTCTAACCATCTTACCTAAAACAATACTTTCCCCATCATTCTCAGACTTGTTTTATTTTTCTTCAAAGCTCTTACCATATAATTCATGTGTGATCTATCTCACCCCACTGTGATGCAGGAACCTCACTGAATAAAAGAAATGTGATTGCAAACAAGTAATAAGGACATGCAGCAGGGACTGTTTCTAATACTTCTTTTTTAACCAGTGTTGAGGTGTTTCTCGCATTCAATAGCTTGTCCTGAGAGAAAGGCCTGCATGGGCCCAGCGGCCGTAGCCCTTCAAGGCTGGAAGCCACGTGGCTGACTGAGGGTTAGGATTCTCAGGTGGGCCTGAAAACACACAAGGGCATTCATGTATGTGCCCAGGATCCTGAGGAGCTAGAGGGCCGAGGAAAGAGATCATGATGTGACAAAAATAGCACCCTGTCAAGGTCCCCATCTTTTTCTCTCTTGTGCATGTGTGCACAATCTCTATCATAGAAAGAAAAGCTTTAACAAAAGAAAAGAGGAAGGAAAGCCCTTCATGAAATACCCAAAATGGGAGAGAAAAACAAATCAGAGAGGCAGCAGATGGCTTTGGAACACAGATATAGTCAGGCAAACAGAGAAGCATCTGGAGTGGACCAATTCCAGATTTAAATCCTACCACCGTGCAGCCTTGAACAGACCTTAACTTCTGTAAAGCAGGCAACAACCTCCTGCACTGGCATGTAGTTCAGGGAAAACTACTTATGTGCAGCATCTTGACCGGGACACGGCATTACACCTTGTAGGTAAAGTATTAATAAAAGCCAAAAACAAGCTCCCACAGCTCATCTGGGAACAGCTTTACTTAAAGTGGCACACACACAAACATGTCGATTCTTTAAAAAACGCACACATAAATGCATGCTTGTCCACATATACATAAAACATACGAGGGATCTTTGAGAAATCCAGGGAAACTATCTGTGGATTTCACATTTTTTTCTGGCACCAAAATAAACTCATACTGTAATTCCATATTTCCACAAACTTTTTAAAGTCATGGTTTGGAGGAAAAACATAGCTTTAAGATACACACTGCAAAATGAACCTGACTTAACTTCGAAACTCTTAGCTAAAAATCTAGCCACATATCCCACTTGGTAAAACGAACCCTTTTTGCCAGGACTTCAGGCAAATGGAACATGGATCATAATAAAACTGAATCTTCCAGTGGAAGAAATAAAACTGCAAACTTCTACTAGGAGCCTCCTTGACACCTAAGAGCACCCAGACTTCCACCCATTGTTTCCAGGCCGGCTTTTCCACTCAACCCCCTCTCCAAATCTTATTTCTAAAATACCGCCCTGAACAGGTTAGCATTACTTGCTGCACTTGGTGGATAAGAAAACCAAGTTACCGCCATTAAAGAGCCAACACTGTTATCAGTCCACACCATTTTTTTCTATCTCTAATATTTACAATACTTACTAATGAGCATGCACCTTGGTGCTAGATCTTACACCACCTCAGTATCATGTTAAATATCTTCCCGTGTGGAGAAGATTAGGCCATATTTTTCATATATTCCTAAGAGAAATTAGCAAAGGGCTTTCCAACAACAGGAAAGATGCTCAGAAATACTAAATTGACTTGAACTTAAAATCAAACTGCAGTGACTTTTCTCTAAGCACAGAAGGAATTCAGGAACATAGTCAAACTTAGAACTCTCACTTCCTAAGTTTCAAATTTAATTCATAACCTACCAAAACAACACTACTATTTATATCACCTATATTTTCATTATTTTTTTTACAGGCAAATCTCCCTAAGGCATTCTAGCCCTTAGCCCAATAAAGAGACAGAACTGACCCACTCCTATTTTACACCCACGATGCCCTAAAAACATAAAGCCTCCCACAGAACATGTAACAACATACTGTTCTTAGGTTGCCAGTCAGCTCCCCAGGATGTCTGTACAATCTTCAAGGGTACGAGCACCAATGAATCCATCTTTTTTTTCTTATTATCTGAGCCTTACACAGAGAGGCATCTACAATACTTAATATAACTACATGAGAATGCTGAGGGGAAGAGCACGTGAAGGAGAGAATATTAAGAAGAGTATAGGAGCGAGGACCGTCACATGTCCATCTGTATCCCCAATAATGTTTCACAAGGACCATACTAGTTAGTAGCATGAGTGAGGATAAGCAAACATTAACATGAAGCCCAAAACACTGAGGGGAGATGAAGTGAAAAGTTCTACCTCCATAATTAGTTTATCATCTCAACTTGAAAATATTTACATAAACTGACATTCTTCATAAACATTACTCTTCTGAAATAAGACTATTTTTTTTTTTTTTTTTTTTT
>NW_006209346.1:842953-860034 GCF_000334495.1 Tupaia belangeri chinensis
TTTTTTGCTATAGGGAGTGTGCGCTCGCCAGAAAGACAGAGAGACAGAGAGATAGAAAGTGAGAAATCACCCCTCAGGGGGGATGGACATGCCACAATCCCTTCTCCTCCATTCTCCTCTAGGGATCTTGGGCATGCACGCACACGCGCCTGGCGTGGGTTTAAGCCACTGGGTCCGGGACTCAAACTGTGGTAGACTACATGGGAGTTCAGCAACATAGCCATTATACTAACTCCCGAAATAAGACTTTTTTTGACTTTTTATGTCTGGTACTTTCATTGGGGGAAAAAAAATACTATGCAAATTCCACTTCTCTCCTTAAAAATGAAAGAGGAAAATCTAAATCTCATGTGACAAAGTAACATTTTACACTACAAAAAAAATTCTATATGGTTATATAGATTGATATGCACTACATTCATGCTGAGAACAACCATTTTGTACACTGTAAAGATGTACAGGGATTAAATGTAAATTTAAAACGTGTAAAATAAATAAATAAATAAAGGTTAAGGTGCTAGATTCCACGCGACCTATTCTGCAGCTTGAGTCCCAGACCCAATGATTGGAAAATCATACCAGGTGCATGTGCATGCATGCCCAAAATCCCAAGAGGAGAATGGAAGGGAAGGGACTGTGGCATGGCCATCCCCCCAGGGGGTGATTTTCACTTCTTCTCTCTCTCTTTCTCTAGCGACTGCACATACTCTATATCAAAAACTAGGGGAAAAAAATCTTTTTAAATAAAAAACATTCTTTTATTGAAGCATCCCGAACTGAATGCGAGTTACTGACCTTTAAATATGCATGAATTATGCTATAACTTCTATGTAAATTATCATCGCTCTGGAATGAGGAAATGTCTCCTTTCGTAAATTCTTTCAAGTAGCTACAAGCTACTCATCAAGGTTTCAGCTTAGTGAAAATTCCATCTTTGCTAAGTGTTTACAGTCCTTCACCACATTAATTTTTCCAACTTTCTCATGTACAGATTAGCCTGGAGATTTGTAGCCATCTGTCCTGCTATGATGGAGTTGGCTATTTTACACCACATTCTTGCCCCAAGGTTGAAGAGAGAGGGTTTTTATGCCAGAGTTACTAGAAGTAGGCAGAAAGATCATGGCCTTTCTTGAAAGACCAGACTTTGGAGTCGGACATGGATTTAAATCCTGACTCTGCTACCCAGCAACCCTATGACTTTGGGCAATTACTTAGTCTCTCTGAACTTTTACTTGCACATTGGTAAAACAGGGATCATGAAACTTTCTAGAGCTGTTATGAAGATTACCTTTTTTTACATACAGGGACTCAACTGTCATTAGTTTCCTTTTCCACTTTTCTCACAGTCACAGAGTCCCTATTCAACATTTCTTTATTAGAGCAATAGCTCTATTTCCTACTTTGGTGTCATTTTTAGGCCTGCTGCAACCAGGTCATAATGAATTAAAACATTTATACACATTTACTCAAGATGATCTGTGCCAGTTCTTTAAAAGAGGTCTTGATTGGGAAGGGGGCGGCTTAAGTGGTCAGTCTCCTGGCTTAGGTTCAAAAACCATTTTTTTTTCCTTTTGACAGAGGGTGTGTATACTCAATGGAGAGAGAGAGAGAGAAGGAAAACAAGAGAAGGAAAATGAAAAAGCACCTCCCCACAGGGAAAGATCACAGCATAATCATTTCTTGCCCATTTCTGCCTCATTCTGGGATTTGGGGCATGCGTGCACATGCACCCTGTTATGCTTCTCAAGCTACTGAGTCTGGGACTCAAGCTACACATGTGGGATTCAGCTCACAGACCCACCAGACCACGGGCTGACCCCAAGAACAACTTTTCAACCGTCTGTTTTCTAAAATCTTTCATTTCTGCTCCCACTGATTTGTAGGAACTGTCATTGTCATTAGAATAAATAGCCAACATATTCTCAATAATTGGTCAGAGGAATCAATAGAAGGAACTGTGGTACAGACATCCTGAACAGAATTCTGTCTTTTTTTTTTTTTTCTTTTGGAGAGGTTTTTGCTATAGGGCGTGTGCACTCGCCAGACAGAGAAAGAGAGACAGAGAGACAGAAAGTGAGAAATCACCCCCCCGGGGGGATGAACACGCCGCAATCCCTTCTCCTCCATTCTCCTCTCGGGATCTTGGGCACGCACGCATACGTGCCCGGCCTGAGTTTAAGCTGCCGGGTCCAAGACTTGAACTGCGGTCGACTACATGGGAGTCCAGCGACATAGCCATTACGCTAACTGCTGGTCCCGTGAACAGAATTCTGGGTTTCTATTTATTTGCAAAATATCGTAAATTCTGACCATATAATATCAATTTTTCTTCTGTGAAAGTGGGCTCATTTTAGAAAAAATTCTTTCATAGATTTATTTTGCTACTGTCTTTTGGATTTATTTAGCTAAACATTTGCAAAAAATTGGTAAACTATTATATGAAAGGACACATTCAGTACCTCCCAGGTATTTTAACAGGAGGGGGCACAGTCAAGGCTCTCTAGATGCCTTAGACACATTTTCTTCCTTAGGGATCAACCGATGGATATTTGTCTCTTATCTTGCACTTAGCTCAGGGAAGACAAACTCTCAGGCATTTTTATTTATTTATTTATTTTTAAGAGGTTTTTGCTATAGGGTGCATGCACTCACCAGAAAGACAGAGAGAGACAGAGAGACAGAAAGTGAGAAATCACCCCCCAGGGGGGATGGCCACGCCACAATCCCTTCTCCTCCATTCTCCTCTCGGGATCTTGGGCATGCACACACATGTGCCCAGTGTGAGTTTAAGCCACCGGGTCTGGGGATCGAACTGTGGTCGACTACATGGGAGTCCAGCGGCATAGCCATTATGCTAACTGCTGGTCCCCATGCAATTTTAAGTGCCCTTGGCAGGGCAGGGAGAAAGGCCTAATAGGTCAAACCTGGTCTGGGTGGTCCAGAGAGAAGGGACATACCCTAGTGGGGAATCCCTGGGGATCAGAGGAAGATTTCCACCTGAAAATGAGGTAGGAGACAGGGACCCTAAAAGAGGGAAGAAAGATGGGCTGCAGATGACTAACTTACCCAGCGATAACAACTGAACAACCCAGATGTTTAAAAGATCACTGGGAATGCTATCTTAAGACCACCTTAATCATCCCACCCTAAGTCCCTTTCCTTTAAAAGTCCCTAGGCCCTACCCATCAGGGCCCTTGCAACCGTAAGCATCTGGTCCCTTTCCTCCCTATTAGAAAGTGAGTAAACCTTTTTCTACACACTTACTCTCTGCTTCTGTGAATTCTTTTCTTTTTTACAGAGGTTTTGCTATAGGCACATGTGCTCACTGGAGAGATGAAGAGAGAGAGATAGAAAGCGAGAAATCACCCCCCTGGGGGGAATGGCTACACCATAATCCTCCCCCTCCAATCTCCTCTTGGGATTTTGGGCATGCATACACATGCACCTGGTGTGTTTTAAGCTGCTAGGTCCAGGACTCGAATCACTATTGACTATGTGAGAGTCCAGCAACGCAGCCATTATACCATCTGCTGGTCCCTGAGTCTATAAATTCTTTCACAGCCTATGACACAGATCACCCTAACGCTATATAAGTTGCTATTCATATGACTGCATAACCACACAGTATAAAATATCTGCTAAGGGAGGGGAGAGGGAGGAAAGGGAGGGAAAAAACGTTTGAGACTTAAGCCAGAATGTTAATTATTCACTAAAACAGAGAACTTCAAGTGATGCCTTGCATTTTGTTTAGGGTCTGTGGATTTTCACTATTTCAGTATTTTTTGTTTGTTTGCTTCTCAAGGTTATTTTGCTACTATTTCTATTTTATAGTTTGGCAGAAATGCAAAAATTCCCTTCCTCTAACCTGGCACAGAAGAAAAGGACACCAGTTAACCTGCTCTATTTTTATGTTGATGGCCAGAGCTATTTTGAGCATTTTGGTTCTATCCAATGATTATGCCAAGGAAAAAAGGTTAGCATGACATTAACAAGCTAAAGAGTCAATTCTGTTCTTTGGCCACTTATAAGCACATGTTTTTTTAAACAATCCCAAAGTTCATTTTCTGGTCATAAATAACAATGCAATTTGCCAGCATAAGTCTTAAAGCGTAATGATAAAGTCCCACCTTTTGTGCATCTCCTGTGACATATGCAATGGCTAGGGTTGGCAGAATCATGAACAGTGCGTTGTAATAGAGCAGGCCATATTTTCCCAGCTCCTAGGAGAGGAAACAATTAGACACTTCATCTGGTTCAAGGAGAAAAATACATACACAACCCTGCACAGAGGACCACCCCAATTACAAGTAAGTACACACATACCCCCACGCAACACATACGGCAAATTAATCAAGTCAGAGTATTTGCAAACATTAAGAACTACTCTAAACTTTCCAAAGACCAATAAAGATGATAAACTTAGAAGATTTCAAACATATATGAAATACATTCCTCACATGCCTCAGATGAGAAATATAAAAACGGTATCTACTGGCTGCCTCAAAACAGCAAGTAAGGGTTTCTTTGAATACACACACACATCTACGGCCCAGAAGCCCTTCTGTCTCCAGAACTGAATCGAGAGTCACTCAGCTAGTCTTGGACATTTCAGAAACACAGCAGAGTGCCATTTAAGAGATGGACAGGCAGATCCAGACACACCCCGACTCACAGCTATACCAACGCGGTGCTTCCTAGTGAAGTATTAGTATTTCGGAAAAGGAGAAGTAGGATGAAGTTTGAGATTACTGTGACTACAACTCCTAGAACACAGTAGGACTAGTTGTGCCCTCAGTTACTGGGAAATAAAGAAGGATAACACATATCTTCAAACACAAGGAGCTTATGAGAACTTGTTCATTTGATTCACATACTTCTGGGACATAAAATAAGAAACAGAAAAAGTAGGTCATAGTTTGTGAGGCAAGGAAGGGAGTATAGGGGAGAGTTGAGAATAGGAGTGTGATATCTGCCTAACTTCTATGACTGAAAGATCATGGAATGATGTGAAAAGTGAAACTACCTTCTCAAACACAGCTTTGAAAAAATGCAAAAAGAGCTACCTAGTACCAGAAAATCGATTAGACTATTATGCAGCTATACAATGAACATTACACAGCCACTACAATTTTAATGATGCAGACTGACTTGGAAAGGTGTCCATAAAACAGTACCAAATGAAAAACTTAAGTTAGAAATGATATATGCTCCCTCTGTGGCTTAAAATTTTGACATAGAAGTACACACACACAAACCCCAAATAAAGAACAGCCACTAGAACAAAGCTTCTCGCTTGGGAGGATTAAGGGAGATTTGTATTCCCTCTACTTCCCTATGACTTCTACTATTTCTATCATAAGTGTGTATGATTTTGTGTGATTTATTTTTAAGTTAAAATATTTTTAATTCAGGCCAGCCTGTGGTGTGGTGGTTGAAGAAGCTGGATCCCACATGGCCAACTGCGCCATTTTAGCCCCAGATCCAGCGGCTTGAGAAACATTCCGAGTGCACGTGCACACATACTAAAAATCCTGAAATGAGAAAGAAATGGAGAAAGGGCTACAGTGTGACCATGCCCCATGGGAGGTGGGGGGTGATTTCTCACTTTCCCTATCTCTCTGTGTCTCTAGTCAGCACACATACCCTCTGGTAAAACTTTTTTAAAAATATTTTTATTTTTGAGACCAGCAGATAGCATAATGGGTACATCACTGAACTCTCACATGACCGATTATGGTTTGAGTCCTGGACCCGGTGGCTTTAAACTCACACCAGGCACATGTTCACGCGTGCCCGGATCCCAAGAGGACAATGGAGGAAGAGGGGATTGCGGTGTGGCCATTCCCTCCAGAGCGGTGCTTTCTCACATTCTGTCTCCGTGTCACTCTCTGTCTCTCCAGTGAGCACACATGCCCTATAGCAAAAATCTCTCTCAAAAAAAAAATTATTTTCAAGATTTGGGACTCATACACACCACACACACACGCCTGGAGTTTTTTTTCAACTCGCTAGGTCTGTAATTTGAACCACACAGTAGCTATTTGGGATCCAGCTCTTTAACCACATCACAAGCTGGCCTGAATTAAAAATATTATTAAAAGTAAATCAGAGTAAAAAAATTTTTTTTCTAAATTTTGCCAGTAGGCATGTGCTCTTGCTGGAGAAAGACAGACAAAGGGGAGAAAGTGAGAGCATTCCCCACATAGCATGGCCATGGCACAATCCTTCTCTTTCAATTCTTCCTCCTTTCAGGATTGTGGGAACATGCACACATACCCTTGGTGTGTTTCTCAAGCTTCCAGGTTCAGGACTCAAACTGCATGATCAATCATGTGGGATCCAGTCACCTTAACTCCCATGCAACAGGCTCCTCGCCCCCTATCTTTAATTCAATAGCTGCTTTCAGGTCCGAAATGAAGCACTAAGTCATATGATTCATACCCAAATGACCACGATTACAAGCAGTCCTGAAATTATAGGTAATAAAACTCAAGCCATTATAAGCATCTCAGTGTGGCTATCCTGCCTCTAGAATAAACCACATAACTGATTGCTTATGGTCACCGCAAGCATCAACAAAAAGGTGTGCCTCATTTGTATACAACCAAAGGAAAAAAACCATGGTAGAACAAAACCACCTTTAAGAATGGGTGCCCAGTCAGCTAGAGACCTCAGTATTATCCAGGAAACAGGATAGGAATATACTTGGTTCGAATATGCCCCCCACTCACCCCCAATTCATATGGTGAAAACTTAAATCTGATTATGGCATCAAAGGTGTGGCCTTTGGTTAAAGAATGGTGATTCGGTGAGTGATGAGGGTGGGGCCCCCATGACTGAGTTCTAAAAAACAAGAAATGAGACTAGGAAATACACATGGAGACAGATTATGCTCTGCTCTGCATAAAGTTCTATCTTCCATCATTTAGTGACGTCTGTGACTTTCTAGTCACCAAAACTGTGAGTCAAATAAATCTCTATTTTTAAAAATTCTCAGTCTTGGGTATTTCTGTCAGCAGTGCAGTCGTGGACCAATACGGCACACGAACACATACTCACAGACACTTACCCAGACAACCAACAACCAAAACATAAATGTCAAAATTGCTATTTTTTCCTTCCACATTTTAAGATATCTTTCTTCTTTTTTTATTGAAAGGGTATATGTGTGTTCACCAGAGAGAAAACACACTCCCCAATGGGAGGGTCACACCACAATCCCTTATTCTGTACTTCTCCATCCCATTAGGATTCTGGGCATATGTGCCCACAAGTCCAGCACATTTTTCAAGTCACTAGGGCCCGTATTCCAATCAGAGCCAGCCATGGAGGGATCTAGTTCTCTATGCACAAGGCTGAACCTTTGAGCTATGGACTGGCCCTCTCCCTGCCTTATTAAGCAGTGTAGACTGACTAAAATTTGATTTAGGGCATCATCATAAACATGCATTAATATATTATGTTCTTGTATGGTACTGCCCTCAATGCTGTTTTAATAGCTCCTGCACCATTTTTTTTTTTCCTTCAGTATTTGTACCTTTATATCTTTCCTATTTGTTTCTCCTGTTGTTAGCTGACTTTTCCTAATGTTGGGTAGCCTCTCTGCCTCTAAACAGAATCCCACCTTCTATTTCTTTGCTTCTAATTTGTGAACCAGGAAAAGTACACCAATGAGTTTTAAAAAGTTCTACAAATAAGTTGTAAGTCATTTCTGAGTGACAAACTTCTAGGAATAAAATACTCAGAAACCCCTCTAATTTTTTCCAGGTTCTATGATATACTACACTGTCCAGTATGGTAGCCACTAGCCACATAGAACTATCTAAATTTAATAATAATTACATAAAACTATTCGGTTCCTAGTTGTACCAGTCACTTCTCAAGTGTTGAACAGCCACATGTCACTAGTGGCTACTACTAAAGCCAGCAGAGATACAGCAGATACCCATCCTCACAGAAAATTCCACTGGACATACTGTTTGGGACAGATGAAGTTGTTGGGTAGATGAAGTGTTATTATTAGTATCTATCTTCCAGAGCAGCAAGTGGGCTAAAATAAAACAGATCCTACTCTCTGTTCTCCTTTCTATAGCTATTTAGAAAAGATAAAAAATGTACATAGTAGTTACAAATGCAATTCTCCTCCAGCATCATCAAGGCAAATAAATGGAAGGCAAAATGTAAAAGGCATACTTAAAGAAAATGCATTAGAAAAATTTACCCTGTCCCTAGCACTCCAAGTATTAAAGTAAAAGCTCTTGAGAATTAAGAAATCTATTTGGGATGGCCATACATACAATCTATACTTCTTTTCTAGAGAAGAAGGCAAAGCCCCTGGTCATGATGACACCAACTCCATACTAATACTACCATCAAGAAAACAAGGCATTTGTATTTATTTATGACCTGAGTTCCAAAGTAGACACCAAGTAGTTCCAGAAATACTATTCATATAATACAGCCAATTAAGAACTAAGCAGATAGTCAACTGACTAAAGATAAAACGTGGATAGGAAAATAAAGCCATGGGCAATCATAAGACTTAGTAAGATAAAAAATCCCCAGCTGCGGGAACCAGCAGTTAGCGTAACGGCTATGTCGCTGGGCTCCCACGTAGTCAACCGCGGTTTGCGTCCCGGACCCAGTGGCTTAAAACTCACGCCAGGCGCGTGTGCGTGCGTGCCCAAGATCCCGAGAAGAGAATGGAGGAGAAGGGATTGCGGCGTGACCATCCCCCCGGGGGGTGATTTCTCACTTTCTGTCTGTCTCTGTCTGTCTGTCTGTCGAGCAAGCGCATGCACCCTATAGCGAAAATCTCTCCCAAAAAATATAAAAAATCCCCAGCTGCTCAAGAAAAACTGTGATGACATTTAACATAAATAACTTATATCGCTCCTCATAAAGGATACATTAAATATCAGGAACAACAACAACCATACATATTATTTATATATATATATATCCATGTAATTGTTCCTTACAATATATATAACCTCGTAACAATGTAGCACAAGCAATGTAGCTCAAGTACTCAGCTTTCTGATAGTCTAGCTTGATCAAAATAAAAAATTTAATTTGACTATCTTTGAGGTTTATAGTGAACAAACAAACATAATCTTGTGAAGTCTTTGTGTGCAAGCTGCAAGTAGAGGCAAAGAGCTGGGGATGTACAAAATTCACAGGTATGAGATCTGGGCCAGAGAACTTAGTGTTGTCTGAGAGAGAGATCCTAATGCCCCCTCAAGTTCCTCATTACTTGTAGGGCAAATACACAAAGGTCATCCTTGTTCTACAGTCCCTTCCAACACTTTCGTCTCTTCAAGCATACACAAAGGCTTTCCGTTTTCTCTTTCCCATCTCAAGTCCCTCACTGTGGCCTTTAGAACAGCGGTCTCCAGCTTTCCTTGCACCAGGGAACAGCCTCATAGAAGACAGGGACTGGCAGTTGGCCTAATGGCTATGTTGCTGGACTCTCACTTAGTTGACTGCAGTTCGAGTCCTGGACCCGATGGCATGCTGAGTGCATGTGCATGCATGCTTAAGATCCCAAGAAACAAATGGAGGAGAAGGGACTGTGGCGTGGCCATCCTCCCAGGGGGGGTGATTTCTCGCTTTCCGTCTCTCTGTTTCTCTCTGTCTTTCTGGCGAGCACATGTACCCTATAGCAAAAAACCTCTCCGAAAAAAGAAAAAAAAAAAAAAAAAAGATAATCCCTCCACAGACAGGGGCAGAAGGGGAAGGAGGGTTGATCCCAAGATGACCCAAGTGCACCACATCTATTGTGCACCCAATTCCCACCACTACCACATTGCAATATACAACAATGAAACAACCACACACATAGTAGGGTTTGCACTTCCATAAAAATCCAGTGCAATACAAGTGATGGGGAGAAGCTGCAAACACAAAGCCTCCAGAGCTTGCCTGCAACCCACCACCTCCACTCTCCCACATGTGTCCCTCCTCATCCCACCCATCCTCTGAACCCCCGACTCCCTGCATGACTGGAGAAAAGAGGAGGAGGTCACAGGCAGTCCATGGTCCAGGGATTAGGGACTTCTGCACTGAACACAGCCAGGAACACATACAAAACTCTTCTCTACTAAACACTCCTTAGTTTCCCCATCCCATTTCAGTCAGTCTTCATAGTCCTTTCCAGAAAAGCCAGCAACAAAACGCAAATGCTAATTAATTAATTATAAAATAGTTCCCTACATAAGCACCGAAGTATAAGCATTTGACCCTCAGAGAGCTCCGTGTCTTTCCCATTGCTCCTAAGTGTGCTTCTTTATCCCCTGCTTTTCCTCTGAAGACCTGACATTACCATTCCCTACATCGGTAAAGAAGCTTTAGTAAAGCTTTAGTGAAGAAGCTTGCTACCTACTTTTGAATCTAATTTTTGTTTTACATATGCACCATTTGCTGCTGTCAGGACATCATTTATCAGAATAAAAACATATCCTTCCAGATCAAATGCCAAGTCGGAGCTGTAAAACATAAGCAAGAGGTTAAGAACAATGCATATTTAAAAAACATTCATTTAACTTTACACAGGTCTAAACTACAATATTTGTAAGAACGCAGTCTTATTTAGACAAGGGAAGATTAGACATTTTAGCAGTAACTGATATTCGTTCAATACGTTGGTTTGCGATTTCATACCCAGTAAGATTCCTCAGAAATAAGAAACACTAACACATAAGCATATTGTTAGTAATAATCAAGTATATCGTTTACTAGCATACTGCTCTGACTTCAAATTCAAATAAGCAGGCAGAAGGCAAAAGAGTTCAATTTCGCAGATAAGGAAACTAAAAGGATGGAGTCATTAATATATCATTTTCCGAAGAGTCACACAAAAGGTAGGACTACCTTGCATAGGTAACTAGGCCACAGTGTGGGATTTCTGAAGCATAGATAGTGGTTAGTTCTAAGATCAAGCTAGAACAGTGCCTAAGAACATGGTAGGAACTCAATACCTAAATAACTTCTCAATGAACTCATGGGGTGAAAGTAATGGGATTGGAAAAACTGAAAATTTCTGGTACTTTAATATGCCAGGCATAAGATATGAGTATAGTAAATTTAATAGAATAGATAAAAATATTGAAACCAGCAATGGTGTAATGGCTACATTGCTGGACTCCCATGTAGTCAACTGTAGTTTGAGTCCCGGACCCGGTGGCTTAAATTCACACCAGATATGTGTGCATGTGTGCCCAAGAGCAGAATGGAGAAGGGACTGTGGCGTGGCCATCCTCCCTGGAGGGTGATTTCTTGCTTTCTGTCTCTCTGTCTCTCTCTGTCTTTCTGGTGAACACATGCGCCTTATAGCAAAAACCTCTCAAAAAAACCCAAAAAACAAAAAACAAAAAAAAACTGCAAAAAGTACAGTTTCACCATTACTTTACTGTCCTAGCTAAAACAGGATCCCACATTCCGTGGTTCTGTATCTAGTATACATCTTATAGCTAAACTAAGAAATGGAACCAAGACATCCGAGGAGCTCTATACCACTGCAATTTTAGGCAAGACTAGCCTAAAGCAACTCTCTATCTCAGTAGAGCAACCCTCTGATTAATTTCAGATTCTGTCTGAAGTCCTGTCCTCCCAAACTTTTTCCCAAGTTAAAAATTCTATTTAGACAAGGCTGATCCAGATAGTAATCTTGCTCAGCTTTTTACAGGTCAGAGTAAGCACTAAGGAACTCCTCTTGATCCAGGAGTTGTTTAGTACAATTTTGGATCCCATCAGCTTCAAGAAAATGTTTTAAGGTATAGTAGGGCACCTCTAAAATGAAAGTAGAAGGTTGGTATAAACATTTTTTTTTTTAAGGAGACAATATGACCTAGAGGGAAAATAAGTCTGCTATATAACCACATTCTAGTAATCAATCATGCAACCTTTTTATTTTAGAATGAAATTTCACTTGGAGGTTTAGGGCAAAATATCATTTTACTTTTATTTTCCCACCTCTACTACAGGACTGTGATGAAGGTAAATGAGCCAACCCAAAAGGCACACTGGAATTCCTAGATGGAAAATGTCAAGCAGAATTTGCAGCATTAGCAAATCTAAATATGCAAGCCCTAGGCTAGTAAACTGCTGTAGAAGGCTTCTAGCAATTGTTTAAATTTTTTGAGTCTTTGGGTATACATTTCTCCCATGTAGTTTTTTTTCCTCCCAGTTTTGCTACAGGGCGTGTGAACTCGCTGGAGAGACAGAGAGAGAGAAAGCGAGAAATCAATCCCCTCACCCCTTCCACCCCAGAAGATGGCCACACCACAGTCCCTTCTCCTCTATTCTCCTCTTGGGATTTTGGGCAGCCACACACATCCATCCGGCATGAGTTTTAAGCTGCCAGGTCTGGGACTCAAACCAAGGTAGACTATGTGGGAGTCCAGCAACATAGTTTTAAAACTAAAACTTAAGCTTTAAAAGCTGTAGTATATTAACGGAATGTCTATTATAACATTTCTGATATATCTTAAGTAATGTCAAGTAAGTGATACTATTATTCATTATTCCAGAAGGGCAAATGACTCATTATCATTTTCCTCACCTCACAAAAAGGCAGACACTGTAGTCTTTAGCAGCATGCAAAGTAACAGAATGCCAGGTGCAGATTTGGCTTTGAAGTCAGGTACAGATTCAAACTCTTGCCCTGATGTTTACTATCTGGGTGACCTTAAACGCAAGTTAGTAAACTAAAGCTTTAGTTTCCTCAACTACGAAATAGGAAAATTATACATATACCACTTTCAGAGTTGTTGTAAACATGTAAAATGCTGAATATATTGTGTAGTACAAACTATGTGGTCAATAAGTAGAAACAAGTAACAAATCTTAAATTATATGAATTTAACTTTTAAGAGTCCCAAGAATCTGAATTTTCCCAGCCTTGATACAATCAAAAAGATTTAAACTATTGGTTAAAGAAGAGTCTTTTTTAATGCTTTTCAAAGATATGATTCTCATTTTTTATAATTGACCTTTTATCAGTAATTACTGACAGTGTCTAAGCCCACATCTTACCTGGCAGCTACAAAGGCTCCAATAATCATTGCAAATACAGTCATTTTAATACCCCATGAAAAAGTCTTCCTAAAAAATAATTTAAAAATACATACATGACTTCAACTATTCACATAGAATCAGTTTACAACATAAGCAAAACAAACAAATAAGAAAAACCATGTTATTTTCTTTAAATTAAAGCTACAATTATATTTCAAATGCTTCCAAGAAAATACTTAAAAGAACTCTTCTGAAACAAAAACTTACTTTGTCACACATATAATCACACTCATTTTTGTCTTAATTTTACCACTTATTATTGTTAATTTCAATGCTTGTAAATCATAATTCCTTTTAAATAGGAAAACATCACATCTATTTGTAGTAAAAGTAACCAAGACACAAACACTATTTAAAACCTATAGCTATGATTCTGGTTGCAGAATCTGCTTCGCTCGGTGGTCACAGTAGGTACAGGAATTCTACAAAGTAAATCTTATACTCCAAAGAGCTTTTAATTCCAATTCCTCATCTTCCCAACTACTGCACCCATAAAATAACAAGTCAACAGCAAAGGGAGA
Source organism: Tupaia belangeri chinensis (assembly GCF_000334495.1). Classification (NCBI taxonomy): domain Eukaryota; kingdom Metazoa; phylum Chordata; class Mammalia; order Scandentia; family Tupaiidae; genus Tupaia; species Tupaia belangeri. Next base: position 856,552 of record NW_006209346.1, read on the forward strand.
AAGGTGCTTAAACTCAAAAGTTGAAGTAGAAACAATGCAAATAATTTTAACATCTCATATATGCTAGATACCTTTTCAAGGTGATTAAACTTGCTTAAAGAATAGATGTATTAGCAATTGAACTTACTTGAGTAAAACTCCTTCAGCAAACATTGTAAACAGGATAGAGAACCTTCTCAGAACTGTAAACATTGGCAAGCTGCAAAAAAATAGACAATTAAGTAAAATAAAGTATAGCAATATTTGTAAACCAAGATTTTTCCAAATTGGTAGTTTAAAATGCCAATCTCTTTCTTCCATTATAGAAATTTCATGCTGATTAATCCTTACTACTGTAGACATAATTCTTATTGAAAGCCTAAAAGTAGGAGGCCAGCATGTGGCATGGTGGCTAAGGCTGCTGGACTCCCACATGGCTGACCGTAGTTCGAGTTCCGGACCTGGTGGCTTGCTTTCTCACTTTCCCTCTCTCCCTTTGTCCCTCTCTCTTGCTCTGTCCCTCTCTGGTCAAATTTTAAAAAATAAATAAAGTTAAATAAAATAATTCTTTAAAAAAATAATAATAAAGCCTAAAAGTAGCTTTTTTAAACTATTAAATGGAAGAAGTAATAAACTATAAAATGCCAGAAATCATGCATCGATTATCACAGATTAACAATTACTTTTTTATTTTACTCTACACCCTGAGCTGTACAGAACCTTGTTAGTCTTTAACAAAAGAAAGCTTTCTTTTCCTTTCTTCACTGGACTGACCTTCCTACCCACTACCTAGACTCCCCGAAAGACATCTATGAAAATCTTATCCCATGAAACATTCCTTGACTGTCCTTTTGTGGAAATAATTTTGTATTCCTCTTAATTCTCAGAACATTTTACGTACCTAATCAAACCTATCTTGCAATATAGTTATTTCTGAATATATCTTATCTCACCCCAAAGTGCCTTATGTTTAGCTGGCATTAGAAGACAGAATGTGAATGGATGGATAGGCGGATGACAAAGGATGAGAAAAGCAAACTCCACACAAACAGCACTTTGCAGCAGGCCAGCATTTCTTTCCAAGTGGGTAATGAGATGGAAAGCCATGCCCCACCCAGGATAAATTTGACTTCCTTGGAATTCTCCCCAGAGATAGCATCTTAGTCATTCTATCAGGTTTCTTGAGTTCAAAAAAGGAGAAAATGAAAAACACTTTGACTCTGATCATAAGAGATTTCTCCATACTGTTTTATAATCATCCTATACTTATGGCTTAAGTCCATATGGAAGCAGTAAAGCCACGTGTCTATTAAATGATTTCTCTATGTGTATCGTTTTAATATTACACATATCCAATACATACATACTACACTCTGTAAGTGGAGAAGCCAAGAATTGTAAGGATAGTGAGTGTTATCATAGAGTACAGAACTCTTGCTTCTAAAAGTGAATATGCTACCTCTACAGTCACACTGACATAGAGTAAGATACTAATCATATTTGTATCAGAGTTCTATCTGATGTCACTTTACTTCACATTACAAGAAAAACTACAAAAGTTCTCACGCCCACCCTCTGACTTTGTTGTAATACGCCTAAAATATAATGTTTATGAACTATATTAAAGAATTGAAATCCCAACAGCCTACCATATATCCTTCACTACTACAGGTCTGGAAAAACAAGGAAAATCTCCTACCCAGCATTTTACAACATTTTAAGACTCCTAACAAAACAAAAAACTCTTTCTCTTCAAAGTAAAAACACTTAAACTAAAACCTTTGGTGCGACCCTCATTATTTAGTAGTAAGACGCTTTTCTGATCCTTTTCATTTCTTTCCAGACTCAATAACCATGTGTTAAATATTTGACATTCAAGTAGTTTTAAAAATACATTATATTAACCTCACTAGTAAAATAAAGTTATTCATACTTCAGTTTCTTTGTGCTGAACAGTCCCGTGATTTGGTTCCCAAAATATAGTAGAGGTAGTGGAAACGTCTAGAAAATTAAAGAGGGATAACAAAGCTCAGTAATAAAGGCAGCTAAAACCAAACCCTTTCCAACAGAAACACTCTTACTTATGTGATCAAATTCTTCCCACTTAAAACATAAGACTAGTTCTCACATCTGACTGTGACCACCAGGAAACACCCAAACACTAACTACTCTTGAATAAACTGCGTTACTCTGGTAGAAAGAGAGAGGGAGGAGGGCAATGGAGAAAAGAAACAGAAATGTGTATATTATAAACCAAAGTGGCACAGAAACATCATTTACTTTCAAATATATTTAAAAATATTTGTCCATGGTCCTAATGTCATCAGAAATAGGAAAGGCTTTCATCCTCACCTGGGGTCAAGCAGAAACAGACAGACTATGAAACTAAACCCAAGAATAGTGAATGCAGGATACAAAAGCTAGATTTGATGGATACTGCAAAATACTCTTGTATTCCCAACAAGTGTGCACTACTTAGAGCAGAAGATTCCTAGGATTTTTTTCCCTTAATTTATAAGATTCTGTGGAATTTAACACTACATTTATTTTTCACCTTCCTTACATGCACTATATATAGGGCAGTTTTGAGACTACCATTTTTAAACATGCAAGGTACTGATAAAATAATAGAATGACTTCTTTTGACAAAGTATCACTTTTTTTTTTCTTTTACCTTTCGAGGTACATTTCTGTCAAAGTCAGGAAACTTGACTACTCTGAGCGCCTTTCCCACCCAGAGCACTGCCACTGTGGCCACCATCTGTAAACAGAGAACACAGATTCACTGTTCTACATATAAAGACACACACACACAAGTCCTGACAACATAAACCACGTCATGCTGAGGATTCCAACTAACCTGGCCAAGTCCAACACATAGTGAGGAAGGAAATCTACAAGAAGGGTAAAGAAAGAAAACATTTTTAAAAGCACAGTCATTAAAAAAAGAAAAACCACACATAGCTCTGTGAACTCAATTTGAGTACTGGCAGCCTTAAAACGTTATTTGGCACAATCCACACCATCATTCTACCCCTTATCCAGATAAAAACCTCGTGAGAAAGCCCAGCGGGTTGTCAGGCCACATCGCTGATCCTGTAGCCTAGGGCAGTCACTTGTCTCATCTTGTCTGATTCTACAATTCTGCTGCCTGCAACGGATTTGTCAAGGAAGTTTAGACACCGATCTCAACGGCTTTACAGCTTTAGAGGGAGGGAAAAAAAAAAAAAGTCTCCCGCCTCTACGTCCCAGTGACAGGAAGATAAGTGGGCGTGAGGATGCGCACGTCCCCAGAGGCTGTCAGCGGGTGCTGGGACACTGAAGCCCCGACCCCGGTCCAGGCTGCATGGCAGGGATGGCACCCCAGTTGTCCTCGCTGCTAGCATGCACAGGAGCCCAAAAGGCACCAAGCAACTTTGCTCCAGCGCTCCAAAAGGCAAGCTTTTCGGGGGCTGCGCCGAGGGCACGGCAGGCGCACGGGGCCGGCCAGAGCTCGGCGCCGGG
>NW_006209346.1:860065-860383 GCF_000334495.1 Tupaia belangeri chinensis
TTAGCAGCCAAAGTCCAGGGAGCCGGCGCCCCGCCGCCGCCCGCTCCTCCTCCGCGGCCTCGGCCGCCGCCGCCTCGGCCCTACCTGTAGTTGGTGAGCACGCTCTTGTTCACCACCACGATGAGGAAGGAGCTCACGCCGTAAAAGCCGGCGGCCAGCAGCTTCAGGAACACGGTCAGCGTTTCGGCCGACGCCATCCCCAGCTCCTCCTCATCTCTGTGTGTGGAGGATTTCGCGGGGGCTTCTCCTTTAACCCGAGCATGCTGACGTCTATGGACTTCCGCCATGGCTGCGGCGGCGGCGGCGGCGGCGCGGGCC
>NW_006209346.1:860414-873220 GCF_000334495.1 Tupaia belangeri chinensis
CGCCGCCTGGACTGCCTGCGCGGCCGCCGCCCGTCCCCGCCCCAGGGCAGGGACGCCGGGGTTCACGCCCCCGGAGACTTTGCCCCGGCTTTGTGCAACGCTGGGGCAGGGGTGGGGCCGTGCCGCGCTGGGCCCGGCATGGTATGCAGAGGACCTGGAGAAGGGGCAGCAGCGACCCCCCGGGCGGGGCGGGAACAGCTGGGGAAACCATTCGGGGGCACCGGAGCACGGGGCGGCAAGCCACTGACGCCGAGCGCCGCGGTCGCTGCGCCTGCGCGAGAGCACTCGCGGGTCTGTTTGCGGGACGCGTACCTATGGCTGCGGAGGCAGGGGGCTGGAGGCCGTATTCTCCAGATAACTGCCGCAGCAGCGTGCAGACCCTCCTCCCCTTGTAACAGGTGGCTGGTTGAACAGTTACGGTATATAAGGGACTGCTCTTTTGGTCTCTTGCAGCGGGTGTCAAAGCCCTTCAATGTGGATCAGCAGTAACCATACAACAAATCTTTTATTATGCGATGCCTCGGACCTTTTACACTTTCTGAACCCAGAAAACACTAAATAATACTTTCTTCACTGATCAAAGAATTTGTTTCTTTTCCTTTTTTTTTTTTTTTTAAGAGATTTTTGCTATAAGGCACGTGCACTTGCCAGAGAGAGACTGAAAGCGAGAAATCCACCCCCCAGGGGGGATGGCCACTCCACAGTCTTCTCCATTCTTCCCTTGGGATCTTGGGCAGGAACGCACACGTGCATGCTCGGGGTGAGTTTAAGCCTCCGGGTCCCGGACTCAATCACTATCCACTACCTGGGCGTCCTGCAACATAGCTTTTACGCCATCTGCTGGTCCCGAATTTGTTTGATTAAGAAAAATACTGACCTATCTCAAAGTTAACAGCATAATCAAGCAACTTGTGGGTTGTCGAAAGTGCAAGGTGTTTGGAGCTGTAGAAACTTGAGTGCCAATTCTTAACTGTGGACTCTTGAGCAGTTTAGATGATTTCTCTAAACCTAATCTGCCCATTTCTATAGATGTAAAGGTAATAGGGAACTACTGTTTTTCAGTAAATGATAGCCATTGTTATGTAACAGAAACATATCATTATTATTGGTTTTAAAAATTACATACCTACTTTTTTCTTAAAGAATTATTTTATTTATTTATTTATTTTAATTTGACCATAGAGGGACAGAGAGACAGAGGGAAAGTGAGAAAGCAAGCCACCAAGTCCAGGACTCAAATGGCGATCTCCATGTGGGAGTCCAGTGCTCTTAACCACCATGCCACCTGCTGGCCCCTGTACATACTTTTAATAGCAGTAAATAAGAACTTTGAATTATCTCACAAAATTGTCTATTTTTTTCGTGTTGAATTGTAAAATATATATAACATAAAATTTACCATTTTAACCCTTTTCGAATGTACAGTTTAGTGACAGTAACTACATTTACATTATTGTGTAACCATCGCCACTCATCCAGGCGCTTCACATCCCAAACTGAACTGCTACCCATTGGACAGTCAGCTCCATTTCCCACTCCGCCCCCTTTCCCAATAACCAGTGTGGTTCCACTTTCTGCCTGTGAATTTGAGCGCTCTAGATATCTCACATAAAGGGAATCTTACCCTGTGTCCTTTTGTACTGGATTATCTCATTTAGCATAACATTTTCAAATCCCTTCCCTATCACGGTATACGTCATAATTTCTTTTCAAAGCTGAATAATATTCCATTGTGTGTATGCAATTGATCTGTATTTTAAGTTATTCTGGGAACATGTATTTTCTTCTAATGTTCTTTGGGAAAAACTAGCACACAAGGTGAAATTCTGTTTTTAACTTTATTACATTTAATCACTGTACAGTTTTGCAGTATACAAAATGAGCTTTCCCAGCATGAATACACTGTATATTAGTCCAGTCAAAGATATTGCCATACAGATTTGTCATCAATAGATAATTTTCCAGTTTTGTGTCCATTAAATGTTTTGCTCCTGGGTGAGATTCTTAATATGGCCTATGAAGTCCTAGGTGAGGAACTATTCATATTTTTCCCCAAAAGCTGTAGCTAAATCAATTATGTGGCTTCATGCTTCTGTGTCTTCACTCCTATTAGTGTCTTTCTCCCCTCCTGTCTCCTGAAGAACTTGCTTTTCTTTTCCTTCAGTATTCAGGGCAAAACACTGTCTCTCTCTGGGTGACCTTACTCTTCACACTGCCCCTTCCTGCCCTCCACAGAATGGACAGCTCTCTTTTATGCCCCTCCCATCTCAGCTTTGTGTAGTCCCTTTATAGACTTTCTTTGTACCGTTATAATAAAATACCTGCGATTAAAACCGAGTAATTTACAAAAATCAAAAACTCATTTTCTTACAGTCTGGAGGCTGGAAGTTCAAAATTGAGGGACCAGCAACTTGGGTGTTTGGTGAGCGCTGCTCTCTGCTTCCAGGATGGTGCCTTGAACACTGCATCTTCTCAAGGGGATGAACACTGTGTCCTCACATTGCAGAAAAGATGGAATGTTAAAAAGTGATGAATGCTATATGAAAAGCTTCTTTTTTTGAGAGAGATTTTTGCTATAGGGCATGTGTACTCTCCAGAGAGACAGAGAAAGTGAGAAATCACCCCCCGGGGGGGATGGCCACACTACAATCCCTTCTCCATTTTCCTCTAGGAATTTTGACATGCACACATATACACCTGCCGAGAGTTTCGAGCTGCTGGGTCCAGGATGCGAACAATTGGCCATGTGGGAGTCCAGCACCTCAACTACTGAGCCAGCTGCTGGTCCCAAAAGCATCATGTTTTATAAGGCACTAATCCCATTCATGAGAACCCTAAAGCCATGACTTAAGCACTCTCTAAAGGCTTTACCTCTTTTTTTTTTTTTTTTTTTTTTGTAGAGAGATTTTTGCTATAGGGCTCATGTGCTCACTGGAGAGAAAAAGACAGAGAAAAGGCAAGAAATCACTCCCTGGGCATATGGCCACACCACAGTCCCTTCTCCTTCATGGGGATCCTCTTGGGATTTTTGGGCACGCATGTACATGCCCTTTCTAGCCTCTGGGTCCAGGACTCAAACCATGGTCGACTATGTGAGAGTCTAGCCACGTAACCAATACGCCATCTGCTAGTCCCAGGGCCCCCCACCTCTTAGTACTATTATATTAGCAATTAAGTTTTAACATATGAGTTTGGGGGGATACATTCAGGTCATAGCATACAGGCTCCGATTATGTGTTTACACATCATTCTTTTTGACTAGCTGTAAGCTCCTTGAGACAAAGGCAGACGGGTTTCTAGCACAGCTTAGATGGTTTTTGAATGAATCAATGAATGGTATAACTAACAACAAGGAAAATGACCAAATTTCTTCCTTGGCTGCTAGCAGCAAACAAACAAACAAACAAACCAGACTGCTATATTTCAGGAAATATTCTTTGTGAAAAAACAATTATAAGGGGCCAGCAGGTGATGTGGCGGTTAAGAGTACTGGACTCCCACATGGCTGACTGTTGTTCTAGTCTCAGACCTAGTGGCTGGCTTTCTCACTTTCCCTCACTCTGTCCCTCTCTGGTCAAATTAAAATAAATAAATAAATAAAATAAAGTTCAATAAAATAATTCTTCAAAAAAAATTGGAAAAGTAACAAAAGGAAATACATATATATCTATATACATACAAATACTTAACATGCAAATACATATGTGTGTATATGTATCTTTCTATGTACACATACATATATTAATATTTACATAGGTTTTATGCATTTTTTACCATATCTGAATAGAACCAGGAAAAAACACTGACTCTCAAGCCAGATGCTGCCTCTGACAAGTGCTAGTTTTATGACATTGGTTAAGTTATGGGGCATCACTGTGCTTCAGTTTCCTCATCTGAAGAACGAGATAGCTGTAGTACCCACTTCATCAGATAGTGGTGAGATTTCAATGCCCTGTACACTAATGTGTTTCTTAACATCCTGATGATGAAATCATCTTCAGGACTCTCTCTTAGAAGTACTTAAGAGATGAATATGTAGATTACTCATGATAAACACACTTTGACATTCCTATCTGCCCAACCTTGGGATTTCTTTTTCCATGTTATAATGGAAGAATGCTGGTGTTTCAACCTCATTAAACAGAGGTCACCTTTGAGACCAAGTCTCAGTCAGCCAACATATTAAACTATTTGAGTAGTTCTTTTTTTTTTTTTTTTCCAAAGAATTATTTGTTTATTTAATTCCATTTGTTACTATTTTTTCTTTAATTTGCCCAGACAGACAGTGAGCAAGAGAGAAAGGGAAAGTGAGAAAGTCAGGTCCAGGACTTGAACTGTGGTCGACCATGTGGGAGTCTAGCACCTTTATCCATCACACCACCTGCCGGCCCCTTGTTTGAGTACTTCCACCTGCATGAGCTAACACCTGAAACCAGAAACCCTGGCAAGTACATACATGTCAATATATTGGCAGAATGTAGTATTACAGTTCATTTTTCTTTAACCCCAGTTCTACACATATTCTCAGGTATGTGCTGATATAAATTAGGAACATTTTGCAATTCTTTTGGTTTATAAGTTGCTTCTTCCTGAGTCAGAATTTGTGTTTGTTCCTTGGAGTATACAGATACATGACCCTACATTTTTATTTATTTTTTTACTTTATTATCATTATTTTCCAGTTTTTATTAGAGAGCGGAGAAAGAGAGAATGGGAAAGTGAGAAAGCAAGCCACCAAGTCTGGGACTCGAACTGTGGTCAGCCATGTGGGAGTCCAGTGCCTTTAGCCATCATGCCACCTGCCAGCTCCCTTATGTTTTTTTTTTTTTTAAGAATTATTTAATTTAATTTTATTTGTTATTATTTATGTATTTATTTATTTATTTAAATTTGAGCAGAGAATGACACAAAAAGAAAATGAAAAGGCAAGCTGCCAGGTCTGGGACTCAAACTTTGGTCAACCACGTGGGAGTCCAGCATCCCAACCACTATGCCATCTGCCAGCCACCTACTTACGGTTTTAGTAGATAGTTTCCAAGCAAGATAAGGATGATCTCTGCAAACACAGAAAACAAGTTGCCCCCATTGTAAGAAGAGGCTCAAAGTGAATTGAGAAATTTTCAGTTCCTTCTAGTCCAAACAGATGTGCTCCCACTTCAAGTTTTATGGTTCCATCCTTTCCAGTCATTTTCTTAGTATCTGTATGAGACACCTGGCAGGGTTGTGAATTCGACTGTTGTAAATTCTTTGAAATAGACATTTAAATTTTTGTTCATTTTTAGCAATTGGTCCTGAGGCTACAAAAAAAGAGAAATTATTTTAGGGGTGCCATAGACTCTCTCTGAAAAGACTTTACACAGCATGTAAGGACCTACGCTTGTTACATTAGTCCCTGCTTATCTCCAGTTCCCCTTCTTTGTTTTCACTTACTTGTGATAAACCACAATTTGGAAATATTGAGATATTTCAAAAAAGAAAGTAAGAGAGATACATAACTTATTATAATTTATCATTTTAACTGTTATATTTTACTATTAGTTTACCTCTTACTCTGCTTAATTTATAAATTAAAGTTAATTATAAGTAAGTATATATAGAAAGTATATTGTGAAAAAATTAGAAGTTGGACAGTGAAAAAGGGTAAGGTAGAAACTTAAAGGTCTGGATAAATCATCTAAAATCTTTTTTTGTTTGTTTGGTTTTGGAGAGGTTTTTGCTATAGGGTGTGTGCACTCACCAGAAAGACAGAGAGAGACAGAAAGCTCCATTCTCCTCTCAGGATCTTGGGCATGCATGCACACGCGCCTGGCATGAGTTTAAGCCACCGGGTCCAGGACTCGAACCACAGCTGACTACATGGGAGTCCAGTGACATAGCCATTATGACAACTGCTGGTCCCAAATCACCTAAAATCTTAGGGGAAAAAATCATTTAATTTTTTCTGTTATTCAAGTGGGGAATTGGAGTCCTGGAGAAGTTGAGGATCTTGCCCATATAGCCATCAGGTATGAACAGATCCTGTTGTGGAACCCTGGCCCCTTCTATATCCATTTACTGTGCTTTTCACTCTGCGGAGCCGCCTCACTTCGATTCAAGAGGACAGGTAACCCCACTTTGAACTTCTCACAAGATGGAGACATTCAGAGATGACCACTATTTTCTGTCATCCCCATGGAAACTGGAAATTTTAAGTAAACTCTAGAGTTACACAGGGAAGTAATCTTATATAACAGCTACAACTGGTTTTGCTGTCCTATTCTTGGAAACGCTGAGTAGGATGAGGTCAAGAGTGTGAGCAGAGTGGGAGAGTTTGGAACAGCCACCGTGGAATGTGTGAGGGGAAGTCAACTGAAGTTAAATAATTGCTGAGGACCAAGAGAGCGAGGATGAAGTTAAATAGGAAGACTGTGCATGGACCTACTCAGGTTGGTCAATTCAACAAATACTTACCCAGGTCCAAATCACAATAGTGCTGAGCTTGAAAACCCTGCCCTAGAGACATTTGAAATGTTTAACAGCCACATGTAGCTAACAGCTACTATAATGAACAGCACAGAAACACATTTTTTAATATATTTTTATTTCAATTTCTTTTATACATTCAATCTCATATGTCACTTAGCTTGCAAAGTGAATATTCCAACATGTATACATTTCTCACCAGTCCAATTGGGAATACTATACACATCATCCTCAACAGACAATAACCCATCTCTCTGTCCCACAAATGCCCTGCCCCTCCATTTCTCTCCCCAATGTCCCTCTCCTCTTCTATCATTGTAGAACTCGTATCAGACAACTATAGTCTAGACTTCAAGACCCTTTCTATCTCTGAGGTCCTAAGCAAAGCAATGAAAGAAAAGAAGAAAAATGCAAGATAGTGAGGATTTTACTAAGTAGGGGAAAAAAAAAAAACAGCAAAAGAAGTATCTTCAGAGGCACTATTACTAATTAACACTGTTGAATATATTTAGTTCATATTTGAAATAGCTCATATTTTGATTTTGGACTTATTGTTCAATGCAAAAGTATAGTATTTAGATCAAATAAACTGTAGTAAATACTCCACTTGTCTCTTTGTAGGCATATTGACAAGCTTAATGCCATTTTGAAATCTACCATTGTGCACTACTTGTCTGACTAGTTTGGGGTTTATATCGTGTTCTCCCACTGTTATAGCTGTAAATGCATAGTCCTACCTCTTTTCTGGGCAGAGAACATACATAATGAAGGTTTTCTTTAGAGTGAACTAGAGTGTAAATAGGATTTGCATTCAGTATTATCCCTTCAGCTTTAGTAATTACTGGTTTTAATTCTCCCTTTGGGTACTGAAAAAAAGTACCTCCCTACTCCTAGCACTCTTGTATCTAATTCTGGGCACCTGGCTCATCTAGAAAAATAAGATTCTTTGGTGTCTTTAAACAACTGAATGTCTTCTAGGCAGAAGAGGAAATGTCAAATATAGATATATGTGTATAAATCCAGTATTTAGAAATAAGAGAGGTGAGTACTAGGTGTCTTTTTGGTAGAGTGCTGAGAATCGTCTGGTGGATACTTGAAGAGATTAAGTCTATGGGAGTTTGCACCTTGGATAGCTTTCTATTTAAAAGAGCAGAAAACAGTAATGCAAATGATTCTCGTTCATAACAATGCAGATGAAATTTGTCTATAGAGATATAATTGATTTCCCTCCAGCAGAATTATTTTAACTTTATTTATTTTATTTATTTATTTTAATTTGTCCAGAAAGGGACAGAGAGAGAGAGAGATGGAAAGTGAGAAAGCAAACCAGTAGATCCAGGACTTGAACCACGCTCAGCCATGTGGGAGTCTAGCACCCTTAACCACCATGCCACCCACTGGCCCCCACTTTAGTTCTTTTGGCTGAATTAATTATATAAGTATTTCTTCATCTGTCCTTTTAAATTTAATTTTTTTTGCCGGGGGGGGGGCCCGAAGGGCACGTGTACTCCCTAAAGAGAGAGGGAGAGAAAGCACTCCCCTCCATAGGAATGGTCATGCTGCAATTCCTTCTTCTCCTTTTTTTTTCTCACCTTTTGGGATTTGGGGCACACATGTACATGTGCCAGGCATATTTCTTGAGCCACTGGGTCTGGGACTTGATCTGTGAAGGCAGCCATGTGGATCCAGCCACCTTAACTGCCATGCCATGGGCTGGCCCACAAACTAGTTTTAACATCTTACTCTTTATTAATTAATTAATAGGTTGAATAAAACCTTTGACATGTTCATTTTATGTTCCTATGAATCATACTTTTTAACTCTTTGAAAATTATACACAGAAGAAATATAACTTGGTTGGCCATTGCTCCTGGATCAAGTACAGTGGTTAGAGTGGGTTTAGTGGAAGCAACAGATTCTTAACTTACTATAATGAACTTCCTAACAATTTCTGTTGAAAATCTTCCATTTGATCCCTCCAATCTATTCACCACCCTACTCTGTACCCTAGGAGGTTGATTTATATGGATTATATATATCTTAAGCCATAATTGGGACTAAATTGAGGAAAGAGACATGTCTGGAGCACAAAGTTGAAAAGACACTTAACTCTTAGGTTCTATCTTGCAGATACCCAGACCTGGCAGTGCCTTTTTTTTTTTTTTTTAAGAGAGATTTTTTTGCTATAGGGCACATGTGCTCACCAAAAAGAGAAAGAGACAGAGAGAAAGAAAGCGAGAAATCACCCCCTAGGGGGGATGGCCACACCGCAATCCCTTCTCCTCCATCTTCCTCTCGGGATCTTGGGCATGCACGCACATGTGCTAGGTGTGAGTTTAAGCCACCAGGTCCAGGACCCGAACTGCCGCTGACTACATGGGAGTACAACAACGTAGCCACTACGCTAACTGCTGGTGCCAATCCCTGACTTTTTATTGTAGCTAATAAGAGGTACTATAAGATCTACAGAACAAGAAGATAGTAAGGATTGAGTAAGGTAATTATTACCATTCCATTCCAGGGGGACTCAAGCCAAGGTTGGATGGTCAGCAGACACTAATGCCATAAAGAAGTTTTCTGCTCTGGGAGGAGTTAAAATTGGGAGATTTCTAAATATGAGGCTGATGGAGACTATACAGCTAACACAGGCAGAACATGGGGAGCTGCCTCTCATGTCTAAGCAAGGCTTGACTGAGAAGAAGCTGCAAGCAAGGCGGCAGCTGCGAGCTCAAAGTGTCAACCTGTTGCTGTACTGGTTTGTCTTTTCAATCTCTCTGCCATGGGTTTTACTGTTGTTATGGTGCCCTGGTACCCTGTAAAGGTAAAATAACACCCACAGCCTTACTGTAACTTTTACAATAATCCTGAAGGAATGCGGATCCCTAAAGCGCGGCAGTGAACGGGAATTACTCCCATTAGACTAACCCCACCCTCCTGGAAAATGTCAATAAAGAATGCTGCCTTCACTTCTCCTACTGGGGATTACATAGATAAGCATTAGAAAGGTTTAGGTTAAAGCTACTAAATTGGTGAAACCTCTCAGTAGCTGGGAGGGGCCCAGAGACTCATACACGAGGTACTGTTACCCCAAACAAAGACCATGGGTCATCTTTGATCTCAGGACAAGGAGAGACTGCTGCTCCCTGAGCCATAGCCATTGTATAGAACAGCACATAGAGGGTCACAAGTACACAATAACCTTTAGGTCAGTTGTTAAACTGCTTACCCCAGAGATAATACAGGTATTCCACTTTAGTATGTATTAACCTTGTCTTTACTTAACCAGGCAGGATTTCTATCTAGGCCTTTGTAACTGGCAATCTGCTGCCACCCTAGCCTGAGGCTGAAGTTCTCAAACTTGCCTGGGGCTCAAGTTCTCAAACTGGTCTGAGACTGAAGTAATCAAGCTGGGCTGGGACTGAGGTTATTAAGATTCCTGAGAGCCTCCTCATCCAAAAGACCTTTCCCGGTAATCAAGATCTAAGGAGAGAATGCACCAGACAAATGGACTCCCTCGTTCTGAGGATTGTGACTATTTATACCTAAACAAAACAGACATCAAGTTTTATGATTATTGTTCCTATGGTTTGAATGTTTTGCCTTTTAGAGTAAAATCTTTTACTTACTCCCTCACCCATCCTACTCCTATAAAACTCCTTCAATAATAAATACGTATGTCTCCTAGCCATTGAGGTTGCAGTCTTCAGCTTGCTCTGGCTGTAGTCAGCTGAGAACATGCTGAGGTGCATTGAGGTCTCAGTCTGATTCCTGCTCACCTGCATCGCCTTCCTGTGTACAAGCCTCAACCCACCCCGACTGGAGCAGGTCTCCAGCATGAGGCTGCATAGTTCCAAAACAAGCTATACTCTTAGTGTGTGTGTTGGGTGGGTGGGTGGGTGGGGGAGATTAAGTCAGAAAGGAGAAATGCCTCATCTTGTTATCATATATACAGTCAAAGGAAGTTTGTTGATGGTAACTGGAAGGGACATCTTGGTTACTAAAGGAGAACACAGGGAGGGAGAGATTTTGCTGGATCAAACATGTCAAAATTGGTGAACCATTAGGTCTGTTTTTTTAAAAATGTGACTACCTAACTGTGGGCTCCACATAAGACTATACATATCTTGTACTCAGATATAGATTCACTTAGATCTGCTAAGGACCCATTATTCTATGTAACGGAAAGGTAAGTTGCTAGATGTGCTACTTATAGTGTGGTCAAGATGGTGAAATGTCATCTCTCATTATCTAATATGCTCATAAAAGGCTGTAAGGGTCCAGAGATCGGTCTAACTGATGGAGACACAGAAAAGACAGCGACAATGCAACTGCAAAAGAGGCTTTTATTTTTCCAGCTAGCTGGGGTCCAAGTCTCAGCCCGTCGCAGCAGGCCTTCACCAGGACCCCGAGCCTAAGATAAAGGGATCTTTTATAGTTAAGGATGTTCTCTAGACTGTAACACACAAAGGAAAGGGGGGGTATGAGATGCGAGGGTCCAGCTCTCACCACCTGCTTAGGTCTAGATAAGGGCTCTCAGCTAAGCATTTGGATGACCTTGCCTCGGAGGTGCTGGGCCCTCCCGTTTTCCACTTATCTGAGAGTTCCCAGACTCCTGGTTCCCGTCCTTGAGGCCCTAACAAAGTGGGCTCCATCCCTGAAGACTCAACAGGGTAGTGATTAAGCTAACTTCCCCAGCATTCCCTAACATGGCGGTGATTATGCTAACTCAGCCTAACAGGCATTCTTTGTTGGTAGATAACACCTGTTTAATTTCTAGTCCTCATGCTAGAACAAACAGGGGCCTAGGTTCAGCTCAGGCTGTTGTTTGGGAGCTGGAGTAGGCATACAAATGGGTGAGGTTGGCTCAGGACACTAGAATCTGAGTTCTGGAAAAGTGTGACTCAGGAAGCAGGTTAAGGTTAAGGAAAGAGTGATCCCTTGCCAACAGTTTTAACTACCCTAGTGGTCTTCCTGCCACCCCACCCATGCTTACTGTGGGCCTGTACTTGTCTTAGATGCTGGAGATCCAAAGATCAATATGCATGGGACCAGCAGTTAGCGTAATGGCTATGTCGCTGGACTCCCACCTAGTCGAACGCGATTCAAGTCCCGGACCTGGTGGTTTAAACTCACGCTGGGCACGTCTGCATGCATGCCCAAGATCCCAAGAGGAGAATGGAGAAGGGAATGCAGTGTGGCCATCCCCCTGGGGAGTGATTTCTTGCTTTCTGTCTCTCTTTCTCTCTCTGTCTGTCTAGCGAGCGCATGTGCCCTAAAGCAAAAACCTCTCCAAAAAAAAACAAAAAACAAAAAACAAAGATCAATATGCCCTATAAGACTTTCCCTGCTCTGGCAAATCTTTTAAATCTTAAATGTTGTATGATGAAATCAGTATATTTGACAAGATGCCTTTTGGGAAAGTACATTCATAGGAAGCTATTTCTTGGGGCTTGAAGGGGCTAAAAAAAATAATGCTCTTCTTCCCCACCCTATTTTAAAAGCAACTGGGAGACAGATGCAGCAGGTGAGTTGATGGCTCTCATAACACAGTTTGAGGGGTTTGGATAATATGGCTTAGATTTGAGAGATAAATGGACTAGTTTAGACTTTGCTCTGTTTCCCTATCTCCAGATGTGGGGTCGTTCATCCAATGGAACATTTGAGCCTGCAGAATGTGCACAATTGCCAAGGATTGATGGTCCCTCTGAACTAGGGCAAAAAGGAAAGAAGAGTCAATTCCCTAGTGCTTACTGTCTTTTAGTAGATTAGTATTATCCAGTCAAGAAATTTGGGCTAATTGCTGCCACCCTCCAATTAGGCTTCA
Organism: Tupaia belangeri chinensis; assembly: GCF_000334495.1. Lineage (NCBI taxonomy): Eukaryota > Metazoa > Chordata > Mammalia > Scandentia > Tupaiidae > Tupaia > Tupaia belangeri. Next base: position 872,701 of record NW_006209346.1, read on the forward strand.
CATTCCTCCACAAGGAAGAATGAAGGGTAAGATGGAAGACCATGGATATTAATATAGAGAAGATCATTCTCCATAAGAAATAAAGAAAGTGAAGAAATAAATGGTCTTTCCTAACTTTACCTTACCTTGTTGAGCTTTATCATTAAATTTATGGTCAATCAGGAATGTGTCTGTCATCTCTGGAAAGGAGATTAGCAGCTATCATGAAGTCCTGTTCCCACCTATATGAGATTGCTTCAATGCTATGCCTTCTTGACTTCTCCTAGTAGTGTTGGTCAATATTGTTAATTTTGCATCCAGAAGGCTTTAAATACACACTAATCATTGCTTTAATTAAATTACTCAAAGATCATTCTGTGTCAAGATAAAAATTTTATTTTGCTGTCAAGTCCCTTTAAATGAGTTGGTACATTTCTTAGTTTGTTCATGGAAAATCATGTTTTTTTGTTTGTTTGTTTTTGTTTTATTTATTTTTTTGAGAGTTTTTTTTTTTTTTTTTTTTTTTTGTACGCAAGTCCTC
>NW_006209346.1:873767-886447 GCF_000334495.1 Tupaia belangeri chinensis
TTTTTTTTTTTTTTTTTTTTTTTTTGCTATAGGGCACATGCGCTCACCAGAAAGAGAGAGACAGAGAGATAGAAGATGAGAAATCACCCCCAGGGGAGATGACCACGCCACAATCCCTTCTCCTCCATTCTCCTCGGGATCTTGGGCACACATGCACACACGCCCGGCATGAGTTTAAGCCACCGGGTCCGGGACTCCAACTGTGGTCTGCTACATGGGAGTTCAGCGACATAGCCATTACACTAACTGCTGGTCCCAAGTCATGTTTGTTTATTCCTGTACCTTAGTGACCATAGTCAAGTAAATGGTATAAGGTAAAGCTCTTACCCACTGTGGACTAGTGCTATAGAAATGATCAAAGAAAAACTTTAGACAAATTAAATTTAGCAGAGTGTATTTTACCAAAGAATTTAATGAATCCAGCAGTCCTCAGAATCAGAAGAGGTGACACTCTCGTCACCGCCATAATGGATTTGTTTGTCTCAGTTTGGAATTCACAAGTCCCAATGTCAGATCAGTTGAAGGATTCTTTGTATTCTCTTTGTGGTTTTATTTCTCGAATTGGAGTGAGACCGTTTGATGAATAACCTATGGATGCAAATAAGTATTTAAGACCTGTGAGAGGATATAGCACACTAGAGAGATTACTATCAGGAGTCGAACACCAAGAGACTAATGTGTACCACTTTATAGGAGCCTCCATGAAGCATTTAAAATAAATATTTTAAAAGAGCCAAAAGAGGAATCTATTCGTTTTATCTAATAGCTTCCTTGTTGATTTCTTACACATGAATTTTGGCCCTATGAGGTCACATATCCACGTGTAGCAAGGGTGTTAGCCGTCACATTCCCTTCTTCCTGGTCAGCCAACAGGTAGTCTGAAGCAATTCTTTTATGTAAAACAACTTTAGCAAGAAAATTAAAAGTTTTCTAGGCAATTACATCCTTTCAGTTGAGTCAGCTGTAGTAACACATGTTTGAGACAAGTTTCGAATCATAGCCTTATTTACATTTATACCAAGCCAGGGAAGAAGCATTCTATCAAAAGATTAAAGGGATTTATACCTGTTGACAAACTTATCCTATAGAGCAAATTAAGAGATATTCTGTTTCCAATTGATTATGGAATAATAGTAGTACTGTTAGAATTTCTAGTCCACATAGGCCCCTGATTTTCCACGTACTGCTTCTTAAATCAGACACAGATAAAGATGTATCCTGGAGGGGCACAAGAGACAGTTCCTTGCTGGATATCTTGTGTGTTAGAGGTCTCGGTAGTGAAGCATTAGTGATATTTATCCAAGGCTCCAATATTGCATGGTTGGAGACGGTTCACAATTAAGGGGCTAGGGTAAGAACTTTGTCTACAAACTATTGAACGATCTTTCTCTTGGCTTTTTTTTTTTTTAATTCACTTTCTTATATAAATTAACTACAGAACTCTCATTATAGGTTTTGCCTACTGTTATATTTAAACAAGGAATCTAAATTCTTGAATCTAAAAGCCTAACCGTATAGAGAAGACCAGATGTACACTTTGAACAACCAGTCACATTTGGAGTATCAGGGAAATATGTTACCAGATAAACTAGAATCTCTAAGATGATATAGAGAATTACGTTTGATGTGACATGTCCAACATTAAGTTAAATTCCTTTCATAAGCTACCTATTGTGGACTATTAATTACCAGACTATCTTGCTATATATTATCAGAAAAGAAACACAGGGAAAAGATGGAAAGAGATAAAGGTTTTATAATGACAGAGGAGAAAAGTCTCACATCATGTTTGGGAAAGGTCTCCACATCTAGGATGTTGTCTGCTTCTGAAGAGAAACCTCCCTGATCAGTTTTACCTTGATGCCTCAAATGATTACGCAGTCCCAAGGGTCCTTTTGAGCTTAGAGATATGAATCTGAAACTTGGGGTCTCGAAGTCCTGCTGCAGTGTTAGTAGGTTGAAAAACTTGGTACGGTCCCTCCTAATGGGGTTTGAGGGCAGTCTTTCTCTGTTGTCGTTTCCAAAAAATCCAATCTCTGGGTTCTAAATCACAAAAGGTCTGGTTATTATCCATTAGTAGATCACTGATGGACTTTGTTTACCTAGCATAATGCATTAAAGCCTTATAATATTGTGTCATGTCAGAGTTTATGAAAGCAGGAGCTATAGGAAATTTTATTATTAGGGGTATGAGCCTTTCTGAAACTACTAGGTCTTCAGAAAGTCATGAAGTATTTTTTTTCTATGCAAAAATGTATCATGACTTTTCTGATGACCCAGTATTTCTTAAGGCGTTAATCCGTGTTTTCCAGTTGGGGTAAATCGGATTGCCATCAAGGCCAATGGTGATATCCTAGACCAAGGTTATCAAGTTGATTCAGTTAGCTTCGTTCCATGCCATTGTGTTTTTTAACTGTTTTATAACTTGTCCAGTGAAACAAGTACCTCTATTTCTGGATATTTCTTTAGGAATGCCCTGTAAACGAAACACTCTTGTCACAGCATTGGCTTTTCAATGCAGAAAAGCTTCAATCCACCAGAAAACGTACAGCCTACTACTACAGAAACACATTGATTTCCTATTAAAGGTGCAAATTGAGTAAAATACATATGTAAATGTTCGAAATGATCCATCAAAAGGTGGCAATAAATCACCTGAAGTTTTTAGTGAAATCCCAGGGTTGTAGGTTTGACAAATGAAACACTGGTTATAAACCATGTTAGCAATTTCAGAAGAGCGATCACACTGATATTGTCTCATAGTTTGGATCATTTCATCTATTTCATGATGAGTCACCGGGTGCAGAGCTTTTAATAATAGAAGCTGGAAGGACTAAGCAGTTGTCTAGGCCCTTCACAGTCCACATTTAACATTAAAGTTATATTCTTTTAAATACCAGTTTTATTTCTCCCATTCAGGTACATAGTACTGCTTATTAGATTATCATAGGTAATTTAACTTGGATCACTCTTATGGGTTCACTGAAACTGCATACCTTAATGATTTCAGTACTAGCTGATTTCTCACTTTCCCTCTCTCTCTTTCTTTCTTTTCAGAGGATTTTGCTATAGAGCACATGCGCTTGCCAGAAAGACAGAGAAAAACAGAGAGACAGAAAGCGAGAAATCACCCCCAAGAGGAATGGCCACACTGCAATCCCTTCTCCTCCATTCTCCTTTCAGGTTCTTGGGCACGCACGCACACGCGCCTGGCATGAGTTTAAGCTGCAGGGTCTGGGATTAGAACAGTGGTCGACTACATGAGAGTCCAGCGACATAACCATTATGCTATCCGCTGGTCCCTCTCTCTTCAGTGAGCACTGTGGTAAAAACCTTAAAAAAAAAAAATCTATGATAGACACATGTGTTCACATGAGAGAGAAAAAAGGAGGGAGAATCAGCTTTCATAGGGCTTGGTCACACTACAATCCCCTGCCTCCAGTCCCCTAGCCTGCCAGGATCCTGGGCACATCTGAAAGCATCTGGCATGTTTCCAGGCTGACTAGGTTGGGAGTTTGGACCTCAGTTGCCATGTGGTTTATCAGGTCAATGGTGTGGTATGCTACCAATTGCACCACAGAGGCTGGACCCTCTCTTCACTCATTTAACTAGAGCGAAAAAAAAAAAAACAAACAAACAAAAAAAAACTTCAAAGGCAAACACAGTTACATAGATCCTACTTCTTGCTATTGAACTGCTGTTAAAAGAATCTTTAGGCAAATATAATTTTTAAGTTAATGTAGTGCCTTGTAAAGGATAAAGCATACAAGCTCTAGCAGAAACTTCCAAAACGAATAAATACAAACATTCTCATCTCTTTTTTCTTTTTTGGAGAGGTTTTTGCTATAGGGCACATACACCCGCCAGAAAGACAGAGAGAGACAGAGAGACAGAAAGCGAGAAATTACCCCCTGGGTAGATGGCCACGACACAACCCCTACTCCTCCATTTTCCTCTCAGGATCTTGGCACTCACACACATGCGCCCGGCATGAGTTTAAGCCACCGGATCTGGGACTTGAACTGCAGTTGACTACATGGGAGTTCAGCAACATAGCCATTATGCCAACTGCTGATCCCCCCAAATCTTCATTTCTAATCTGAGCCTTCATTGGGCTAAAGTCTGCCTTTCACTGTAGTTAGGTTTAACATTTAAGTTAGAAAGGTTTGGAGTAAGAAACTTCTGGGTGTTGGGACCACCAGATGGTATGGTCGTTAAAGTGTTGGTTCAAGCTTACCTTGGTTCAAGTCCTGGACCTGGCTGCTTGAAAATCACTCAGGGCCCATGTGCATGCCCAAAATCCCAGGAGAATGGAGGAGAATGGATTATGGCATGGCTGTCCTTCCCAGGGGGTGATTTCTGACTTCCTTTCTCACTGTCTGTGTCTTTCTCTGGCAAGTGCACACACTCAATGACAAAAACAATTTAAAAAAGAAAGAAATAGAGAAAGGGAAGAAGAAAGAAAGAAGAGGAGGAAAGAAAGAAGCTTCTTAAAATATCTTTTAAGAAGTTAAATTTACAGATTAGCCTTGTAGCCTTGTGGTTAAGTTCACTGAATCCCACGTGGCCAACTACACTTGGAATGCTGGCCTTGTCAGCTTGCAGAGCACACCATGCATGTGTGGGAGTGCCCCAAATCTTGACTTCGGCATCACTAGAAACTATTATCATCGTGAGTACTATTGCTAGGTATATTTTCTGCCTCTCGTTATTCTTACTGTTAGTGCTTAAGAAGCATTTGTGTTTTATCTTTGGCCCCAGCAAGGACCGGACCCAGCAAAGACCAGACCCAGCAAAGACCGTTAAGGAAACCGTTCTGCTTTACAATGAGCCTGGGAGAAGGGAAAGCAGGGTGAGAATGGACAAGACAGCAACCGGTAAAGAAAGGAGGGGAAGGAAAGATGACTTCATGACTAAGTTGCTGCAGCTTCTCCTCTCAGCTAGCAACCACACATGCTTCTCCCCTCCCTTCTACAAACCGGAGCCCACCACCTTATCTTGATGTCTTTTCTTTTCCCTTATTCAGAGTCGCCAGATATATATCCCTTTTGTCCCATCTCCATTTACTCTTTTTTTCTGTTTGGGAGCCCAAACCTGCCTCTGCTTGTGAAGAGATGCCCCTGAGCAGCACTGATAAGGCACAGTAAGACCTCCAGTCTGAATAGAAAGAGAAGAACCTAAACCAGTGCACCTCCTCACTCTCGAAAATTTCAGAAGACCTCTCAAAGTCTTCCCTTAGGTTAGATGCTTCTAATTAAATCTACTCCTCAAAGACTGAAAGTCAAGACTAAAAAAATTTTGCTTATTCAATTTTCTAATTATTACAATTATAAAAATTACCACTTTTTACTATTTTCACATAGACTATATGGTGTAAATTTATAAGTTAAGTAGGCCTTTATCATGTGACTGTCAAAATTATTTTGATGTGAAATGTATTCTGAACCCCAGATGGATTACAAATAAAATTTTGAAATGTAACATCTAAGTTCAATTCTGCTTTCATGCTATTGGACTTACTGAGAAATTAATGAGAAACAAAAAGAGCAATGCAGTATACTTTAAAACTTTCAATACATGGGGCTGGCAAGTAGCATGGTGGTTAAGGTGATGGACTCCCACATGGCTGACCATGGTTCAAATCCCGGACCTTGGCTTGCTTTCTCACCTTGCCTTTCTCTCTCTCTCTCTCTCTCTAGTGAATGCAGAGTAAATTAAAATGTAATAATAATTGTAAATAAAATACAATAAAAAATTCTTTCTTTTAGAGGTTTTTGCTATAGAGCACATGTGCTCACCAGAAAGACAAAGAGAGACAGAAAGACAGAAAGCAAGAAATCACGCCTCATGGGGATGGCCATGCTGCAATCCCTTCTCCTCCATTCTCCTCTTGGGATCTTGGGCATGCATGCACACGCGCCCAGTGTGAGTTTAAGCCACCGGGTACGGGACCTGAACTGCGCTCAACTACATGGGAGTCCAGCAACGTAGCCATTATGCCAACTGCTGGTCCCACAATAAATAATTCTTTAAAAATGTTCAATACATAGTAGGGTTTGCTACCAACTTATATAATTTGTTAAGGATAAGTTGTTCTTTCAAATTATTTGACAATTCAAAAAATAGTTAAAGTTATACTTGTTAAAACCATGAGGTAGTAATGAAGTTCTAACACCTACTAGTTAAACAAGATATTCGAAAGTTTACAGATCTTTTTTAATTGTATGAATTGCTAATATAATGCTATTTTTCCAAGATTACCCAAAATACTGACACCTGATTAAATTCACATTCATTAAGTTGACTCTACATTTGTCTTATTTGACATTCAATTATAGAGCAAGTTTATTAATGTTGTTACTTGACTTTGAATAGTACATTTCCAGTAGGTCTTTGGCATTCTTGGTCCCAAATCAGACTTTACTGTAGGAAATCTAATGATTGAGCAATCTAACTGAGATACTAGAAAGTCATGAACAGTTCTTCTTGTTGATAATTTTTTTCCTGATGTTGTCCTATTACTTACTGAAAATTATGATTGCTCTTGAACAAACCACTGTCGATTTGTAATCTCAGTGTCTATGTCTTGCTCTCTTATACAGTCCTTTAGAACGTTACTATATGAATAAGAATTTCTTCTGTCGTCTTAGAACTTGGCTTTTTGCTTCTCCTTACCCAGTCATTGCTATGTAAGTGCTATTTTACAAGGCATTTTGTTTTCACTTGAGCTTAACAAGTCATCCAATGGTGTTACAATATTTAATTTATGTACTTCAAGCATATTTTTAAGAGGCTTTGAGGAACGTTTGACAGGTGGGGCACTGAATTTGTGTATGTCCATTGGTTTTATTGCAGAAAACAGTACTTCAAATTTGCCCGTTTTAGCACTCATTTCTTGAGTAACAGTTTTGCCAAAGTCACCCACAATTTTTTTTGTTAGGCAGGAAAAGGTCTGTGGGAGTTTACAGAGTGTATTCCAAGGTATGTTTTTCAATGTCTGATTATTAGCTTTCTTCTTTAGTTTATCTTCTACTATTCTGTTGCCTACATCCATAGATAGGGTTCGTATGCCTTTTTTCCATATTGTAGGCATAGTTTTTTTGGGTTTAGAAGGAGTAATCAATTGACCACTAATTAAAGATTTGAGAATTTCACAATTTCTTTCTAAAACAAAATTTGTTCTTTTACATGGGTTAATGTTTTCATTTTTCAAAGGATGGGAAGAATGCATGTTTTTTGTCAAAAGTAACATTTGTACATGTCTTGTGTCATGGAAAATAATGGGATTTGTGTCATTTTGTTCCTGTAGATTAAAGAAAATAGTATTTAGTCATAACTCTGTTGAGACAAGAACATTATATAAACTTTTAAACATGAAAATAAAATTGTAAAGTATTATAAAAATTGCTACATATAAATATTTAATATAATCAGTAATAGTATTGATATATACACAAAAAAAGATATACTTGTAACATGCTTTCCTCTTTTCTAAATATTCTATAAAGGTGTTAGGGATAAAATCTGAACTTTGTCTTTCTTAAATCCTTCATGTAGGGCCGGCAGGTGGTGTGGTGGTCAAAAGAGCTGGACTCCTACATGGCCGACTGCAGCGTAAGTCCTGGACCTGGTGGCTTGCTTTTTCACTTTCCTTTTTCCTCTTTCTCTGTCTCTGTCTCTTTGATCAAACTGAAAATAATAATAATAGCAATAAATAAAGTTAAATAAAATAATTAACAAATAAATAATCTTCTGTGAAATAAAGTAGTGTTTGAAGAAATAAATACATTTCTTAAATGTTTGAAGTACTGCTAATGGAAAACAAGAGAGTTGATAGAATAGAGCATTATCTTTAAATTTTTTAGGTTTCCATGTTCCAGAAATTAAAAAGCATGCTAAAAATGGATTAGGTTAAAGATGATAAAAGACTGAACTGATTATAAGCCAAAATTATAAAGTCTAGATATTCTCATATAATTCAAAAAAGTTAAAATGATCTCTATAGCTGTTATTATTGAACTCCAACACTTAGCACAATACCCAGTACATTAAAAAAAGCTCAATATATATTACTGGAATAAACCAAAGCAATAGATTGACTTAGAAATACACCATTTTATCACAGTAATAGCAAAATCTCTTTGTATAAACTCCTCTAAATTTTTTTCTTACATTTCTCTTATTAGGGCAAAATGATTACCACTAAAGAAAATGGTCAGATGTGCATATTAGTATTTAGTTTGCAAAATTTAAGCCCATAATTTACTTTTCCTTTAAAAATATTATTTATGAAAAAAGAAATTAGAGCCATTGTACATTAGTGTACTTAGAGTGAAATGTACATTAATGCCTATAACCACTGTGAAGAGGACAAAAGATCCAGTTTGCAATCCACTAGTGATACCAATATTATTTATTTGGCCACCATAATGGAAATTTGTCATAGTTTTGGTCTGTCCTAAACGTGAGAGAATTTTCTATTTTACAAATCTATGTACCCTTTCACAGAAGCATAAGCTTGTCTTCGGCAGCCTCCCTTGAGGTCAGGAGACAAGCGTATGTCCTCAGCTCTAGTGAGAGTGGTGGAAGCTATATCTAGCTTTGAACAGCAGCAGTGGCAAAGGGTTTCCAAGAAGTGTCTACTGCCCAGCAGCACGGTTGTAAACCATCATCTGTGACGGTAGCACAGACCCCAGTGGAATAGCATGAAACCGGATTGTCTCCCTGGCCCTTCATAAAGCTTAAGCTACCACATAGCCTTTAATAAATATAATTTCTGTATGAAATAGCTAAAACAAATTGTTAGCTAAATGAAGACTTGACCCAGTCATTTTTTAAATGCCATTTTTATTTCATATTTCTATTATATTCAAACAAATTTGATAAAACCTTCGTTAAAAAGAAAAAACCCACAATTATTACCTGATGAAAAGGAATCTACAGTTTAGGGGTGACTGCTTTAAAAAGAGCATTAAGAGACCAGCAGTTAGCCTAACGGCTATGTCGCTAGATTCCCATGTAGTCGACTGCGGTTCACGTCCCGGACCTGGTGGCTTAAACTCACGCCAGGTGTGTGTGCGTGTGTGCCCAGGATCCTGAGAGGAAAATGAAGGAGAAGGGGTTGTAGTGTGGCCATCCCCCCTGGGGGGTGATTTCTCGCTTTCTGTCTCTCTGTCTTTCTCTGTCTTTCTGGTGAGGACACGCGCCCTATAGCAAAAACCTCTCCAAAAAAAAAAAAAAAAAGAGCATTAAGAACTTACATGCTAAACTCTCCAAAAAAATAATTAAAAAAAGAGAGCTTACATACTATTATCATATTGGAATATGAAATCCAAAGATACGAATTTATCAAGGATTCTAGTTACTATAATATACGAATGATTTCCCACAAATAGTATTAATATACATATTTACCGAGTAAAAGGAGATATTACCATGTGAGAAGATACTGTTTTTGTTGGACTAACATTGATTATCTTGGCATTTGGGTTTTTCAATTCATCTTCAAAGCACAAGGGGAGAAGGGTTTTCTTTCTTTCTGAACAGCGCACACTTGATTGATCATTTCTGGTGGATTTATTTTCTTGTGTACTAAAATCCTTCATCTGTGAATGTCTGAAAATAAACACAAGTCCATGGAAATGTTTATAGAGCTGATTTCTGCTTGTTTGTTCTTCTCTGCCTTCCCTTATCCCTAAAAGTCACCCTCGACATTTCCCCAATCCTCTCTTGTAGACTTTCAACCTGACCAGATCATCTCTTTCTGCCAAGTTTGTGGGAGAACACAGCAAAAGCAGAGGGGGCGGCAAGATATGTATCTTGATCTTTGTTTCTCTTTTGCTTTGCTTTTAAAGACAGGGTCTTGCCCAGTTGTGATCCTCCTGCCTCAGCCTCCTACCTGGCACCACAGTCGCATCGCCACTCCCAATCCTTTGTTAGACAGTCTAGCCATGTCACCCAGTCTGACCCCAAGCCTGTGATCCTCCTGCCCAGCCTCTCTGAGTCACTGGGATTATAGGCATACCCCAGGGTACTGACCCTTCTTTGTCTTCTGAGTGGAGAGGAAAGGTGTATTATGCAGGTTAAGAAGAATATCAAAGGTAGAGATATATTAGTCACATCCTTTGTTAAAATCTGGGAGAAACTTGACAGGGCAACTTCATATCAACATAATGTAGCTCCAGCTTTTTTTTTTTTTTTTTTTTTTGAGAGGTTTTTGCTATAGGGCGCGTGCACTCGCCAGACAGAGAGAGAGAAAGAGAGAAAGCGAGAAATCACCCCCCAGGGGGGATGGCCACGCTGCAATCCCTTCTCCTCCAACTCCAGCTTTATTGAGAGGATAGAATAGTGTGGTCAGAAGGAAAGAAGATATAGTTTCCATTCCAGATCTCCCTTGGTTCCCATGGGATGTGATTTACCATTTGCCATTACAACAAAGGTTTGACATGAGTGAGATACGGATAGCCTTGTCTAGGGACAGATGAACATGACAGACTCAGAGAGTCCTGCCACACCAATGAGAGTTTCGAGTGGACTGTATCCAAGTTCAGAGAGAACAGACCCTGTGTTCCTGAGCCACAGATGTCAGTAGCCACAGAACATGTAGGAGTGGGACCTGTGGTAACCAGTCCTAGCGGCAATACAAAGGTGCCTAACCATGATCTTTTTCATCAATGTCACAAAGCTCGAGGAACAGCTCACTCATATATTCAGATGCCATCTTGGAGAGAAACTGAGGACTGAGTTAAACTAAACAAGGCTAATCATTATTGCTGAAAGTTGAAAACACTAGGGACCAGCAGTTAGCGTAATGGCTATGTCGCTGGACTCCCACGTAGTCGACCACGGTTTGAGTCCCAGACCCGGTGGCTTAAACTCACGCTGGGCACATGTGTGTGCGTTCCCAAAATCCCAAGAAGAGAATGGACGAGAAGGGATTGTGGCATAACCATCCCCCCTGGGGGGTGATTTCTCGCTTTCTATCTCTCTGTCTCTGTCTTTCTGGCAAGCACACACGCCCTATAGCAAAAAACCTCTCCCCCCCCAAAAAAAGAGAAAATTTGAAAAAACTGGATTAATTTTTTTTTCTCTATTACACAGAAGTCCAGGGATTCATGACAGAGATCAAAACCTTATACAAAGATACTTACATACTTATACAGTATGAGACTTACACAAAAAATAAAGAAGCTACTTTTTTCACATTCATATTGTAGTTTAATTAAGTTTGTGTCTTTACTACAAAGACATAATTGTATTCTCCATATTAATTTTTCCATGTATTTATCTTCATTTGATTTTGCTTGAGTTCTGGATGTGATGCCTACCAGCTAAGCACTCTTAGACCATTCATTGGATTTCACTGTAGAACTAAATGCTAAAAATAAGTCAGAATAGGGACCAGCAGATAGCATAATAGTTATGTCACTGGACTCCCACGTAGATGACCAAGATTCGTCTCAGACCTGATGGCTTCAAACTCATGCCAAGTGCGTGTGGTTGTGCGTGCATGCCCAAAATCCCAAGAAGAGAATGGAAGAGATTACTGCATGACCACCCACCCTGGGGGGTGATTTCTTGTTTTCTATCTCTCTGTGTCTCCAGTAAACACACGTGCCCTCTAGTGAAAATCTCTCTAAAAAGTAAATAAATAAATAAGCCAGAATAGGGGACAGCAGGTGGTACGGTGGTTATGACTCTGGAATCCCACACAGTCGACTGTGGTTTGAGTCCCAGACTTGGCAGCTTGAAATTTGTGCTGAGAACATGTGCATGCCCTGTCGGCATCTGCCCCAGGACTTGGGTCTGAATCATGATCAGAGGGCTGCTGGTGAGGAAGAGAAAGAGGACAAGAAAGAGCAAGCCCTCCATCTCGAGAGGACTGGGGAATTGGAAAGAATGAGACAAAGAGAAAAGCAGAAGTAGAAACAGGTAACCTGAGCCTAGGGAGCCCAAGCAACTTGTGTCACATTTGAGCAACTGCTTGAGTCAGCCAGACAAACTGGGCCTCTTTATTTATAATACAAGGAGACACTACACATGTGTATTTTACCGATACTTCATAGATTCGTTGCTAGGTTACAGACAATAAGAAGCCGTTAACAAATCTATAAGGGCTTAGTCTACTGAACAAGGTGTATCCCTTGGTGATAATCCCATTAAGAGAAAATCCCATTATCTTCTTTTCTAATGAGAGAAACCCAGCTGTGGGTGTGGAGAAGAAGGCTAAAGAACTTCTCCTTAAGGAGTGCACCACCACACCCAGAGAAGGCTAAAGAAACTTCCAGATGCAGAGCAGGGATTGGACCTTGCTAATTGGGATGAAGATGTCTATTGACTTCCATCAGATGTGTCTGTTGGAATGCCCCTAGCAATTTCCACCCTTTTTTGCTCTGTCTGCAGCGAGGGGTCAAGGAGAGGACAAGTTACAAGGTTCTGCCAAAGCTCAAAAGGACAAGTAATGTTTGTTCAGAACATGTCCCACACCTCAGTCTCTCTCTAAATGGGTCCCCACGATGTCCAAAATCCAAAATGAAGGTGAAGGGATTGTGGTGTAGCCATTCCCCTGGGGGAGTGGGAGGGTGCGGTGATTTCTCACTTTCCCTCTTACTGACTCTGTCTCTCTCTACAGTGAGCACACATGTCTGAATGACAATAATCTAAAAAAAAAAAAAAAAAAA
>NW_006209346.1:886524-889621 GCF_000334495.1 Tupaia belangeri chinensis
AAAAAAAAAAAAAAAAAAAAAAAAAAAAAAAAAAACAGAATAAATCCATTGTGGTTTATTATAAAATAAAAGTCAGATCTTGTCCTACTTGAAACATCACTTAACAGAATAAAATATTAAAAAATTAAAAGCAAATTACCGTTTATCGACCTCATCTTCTAAGTGGCCAACAGAATCCAATGATTTCCTAGGGTTTCTTTCAGTTTGAGCTGAAATTACAGAAGATTTTAATAAAAGACACATATATATTGTGGCATTTAGAAAATGTCTTGTATAAAATATTTTACAACTTATTATAACATGTGGAAAGCAGCTAACCAGGGACTAATCAATGGTAGTTATTTAGCAAACCCTTCCTGAGTGAAGAAGATAGAACTGGAACAGACTGGGATCAAAGCTCTAACGTTCACCTAAGACAGGGCAAATACAAGAGTGGTCTTGGAAACCTTCTGTGAAAGGAAGATGTTCCTAAAATTTCAAATCTTTCTAATAATTGGAGTCATTATTTACCAATAGGAAGCTTTGGATATTAAACACTGTTAGCTTGGGCAAACTGGGCATCTTTAGTCCAGGTAGAAGATAGCAAATGAATTTTTCCACCTGACATGAAGAAAATGTCTGAAGTTGTGCAGCAGGGGCTTGCTTAAGCCAGACTGACTCCATCTTATACTCTAGCCAGACTGACTTCAACTTGTTAATCAGCTAGTTTTTCTCCTTCTCCTCAACTTGATTGTACTCTGGTTGAGATCTCTCTTAGGAATTCTAGGACATCATGCAGTCAACATGAAGAGCAAAAGAATGAGGAATGTTCTGCATAACGAACCAAGACGCCTGTTTAGAAACTTGTTTGTAACTCCTGAACTAAAACTTAACCTGGCTTGTGCCTTTCTGTACATTGCCACTACCCCCAACCTCTTTCTTACCCCATAAAACCATCTGTAAGTTGGCTCACCAGTCCAAGGTATTTTTACATGTCTTCCTGGTGTGGCCACACTAATACGTTGTCCTTTTCTTTCTCACCCACTTTGCCTCTCTGTGTTCAAATGAGTGGTGAAGAATCAGATGTGCTCTGTGACCCTGGACCAGGGATGTAGGGCCCCTCATCAGGCAACAGGTTAACTTTTCCAAGCATACCTGATGGCCACTGCAGTATTTTGCAACTCTCTTAAGTGTTTCCAGATACATATGCTATTAGCAACAAATTCAGCTTTTACTCTTTCCGCAAGTAGTTTATATTCTAGTGCAGTGCTCTCCAACCTTCTGTGCACCATGACAAACATTCTGATTAATAGTATTTGTGCAGTACATTGGGAAAAAATGCTTGAATTTACTTGCAGCAGGTCATAGAATCATTGAACAAAGAAGCAATATTTCAAAACACTTATTGCCCCATTTAAGTACAATAAGTTACTACTGTATGCTATATGAGAAACTATCCTAGAGCAAGAAAACAGTCAATAAATAAGGTACTTCACTTAGAGTGACAATAGAAGGTTTCTCTTGGGAGGGGATATTTGAGCTGAAATCTGAATAAAGAGGAAGAGGCAGCAAGATAAAGAACTGGGAGAACAGCCTACCAGGGAGAGGAAACAGCAAGTGGGTGAGTCTCAGTGTGAAACCAGCTTGGAATGAAACCAGCTTGGAATGCCAACAGGACAAATTCCAGTGTCATTGGGATGTAGTGAATGTCTGAGAGAGTGAAATAGACAGCAGGGCCAGATCATCAAGGGCAACAGAAGTCATGGTGAAGTTGATTCTGGTTACACCAGAGATTTTTTTTAAAAGAATTTTCCTTTTTATTTTTAATGGAATATTTAATAGAACAATAAAATAGTTTGATTTATGCCTTAGAAAGATCACTCAGCCTTCTCGGACATGGATAGTCTGTGGAGATAAGGAGGAATGTGAGTGGAAATTTTAACCATGGAGTAACCAATCAGGAGGTTATGTCTAAATAGATATGTCAGTGCATTTGATAAGAACTGTAGGAATGTATGTAGTAAGTAAGAAATGGTTGGCTACAGGTTGTTTTAGAGTTACCAATATATCCAACTGTGCTGACTAGTTGATTGGATGGACTATATAAGAAAAATATAAATCAGTCTAGGTTTTTGTTTTCAGCAATTGGATAGATAGCATTTGCAGAAATGAGAATGGCAAATGAAAGAAATACAGGTTTACTGATTGAAATGAGAGACTGTGTTGAGGATCTCTATCTTGTGAAAGGGGACTAGAAATCATTCTTTCCCACTGTCAACTGGGTAACCTGAAACTCAGTCAAACTACACCAGGGCTAGCTGACTGATTCTGCAATATCTCCTTGACAGAGGAGTCTCATTCACAACTCAAATCTGGTCTGGTTTGTGAGCCATGACGTCTGAGTGGCAGCAACTGCAAAACTTCTGGAAAGGAAAAAAGGAGGGAAAGTGAGCTAGTGAGTGGGGGGGGGGGGAAGAGAGAGAGAGACTTTTAAAATTCTAAAACATCTAAAAAATATAGAGCCCTTCTTCAGGAGACAGACAGCTCCATGGCTCCTGCGATCTAGCCATTTTGGAAAAAGGAAGATGTCCCACTGATAACTGGGCCTCCAGCATACAAAACTTGCGTGGTAGAAAGTTCTTCAGGAAACAGACAGTTTCTGTATCACTCTTTGTCTCTCTCTACCTCTGTCTCTGTCCTCACTGTCAACTGGGTAACCTGAAACTCAGTCAAACTACACCAGGGCTAGCTGACTGATTCTGCAATATCTCCTTGACAGAGGAGTCTCATTCACAACTCAAATCTGGTCTGGTTTGTGAGCCATGACGTCTGAGTGGCAGCAACTGCAAAACTTCTGGAAAGGAAAAAAGGAGGGAAAGTGAGCTAGTGAGGTGGGGGGGGGGGAAGAGAGAGAGAGACTTTTAAAATTCTAAAACATCTAAAAAATATAGAGCCCTTCTTCAGGAGACAGACAGCTCCATGGCTCCTGCGATCTAGCCATTTCGCGCAGCGAAATGAGTTGTATTAAAATTTTTTGAATAATAATTTTTTTTAAAATTTTTTCTCTTCTTTTTCTCTGTGTCTTGTCTGGTGTTTTTGCTGTTTTTTCCCTCTCTCT
>NW_006209346.1:899689-901538 GCF_000334495.1 Tupaia belangeri chinensis
GGGGGGATAGGCATAGAAAGCAAACAGGGATAACAGAGACAATGGGAGGAGGGTTGGACAGGGCAGAGGGTTAGGGATAGGGAATCAAGGATGGCAAAAAAAGAGAAAAAACTCAAAATATACAAGACATAAGAAATGGAAAATTGTTTGTTGATAACACATATGTTGATGTACTTGATTGAGCCAACAGACAATGTATTTTGGATGAAAAATTCATTTTGTATACTGTAATGATGTATAGCATATTAATGTTAAAAAATAAAAACAAATAAAATAAAAAAAAGAAAAAAAGAAAAAAATATATAAAGCCAAAAATGACATAGCGATTATGCTAACTGCTGATCCCCAAGAACAGAATTCTAATCTATAATTGATTCCAGACACAAAGAAGTTGAATCTTTAAAGTGCTGGCAGAAAATAATTCATAACCTAAATTCATAACCTAAAAATAATTCATAACCTACATCAACTAAACTATCATGAAAAAGTGACAATAAAATAAAAATACTTCAGATATATAAGAATCAAAAGAGTTAACAACTGGCTAGATCATCACTGAAAGAATTATTAAAAGAGACCCTTCAGGAAAAATGAAAGTAAACACAGAAGGATGCAAAAGATGATAATAGGCACAGAATTTGATAAATTATGCTATATATTTATCATTGATTTTAAAACTAACCTTATTTTGTATTTTACATGAAATGTTATTGATGTTTGCTACACTGTCATAAGCTCTCTTCTTAGTTTTGTTATGTTATATATATTTTTTATCATTTATTTATTCTTTCACAAACATTTACTTTACATATCAAAAAAGTTTTGCTCATCCTCCAGAGTTCCTGACAGTTCATAAACAACTTTTAAATTTTCAAAATGAGTTTTAAAGATGATGTTCAAAACATTTGTTATAATTTTGTTTGTGACTCTATAACAGAGACAGTATGGTTTTAAATATTTTTGAGAAATTATTTACATGCAAACTACTTAAACTGTTGAAAAGCAAACGCCCAGCACCCAAGTCACACAGAAACCTTCTCAATTCAGCCCGGCCTACCAAGTATTCTGCGATATACCATTTGCTAGCAAAGATCTGTCTCTTTTTGTTCCTTCAAAGTCTTGCTCTGGTTGTGGTTGTTTTTTTTGCCATCTCTACTGATTACAATGCAGGGCTGGAAAAGTCCAGGTTATTTTATGGTATGAATTCTTCCATATATCTTCTCTAATCCTCACTGCCAGGCAGTACTATTTATGATGCCAGGCCATCTTTCCAAGAGCTTCTGTTGGCTTACTTGAAATCCATCTTAGTTCCATAGTTTTCTGGTTAATTTTCAGATATGACATTCTAGTCAAAGCCCTGTCTAATAATGAGTATTTCCAATTTCTGATTCAATGTAACAAGTATTATTGAACTTATGCAAATAACCTTTCTGCCACAAAATAAGAATACTCCCAAATATTTTCCAATTCCAGAGGGGTCAGGAAGGAAGAAAAGCTTATGTTTCCATTTAAAGAAATAAACAAACAAAAAGAAAAAAGTATTTTAACAAACTGAACCTATCAACAGCTCAAAAGAAAGCAAAATGCTTAAATGGGGAAAACAAAGGATGTTTAAAAAAATCAGTAATGTTAGCATGCTTAAAAAAATCAGTACTGTTATGCTCAAAAGTCATAAAATTCGGGAACCAGCAGTTAGCGTAATAGCTATGTTCCTGGACTCCCATGTAGTCGACCGCGGTTCATGTCCCGGATCCGGTGGCTTAAAACTCACGCTGGGCGCGTGTGCATGCGTGCCCAAGATCCCAAGAGGAGAATGGAGGAGAAGGGATTGCGGCGTGACCATCCCCCC
>NW_006209346.1:901576-919593 GCF_000334495.1 Tupaia belangeri chinensis
AAAATCCTCAAATGGGGAAAACATAGCATTGTAAAAAAAAAATCAGTAATGTTTTACTCAAAAGTCATAAAATTCTATTTCACCAGTTCAGTCTTATATTCAATCTCTCTTCTGTTAAATCTGTAGTGTCACTGTGGTCCAATCTTTCCGTTTAAATCCTGGAAGTTAACATTCAATATTATTATTGATATTTCTTGTCCCTAGCATTAAGTTGGTCATTTTCTTGGTTACTTTTTGTTCTCTATTTCTGTAAGTGTCTAATTTTCCTGGTAGAGCACTCTTTTCAGAACTTCTTGAAGAGTGGGTCTGGTATTGGCAAATTCGATCAGGCCTTATTTATTTGATAATGTTTTTATCCATTCTTTCCATATGAATCTTGCCAGGTATAGTATCCTTGGTTGAAACTGTTTTTCACTTATCCCTTTGAACATACTTTCCCATTCTTTCCTTCCTCACATTGTAGCTGATGAGAGGTCTATTGTTAGTCTGATGGGATAACCTTCATAAGAAGGGCCAAAGCAACTCCATTTCTTTTGGGGGAACTCCATTTTGTAAAACCCACCTTGCTGAGAATCGGTGCCATTTCAAAGAAGCAAGCCAATCATGTAGGAGAAGGTGATAAGACCATTACCCCACCAGGGCTGGCCAATGATATAAAAAAAACAAAACAAAACAAAACAAAAACCAGAGATCTGAAGTAACCTTCTTGCAGATCAGTAAAAGTCAACTATGCTTCTTGAAATCTACAACCAACGTATAGCTGCTTTAGTGCATTCCTCAGCACCCCTCAACACCCCTCTCCCTCAACAACAGCCAAATAAAAACCCAGCCAAACTAACACACAGGGCTTTCAACTCTGACCCACTGTGTGGGACTGGGAGTCCTGGCTTGAACCCGAATAAAAGCGACCCCTGTGTGCTTGCATTAGAATCGGCTTCTTGGTAGTCCTTTGGGAATTTTGCGACTAGGGCACAACACATAAGTAACCTGACGTTTCTATCTTGCCAATTTTAGTATCTTGTCTTTGTGGATTTGGCCAATCTGGCTATGATGTGCCTTGGCGAAGATCTTCTTGGGTTGATTCTATTAGCGGTCCTTTGTATTTCTTGGACCTAGATATTTGAATACTTCTATAGATTTGGAAAGTTTTCTTCCAGGATTTCATGGAATAGATTATCAATACCCTTATTAGTTTCTTCTCCTTCTGGAATATTGATTATCTGGATGTTTGGGCACTTAATGGTGTCTAGTATTCCTCGTATAGTGTGCTCATTTTTTTGTGTATTATTTTCTCAGTTATTTTAGTTGTTTTTTCTAGTCAGAGGTTTTGCCTTCAACACCTGAGATTTGATCTTCTGCATGGACTAATCTGCTTTTAATACATTCAAAGGAGATTTTGATTTCCTGTATTACAGTCTTCATTTCTAACAGCTCCATTTGATTCTTTTTTATGGTGTGTACTTTCTCTTTTAGGTCATGCAAGAACTTTCTCACTTCCTGGAACTCATTCTCTCTTTTCTCCTGCACCTTCTGGAGTTCATTGTCTGCCCGATCTTGCATCCTGTCTACCTTTGTCACTACGAATATTCTGAAATCTCTATCGGACATTTCCACAAGTTCTACTATACTGTCTGTGGATTAAGGAGTGTTCTTTTTCCTTAAGGGAGAAATAGCGTTTTGGTTTTTCATGTATCTTGTGCCTCTGTGGTAGTTCCTGGTCATTCTGTGAAAAACAAAAACAAAAACAAAATTCTCCTCTACTGTGTTTTGCAATGTGGTATCCACAGAAAGATTATGATTTTAGATTTATAAAAAATTTCTTCCTTAAAGCAGGAGGTCCAATAAGCATTGAGGATTTCGATGACTCTAAAAGTATTCAGATGCTTAACTACTGTGTACCTAGGCCTATCTAGGCACTCAGTGTGGGGAGAGTGAAGACCAAAGTGGGAAAGTAAGGTTTAAAAAAATAAAATCAAAAGAAAAAGAAAGGGACCAGCAGTTAGCGTAATGGCTATGTCACTGAACTCCCATGTAGACGACCGGGTTTGAGCTCCAGACCCAGTGGCTTAAATTCACACCAGGCGCGTGTGCGTGCATGCCCAAGATCGCGAGAGAGAAAGTAGGAGAAGTGATTGTGGCATAGCTATCCCCCCGGGGGGTGATTTCTCGCCTTCTGTCTCTCTCTCTCTCTCTGTCTTTCTAGCGAGCGCACTCGCCTTATAGCAAAAACTTATACAAAAAAAATTAAAAATGAAAAAGAAAAAAAAAAGCTAGACAAAATCGACCAAAAAAGAGAACAAAATAATTTTTTTTTCTTTTTTTTTTTTTTTTTGAGAGATTTTCACTGTAGGGCGCGTGCGCTCGCCAGACAGGCAGAGAGAGACATAGAGACAGAAAGCGAGAAATCACCCCCCAGGGGGGATGGTCACGCCGCAATCCCTTCTCCTCCATTCTCCTCTCGGGATCTTGGGCACATACGCACACGCGCCCAGCGTGAGTTTTAAGCCACTGGGTCCGGGACACGAACCGCGGTCGACTACGTGGGAGTCCAGCGACATAGCCATTACGCTAACTGCTGGTTCCCAACAAAATAATTTTTTAAGGTTAAAAGATGAAAACCGTGTGGCGCATGAACACATCAGGACACATCTCAGATTTAAAATGATTTCTGAAATTAGCAAGAGAAAGAAAAGGCCCAAGGTGAGGAGAAGTGGTTTAAAAATAATTTTAAAATAAAATAAAAAATTTAAAGAGAGCAAGTGTTCAAAACAGACAGAGACAAAGAGAGGACAGAGGTGGCCTTACCTTGTCTGAGTATTTTGGGGGTCTGGAAGACGGAGTTTAGAGCATAGCTTCCCTGAACATGCCAGAACACACCTCAGATTTAAAATGGTTTCTTATCTATTTGGGGGAGGGGAGAGGTCTCTCACGTTATATTTTTAGTGTCTTAAACTGCTGTAGTTTTTTTTTTTTTTTAACTTTGCTTTCTTGAGGTCTAATGCATGTACAATAAAACATACATTTTTAACGTACAATTTGATGAGTTGTGACAAGTATGTACACTCACGTAAGTAAAAACCAAGATACAGATTTTTCCATTATTTCAAGAGTTTTCTCTTACTCTTTTTTTTTTTTTTTTTTTTGAGAGATTTTCACTATAGGGCACGTGCGCTCGCCAGACAGACAGAGAGAGACATGGAGACAGAAAGCGAGAAATCACCCCCCAGGGAGGATGGTCACGCCTCAATCCCTTCTCCTCCATTCTCCTCTCGGGATCTTGGGCACGCATGCACACGTGCCCGGCGTGAGATTTAAGCCACCGGGTCCAGGACGCAAACCACCTTTTCAGTCAGCTCATTCCATTTATTCTATTATCCCCTTCAATTACACTGTGGAGAAGTATGTTGCATCTGTTTTCTTCCCTCAATATACTATTTTGTCTAATCTGATTGTAGTTTTATTCCTTTACACTATTTTCTGTATTATTTTCCTAAGCCTGCTCTCTAGGTCTTTGATTCCGTTCACTCAAATGTTTCTTCTACTCTTTGCTGCTTTTGATATAATTTTAAGTCCTGTATTGCTGTTACCTGTTTCCTTAAAAAATATTTTTTTAGCTCTGGTAGTAAAATTTTTTTTTTTTTTACATTTTAAAATATTATATAGAATTCTTATTCTCCTTAATTTCTTCAACATAAAGAACAGTTATATCCTAAATTTTCTTCTGTTTCATGGGATATAAATTCTGCCAAAATGTGATGATCAACTATCTTTTAAAAATATTTCTATTTTTTTGGCTACAGAATATTTGCATAGGTTCTATAATTTGTTCTTGTTTTTCCTTCTACTCATATTTGAATTAGGCTACTTAAATCTGGGTTTGCTATTTGTCCAAAAACATTAAGAGCAAGTTTTCTTTGGGCATTCTTGATTATCTGGACACTGTTAAGTTTTCTCCTTAGAGATTAACATGTAAATCCAGATGTTGTTACCTTATACTATGAGTTCACTGCATTACCCTGCCTAAGCTGGTAAGAAAGCTGGAGCCCTGGGACCGGCAAGTGTTGTGGTTGTTAAGGCACTGGACTTCCACATGGCCACCCACAGTCTGAGTCCTAGAACTGGTGGCTTGCTGTCTCAATTTTCCTCTCTTTCTCTATACCTCTCTGGTCAAATTAAATAATGACCAATAAAATAATTCAAACAAGTTTAAAAAAAAGGAAAACTGGAGCTCTAAAAAATCATGGGAAATAAATTTCTGTGTACTGACCATTTTGTGAAGCCTTTTCACGACTCTCCAATAGTAGTTGTGGTGAGTCTCTATCTTTTTATGTGTGAGGTGTCTCTTGGGTTTTAGTTTTTCTCTCACTTGGGGTAAGCAAGTCAGTTTGGGGAGTAATTAGGTCAAAGAAAGGCTTGTGACTCCTGGACTACTTTGATGGGGTCATGTCTTGTCTTTGCCCAGTTGTCTCCATTGCTATTATTCACGCTTCCATAAATTATTCCTAGGAAATTGTGTCTTATCTCTTCAGTTGCCAACCTCTCTTTCAAGACCTTGCTCCTGAGAGTGGGGAGTTTTTTCCACCCCAATGCTGAGCACATCTGAAGTGAGCACATCTGAAGCAATCACAGGAATGCGGAGAAAGAAATGACAAATTATGGCCATTACCTTTCTTTCAAAATATGCTAACAGACTTGGAAAGCTGTTGACTTGCAATGAAGAAAGAAATACCAAGGGGAAGACTTGCCTTTTTTCGGCAATCTGTCAATCACTTTAATTTATGTGCGTGTGTGGTGGCAGCGGCAGGAAGAGGGTGATTAATAAGGGTATGATTAGAATATCTTCTTCTGGCCTTGTCAGTGTTCTTCTGTCTCCAAGGAAATGGAATTGTATGCTAACTTGATGGATAGTCTTTAAAACTGCTTCATATTGTTCTACCTAGCAGATATTCCTCAAATCTGGAATAAAATGGCCTACTGTCAATTGAACAGTTTTTGCTTCTCTATTTTTTTTTTCTTTTTGCTATTCATTTTGGCCAAATAGATTTAACTTTATGTTGCCAACTTTAGCATAAGTTTTAATTTGAATTTAGATTTTTTTTTAAAAAAAGTATAAATCTGCTTCTCTAGAGAGCTCAAGACATTTATAAAGGGAGATATGCTTAGCTATAAAAGCAGAACATCCTGTCACTGCTCTCAGGGAACAGTTCAGAGACGTGACATCCAAGTGGAACCTTAAAGGATAACGTAAACAAAAGGTTGCCTACTTAACAGCCCTTTTTTCCACTTCTACGCTAACAGAACCTCAATCTTTTCTTCTTTTCTAAGCATCGCTCTTTCAAGGAAAGTTGAGGTCTTTCCCAGCTCAAGGGAGTAAATCTTGAATGATCTAAGCCTGTGTTTTCAAAATAAATGTTACAACCCATTCATGTATCATGACTAACATTTTAAAAAGTGAAATAGGATAGAGTATAATACAGTGTGTTATATTGATCCTTAGTATAAAAATACTGCAGTCAAGTTCAACTAACAGAGAGAAAGAGTAATAATTAGAGTCTTTGAAACCAAATCCTCTGCTTCATACACACAAACACACATATGTATATGTATATATGCATAAATAAATACCTATCATTGTGATATAGAAAGTATTTTTTATTGCACGTTGTGTCAAAGTTAGAAAAATTGATGTAAGCCAATAATAATCGACTGGTTTAGATATGAGGCTTTTCTAACTAAAGAGAACTAAGGGGAACATTTTTCTCATTCTTATGAAAGAACAAAGAAACTTCTTGGGACCAGCAGTTAGCAGTTTGAGTCCTGGACCCGGCGGCCTAAACTCACGCTGGGTGCGTGTGCGTGCATGCCCAAGATCCCAAGAGGAGAAGAGAGGAGAAGGGATTGCAGCGTGGCCATCCCCCCTGGGGGGTGATTTCTCGCTTTCTGTCTCTCTGTCTCTCTCTGTCTTTCTAGTGATCGCACATGCCCTATAGCAAAAACCTCTCCAAAAAAAGAAAAAAAAAAAGAAACTCCTTTCTTTTTTTAGTGGATGTTGTTCATACAAGTCTCTTGAATAGTGGTCACCATGTTGTAAAGCAAATTTGGGATCACCAGCTCCATGGTAGGGCAGTTAAGGAAAGATAAAGGAACTGGACATTAGTTGACATTGCTAAGCCTCTGAATTAACCAATCTCTAGATGTACCTCACTAATGAATCTCTTATTCTTTGAGGTGTACACTTTTAAATTTTTCTTTCTTTAATTGCAGCTAAAAAGTCTCTTAACTATTAAAAATGAGCAGGAATTTATTAGGTGGAGAAATATATTTTAAGTATAGAGAACAGAATGGATTAAATCACATACGATTTGGAATGGTCTATTAAATATGATTAGAATCAGTATGGTGGGGGTAATTTAAAGAGACAGAAGGCTAGAAAGATCATGCACACCATATAAAGGAATCTGGACTTTACCATTTTTGTAATAGAATCTGCTAATGTGATTAAGCAAAGAATTATGGTAAAATGGTCAAGACTGTTAATCCTTAGTTAAAGATTTTCTTAATGCTTATATCCTAAATTTAAATGCACTTAACTTTCAGTTATTTCAATATAAACATGCAAGTTATGTACCTTTAAGTAAGACAGACTCTCTTTCTTTTTCATAAACATTAGATTGAATGCTGAGTTTAGGAGAAAAGATTGTAAAGCCCAATGGTCTTCTATATGCTTGTCTATGCTGTGAAAATAGAAAATACAGGGGCCCTGTGTTTTCCACCTAAATATGAAGAGGAATGAAAAACTAAATTAGAAGTTATTTATTTCCATTTGCATATTGATAAATAATTTATAGTTGATTACAGCTGATCTTTGAACAATATGAGGGTTGGGGATCTTGTACAGTCAAAAATTCTCTTATAACTCTTGTCCCCTCCAAAACTTGACTATTACTAATAGCCTACTGTTGGGACCAGCAGTTAGCATAATGGCTATGTTGCTGGACTCCCATGTAGCCAACTGCGGTTCGCGTCCCGGACCTGGTGGCTTAAAACTCATGCCAGGCGCGTGTGTGTGCGTGCCCAAGATCTCAAGAGGAGAATGGAGGAGAAGGGATTGCAGTGTGGCCATCCCCCCCAGGGGGTGATTTCTCACTTTCTGTCTCTCTGTCTCTCTCTGTCTGGCGAGCGCACATGCTCTATCGCAAAAATCCTCTCCAAAAAAAAAAAACAGCCTACTATTGACCGGAAGCTTTGCTGATAACATAAACAGTCAATTAACACATCTTTTGTGCATTATGTGTTTTATGTGTTATATTACGTGTATATTCATCAATAAAGTAAGCTAGAGAAAAGAAAATCATAAAGAAGAGAAAAATACATTTTCAGTATTTATTGAAAAAAATCTGCATATAAGTGGATCTGTGTATTCAAACCTGTGTTGTTCAAGGGTCAACTGTATTCATGTTTAGAATGCCTAATTATGATAATGAATAGCTGTTTGGCTCTTTGAATACATTAAAATATGTTTTATTTAATCTTCAATAAACCCCTGAGAGATGGGCATTACCATTAGCACTTTATGGATAAGAACATAAACCTACAGGAGATTAAAACATTTGCGAGGGTAATGGGGTTACAGGTGCATGCCATCACATCTGGACTTTAGGCTGGACCAGGAATCAACCAAGCCCTACCATTTGGTCTCAGTCCATGAACATAGTGTCTTATAATTGTGTGCCACTGCATCTGAGTCAACTCTTTTTAAGAGAAATTTTACTCTCTTACATAAAGTAGGTTCAGCACAATAATTCCAAGGAAAGGGGAAGAAACTGAAAAAAAAAATCTAGCTTTTCCTAGATTAGAATCTCAAATTTAGTCTCTCTCTCTCTCTCTGTGTATTAGAATTATTCATTTAATTTTATTTATCATTATCATTATTCTTCAGTTTGCTCAAGTTCAAGAAAGAGAGAGAGAGAGAGGGAAAGTGAGAAAGCAAGCTACCAGGTCCAGGACTAGAACCATGCCGGGCCATTTGTGAGTCCAGCACTTCTAACATCACTCTACCTGCTGGCCTCAAATATATATATATATATATATATATATGGAGACACTGAGGAATAAGATTGTGGTGAGACCATGCCCCACTGAGAGCTACTTTGTCTCCTTCACTCAGTCCTTGGTGAGCATACATGCCCTCTGGTAATAAAATATATAAACAAACAAATAAAATAAATCACAGATATATAGATATTCAAGATATACATATTTAAGAATAAACTTTATAATTTCTGATTCTTCATCAACAAACCAAATAATTGTTTAGAAACTGCAAATATTTTCTTACTAGGTACAAAGTATATATAGCTTCGGATAATATGAAATAAAATAAGGTATATGATATAAGTCTAGACTAAAACGTCTCACATTTTTATTGGAAGATATAATTAGCACACAGGAAACAATAGCAAATAATATAATAAGTGGTATCACTAAGAACCAACCCTAGCAATACAATCTATAAGTGAGAAAGAATTTAGAAGAAAGGATATCAACAAGTCTTAGAACAGGCAGTAAACATTTCCTAGACGAGGGAGAACTTAATGCTAAGATGTGTAAATTAAGGCATTTTTGGGATAGGCCAATGACATAAGCCTAGAATGTTAATGAAAGAGAAACAGCACATTTACTTTTATTTATTTGTTTTTCCTTTTTTTTTAGAGAATTTATTTTATTTTATTTTTTTGCCTATAGGGTACATGTGCTCACCAGAAAGACAGAGACTGAAAGCGAGAAGTTCCCCCCCCCCAAAGGGGGATGGCCACACTGCAATCCCTTTTCCTCCATTCTCTTCTTGGGATCTTGGCATGCTCACACACATGCCTGGTGTGAGTTTTAAGCCACTGGGTTGGTCCCAAAACAGCACAATTGGGGGGGGGGGTTATTATTCATTGGTTATAAAAGGTAAGTTTAGAAGGACAGTTGTGAGAGGACAGTTGTGAGAGAGATAGACTATGGATATCCTAGAAGACAAATAGAGTAACTTTATCACAAAGAAAACTTAACAAAATTGTCTTCAGAGAAAGTGAAAAATGTGAATATACCCATAATTCTTAAAATAAATGTAAAGAAGTTTCAAATAAATACCTATAGAAGGTAGTTTAAAGAGTCACTAGGCCCACAGATAGTAGTGCAGCAGTAACTCAATGTTCCATATTGCTGGACCCATGGGGGTGGGTCCAGGATCATGTCCCAAGACTTCCCTGTTGATGCTGGGTACACATGTGTGTGCCTCTGACCTCGGCTGGTTGAGGTCAGGGGTGGATTGCAGTGTGAAGACCCTTTTGGGGATCCCCCAGCCTTGTCTCTGTGTCTGTTTCTCTCTCTCTCTATCTCTCATCCAGAAGAAAAAAGAATCTTAAAAAAGAGTGACTAGGGTGGTGGTTAAGGCTCTGGACTTCCATACAGTCAACTACAGTTTGAGTTCTGGGCCTGGCAACTTGAAAATCATGCCAGGCGCATGTGCGTGCTTGCCTAAAATCCTGAGAGGAGAATGGAGGAATGGAGGAGAAGGGATTGAGGTGTGACCATCCTCCCTGCGTGATGATTTCTTTTTCTTTTTTAAAGAATTATTTTATTTAACTTTATTTATTATTATTATCATTATTATTTTTCAGTTTGATCGGAGAGAGAGAGGAAGTGAGAAAGTAAGCCACCAGGTCATGAACCGTGGTCAGTCATGTGGGAGTCCAGTGCCTATAACCACCATGCCACTTGCTGGCCCCTGGGTGATGATTTCTTTCTCTCTGTTTCTGTTTTCCTCTCTCTCTCTCTCTCTGGCATGAACACATATTCTATGGCAAAAACTTAAAAATAAATAAATAAATAAACGAGGGAGACCTGAAATTTATAAATAAATTCTTCCAAATTTTCATGAAACCAAAAATCCTCATGCAAGATAATATCAGTTAAGTTAAAAACTAAACACCAACAGATCAGTTTTTTCTATAAGATGATACAGTCTTAACATGAAATCCTGAAAAGATAACACACAATTGATAAGAACCATAATAAAACTAAACAGAAAGAATACTTCCTTTTTTTATGTTTAGAGAGAGTTTTTGCTCTATGATGTGAGCACTCACCATAGACACAGAGAGAAACAGAGAGGGAACGTGAGAAATCACCCATTCCCGGGTGGAGGGATGGCCACACTGCAATCCCTTCTCCTCCAGTCTCCTCTCGGGATTTTGGGCATACACACACACAGGCCCAGCATTTTTTCCCAAGCCTCTGGGTCCAGGACTCAAACCACAAGGTTGGCCATGTGGGATCCAGACACCTTAACCACCACATCACTGGCTGGGCCATATACTATTTAACTTTTTAACCACAGGGATTTAAATAATGTCTCCATTTGTTTCTTTTAAATTAAAACATTAAGTGTTATGTAAAATACTTATAAATTTATCATGGTGCATAAACTGATGGTAGTACTATGATATATATTTTGTAGGAGATTTTTATTAAATGTAAACCATATATATATTTTTTTTTGAGAAGTTTTTGCCTTAGGGTGTGTGTGCTCACCAGGGAGAGAAAGACAGTGAGAGGGAGAGTGAGAAATTACCCCCCAGAGAGGATGGCCCATGACAGTCCTATCTCCACTTGGGATCTTGGGCACATACAATTCAAGTCATTGGGTTCTGGATTCAAATCACAGTTGACCATGTGGAAGTCCAGTGACTTAACCACTATGCCATCTGCTGGCCCCAGGGGATTTTTTTTTTTTTTTTTGGTTTACAAGGTTTTAATTAAGATATTTACATACCACATAATATAAAGCAAAAAAAAAAAAAATCCCCTAATTTTCAATAACATTTTAGAATGTACTACTGCATCAAAGATTTGCATGAAATTAAAGTGATAGCTTTTTCTTTGTAGTAATTTGTGTAATTTTAATTTTACATAGTAGCCAATCTTGGAAATGTCAGTCTTAAACATGCTTATCAATCCACTGCAATCATGCAGTGGAATGTATTAATGTCCAGGAGGCTTTTTAAGTGACTTTCTTCTGATGATTTTCTGAATTAATTTCCTTATCTTTTAGATAAAACCTGCTGAATAAAATAGGTTTTATTAATTTGATTAACTATAGCATGCTTGGTTATACAATAAGAGATGATCAAGTAGGGGCTGGCCCTGTGGCACAGTGGTTAAACACTAACCACTGGCTTGCTGTACTTCAAATCCTGGCCCTGCTGGCTTGAAAAACATGCCCCGTGCATGTATGTACACACCCCAAATCCTGATGGGACAGAGAAACATAGGAAAGGGATTACGTCATGACCATGCTCTCTTTGGCAAGTGCACATGTCTTCTGGCAGTTAAAAACCTTAACTACTGAATATACATTTTCATTACAAAATAAAATAAAGTGTTTAAATTATGCATGTGTACTTTTTAAAATTTTTTTGAGAGGTTTTCGCTATAGGGCACGTGCGCTTGCCAGATAGACAGAGAGAGACAGAGAGACAGAAAGTGAGAAATCACCCCCCCAGGGGGGATGGCCACGCCACAATCCCTTCTCCTCCATTCTCCTCTCAGGATCTTGGGCACGCACGCACACGGCATGAGTTTTAAGCCACCCGGGTCTGGGATGCGAACTGCTGTCGATTACGTGGGAGTCCAGCATGTGTACTTTTTAATGATGCACTGTTTTAGCAGACTTTATAACTGTGTGTCCTTCACCCATTCAAGAAATATTTCTACTGCACTAAAATATCTTTAACAGACAATATATTATCTATCCTATTGTCCCTATAACTAAAGTTTTACATAATATGAGAGATAAAATCACTTTAAAATTGCCTGCTTTTGAGAAACCAGCAGGTGGTATAGTGGTTAAGGCGCAGGACTGCTGCATGGCCAGTCACAGTTTAAGTGTCAGACCTGGTGGCTTGAAACTCACCTTGGGTGCATGTGCAAGCCTGGAGGAGAATGGAGGAGAAGGGATTGTGGAACAGCCACCTGGGGGGTGATTTCCCACTTTCTCTGTCCAGCAAACACAGCTTAAAAATATATATATATATACATATATATGTATATATATATTTTTGAATCCTAAAAATACTGAATTCGGGGTTTATGGAAGCAGATATAAAATCATTAGGGGCTCAGCCATGGTAGTGTGCTGTTCAGCCGGCTGAGGAGGCCAGATGGGAGACCCAGGCTTGATTCCTGGCCCACCCTAAAAAAATGGGCATGGTGGTATGCATCTGTAGTCCCAGCTACACAGGAGGATGAAGCAGGACGATCACGACACAGCAACACTCTAAGATAACACCACGTCTGCACAAGCACATGTATGTACACATATACACACATACATAGTAATTAAATAAAACTTAATATAACTTAAATTTATATTAAGTAATTGTAAATCCATGCATTAAACCTACCTTATCTGTGTCTTTAAGATAATGAAAAGATCTGATCGATCTTAAGTTTAGGTTTTCTTCTATTGGCTCTAAAGAAACAAAATCAAACATGAATGACAGTATCATACTAATAAATTACATCTAATTAAGTTCAATAAACTATTTTTTCTATAAGAAGTAATTTATTTTTCTGGAGAGATTTTTGCTACAGGGTGCATGTGCTCACCAGAAAGACAGAGAGGGACAGAGAGACAGAAAGCAAGAAATCACCCCCCAGGGGGGATGGCCATGCCGCAATCCCTTCTCCTCTATTCTCCTCTCAGGATCTTAGGCATGCACGCACACACACCTGGCGTGAGTTTGAGTCACTGGGTCTAGGACTCGAACTGTGGTTGACTACATGGGAATTCAGTGACATAGCTATTACACTAACTGCTGGTCCTGAGAAATAAATTCTTGAGACATATAGTTTAATACTTTTATTTTCTTACATATGCATCGTTTTTACATTAAAAAAAATTTTTTTTGCCAGAGATTGTGTGCTTGCCAGAGAGAAACAGAGACAAAGAGAAGGGGAGAGGGGAAAAGTATCCCCCAATAGGACATGGTCATGCTACAATCCCTTCTCCTCCATTTCTTCATCCTGTTGGGATTTGGGGTTCACATACACACAGCTAGTGTGTGTCTCAAGTCACCTAGGCAGACCCTGCTCTTAAATTTTTAAAAACTATATCTATTACAAAATAATTTGCTTTAACAGTGAATTTCCACTGGGTTAAAAAAATAGCATAGACTAAATAGGACAATAAAAAGAATAGATTAAGATGGTAGATATAAATCTGAAGACATCAATAATAACACTAGGTATAAATGGACTAACTATTCCATTCCAAACCAAAGATCAGATAGATTTTAGAAGTCTAAAAATATGATGTTCAAAAAAAGATAAACTGAACTAGCCTCATAGCACAGTGGTCAGGAGCTACACATTGGGAACTGGATTCCACATGACCAACCATGGTTCAATTTCCAGTCCCAGCAGTTTGAAGAACACACCAGCCACATGTGCATGCATGCCCAAAATCCTGAAAGGAAGAAGAAATGGGGGAAATAGATTGTACACTGACTAAGCCCCTCTATGTTAGGGGGTACTTTCTCTCTCTCTTTTCCTCTCTCTCTACCTCTCTCTCTCTATTGAGTGCATATGCCCTCTGGCAATTGAAAAAAGAAGATAAATATAAGTCATAATGTTACAGAAAGGTGATAATAAAATGATGAAAAACTTTATCATGCAAAATGCTATTAAAAATATGTGATAAGCACAGTAATAATGTTAAATGTTGAAGGTGGAGAATATGTTTATATCCTTGATTTGTTTATTACACACCATTTATTTATTAGATATCAATGGTCTAAAGACCATTTGATATCCTATAAAGGCGTGTAATGATTATATGTAAATCATGAATTATGATAAATATTTAAAGAGAAACAAAACAAAACAGTAACTAGGAAACTCTTAAAGTTGAACTGACATGAAACTCAGAACTATTATTTCTAGAAGAAAAAAATAAGTAACAGTATAAACATAAAACATTATTTTATAAATTGTATAAATTATTCATTCTGATATTTAATATTTCTTCTTTCTAGTAAATTCTTCTTTATAGTTCATTCATATGTTTTCAATAGACACCAAATTATCAAGAACATCTAAGACACACTTTAGAAAATAATAAAAGCACCATTAATACATCAAAGGAGAATTGAATATGTTACACAAAGCATTAGCTATTGACCTACTTTTTATATTTGTTGGAACGAAGCGTGGTCTTAAATTTGACTTTTCAGAATCAATCGTTCTAGGTTCAATCTCACTTTTCAAAGAGATATATCTGAAAGAAGTAACAATTCATTTAAATTAAAATATCAGAAAATTTTAAGATTTTTACCATAGAGCACATGAGCTTACCAGAGACACAGAGAGAGACAGTGAGAAGGAAAGTGAGCAATCACTCCCAGGGGGAATGGCCATGCCACAATCCCTTCCCTCTTCCATTCTACTCCTTGGATTTTGGGCACACACACACACACAAACACACACACACATATTCCAGGCATGATTTTCAAGCCTCCAGGTCTGAGACTTGAACCATGGTCAGCGTTGTGGAAGTCCAGTGCCTTACCCACCATGCCACCTTCTAGCCTCAAAAAACAAATTCTTGATTCCACTCCCTTTCCAATCTGTTCCTCACCCTGGCATTCCCATCTCCATTCAACCAGGGACCATTCAACTTGGATCAAAATTTTTCACTCATCTTTGATTTCACTACTCCGAATAAACACTCCCTGGCCAATTACAAATGACCACTGTGACATCACTGAATGCAGAATTGGAAAGAGATATGTACTAACATGATATAATATGATATCAATATTTCCACTATAGGGATACAACAGATAACAGTAACTTCTGGTCCAGCCATGGTGGAAGTAGGGATGCTACTGCATAATACTTGAAGCCATATAGGAAGCTTTGGATTAGCATTCTGGGTCTACTTAGACACACATGGCATGCCTGCAGGTGTACCTGTGATCCTCCTGACTATGGGACTGGAGGGAGGATTGTGGCATGAAGAACCCGAGAAGAGTGCCTCCCTCTCTCCTTCCCTTCCTCTGTGGCAATAATAAATAAACCTTTAAAACGGCAGATATAAATGTCTTTCAGACCATACATAGTAGTAAAATGTAGTCAAGGGAAGAACTGTATTTTTAGTCTTATCTTTTTTTTTAGTATGTCACTAAATTTTTATTTTACATAATTTAATTTTGAACGATAACTGTGTTTTGTGGCTATCTCACAAAATTCCTGAAAATGAATCAATCAGCTGTAAGGCGTTGGTAGGAGCTGGTTTTAGCTTATGTTGTTCCCACACCAAAGAAAGAGATTAAAGAGGAAAGAATGAGAGTTGTGCTAGAGAAAGATTTTATCTGCCTCCTATTCACAGAGAAGGAGACAGGAAGAATCAAATTGCTGGCCATACCCCTTCTCCAGTCTAGCAACTCCAGGGTCACTAAGTTAGCTTTATGGGGAAGGAAAAGCCCTGTTGGAGTATGTGGTCAAAATACTAAATTGGATAGAATTTTGTGTGTGTGTGTGGAGGGTTTTTTTGCCTTAGGGTATATGCACTTGCCAGAGAGAGAGAGACAGACGGTGAGAGGGAAAGTGAGAAATCACCCCCAGGGGAAAAAAAAAGAAAGAACTCACCCCCCAGGGAAGATGGCCTTGCTATAATCTCTTCTATTCTCTTCCTGGGATCTTGGACACACACACACACACACACACACACACACAGACACACACACATGTGTGTGCACGCGTGCGCCTGGTATAGGTTTTAATCCACCAGGTCCAGGACTCAAACTATGGTCGCGCATGTGGGAGTTCAGCAATGCAACCACTATGCCATCTGCTGGCCCCAAAAATTGGACAGAATTTTAATAACCAAAGGGATTAGAGTAAAATTAGAGAAATACAAAGTTTTTAAATTTGTATGTTCCTGAGTTGAAAATAGGCAATGAAATAGTTAAACTGGTATTTTATTTTAGGTTTCTAGAAAAATCTATATTCGTTTTTATATTCTTGGTTAGACTGCAGAATCAAAGGTGTTTTTATAGAAAAAGAATTGGGAACTGTTCCATCTTTATCTATGCTCAGAAACTATTTAAATCGTTCTTTGAAATGGAAGAAATTCACCCTTGACACAACTTTGAAGTGGTGCTTTTCTAAAAGAATTCTTTGACTACTTTCCTAAAGTTTTCTAATTTTTTTTTCTTGTTAAGACTGTTTCCCTCTACTGTTTTCCAAAAGATCATTACACCTGTGCTTCAAAGCAGTGCAGTTATAGAAAGTATTCAATACAACTATTTTAATTTCTCCTATACCCATTGGTATAGTTCCTTCCTGGTTATTAATATGTTGCCTTTATGTTACCATTTTTTTTTCTCTTCAATTTCTCAAGCTACTGTCATGTTAAAATTATTTTGGGAAATTTTAGATGCCCCATATTTCCCAAATGCTCTTATAGATCAGTGTGCTTATAAAAAGAAAGCCAAAGTTTGGTGGACATGCTGGGAGATGACAGCCTTTTTATTTTTTCTTTTCTTTTGTCCTTCAACAAATGCATGTTTAACATAATTTATAAGCAACTTACTAAACTAAGAAAAGTTTGGTAGACATGCTGAGGATGACAGCCTTTTTATTTTCTTTTCTTTTGTCCTTCAACAAATGCATGTTTAACATAATTTATAAGCAACTTACTAAACTAAGAACTATGTGCTATATATTTGGTTTATAGAATTCATTAAACACAAGTTCTGTCCTCAACTCATCCTGTCTTTCTTTTCTGGTTTATATAGTCATTTGTCATGTTTTCATTTTGCTTTTGATTTGATTTTTACATTTTTGCCAGAGAGTATGTGTGCTTACCAGAGAAAGACTGAAAGAAAAAAAGAGAGTGAGAAAGCACTGCCCCATGGAGAATGGTCACATCATAGTCCTTTCTCCTCCATTTCGCCCTCCTCTTGAGATTTTTAGGTATACATGCACATGCTCTAGATGTCTTCTTCAAGCTGCAGGGTCGGTCCAGGACTTGAACCACACAGTCCATCATTTGGGATCCAGCCATCTTAACCACCATCCCACTGGTTGGCTCCTTGTTTTGTTTGTACTTATTTTATGTGTTTTAATTTTTTTGAATTAGTTGAGTTATGAGTAAATTATTAAGTCCTGCTATCTAGAAGCAAATGGATTAGTAGGACAGAAAAAAAAAAAAAAGGATAGTTTTCATCTAGACTGAGAGACCCGAATAACAGTGTTCTAAAATTCATTGAGGAATGAGCCACAATTAACATTACCACTCATTTTCAATGAGGGCTCAAGTATCTTTAAATCTAGCTCCAAGAACCTTTCCTAGAATTCAGTGTAAAGAATTATAAAGGGGGGAACCAGCAGTTAGTGTAATGGCTATGTCGCTGGACTCCCACGTAGTCGACCGCGGTTCGTGTCCCGGACCCGGTGGCTTAAAACTCACGCCGGGCGCGTGTGCGTGCGTGCCCAAGATCCCGAGAGGAGAATGGAGGAGAAGGGATTGCGGCGTGACCATCCTCCCTGGGGGGTGATTTCTCGCTTTCTGTCTCTATGTCTCTCTCTGTCTGTCTGGCGAGCGCACGCACCCTACAATGAAAATCTCTCCAAAAAAAAAAAAGAATTATAAAGGGGATGCCAGCAGGTGGCAGAATGGTTACAGTGCTGGATTTCCACATGGCTGATTGAGGTTCAAGTCCTGAACCCAGCAGCTTGAATATCACACCAGGTGTGTGTGTTTGTGTGTGTGTGTGTGTATGTGCGTGCATGCCCAGAATCCCAGGAGAAGAATGAAGGAACAGAGATTATGGTGTGACTATCCCCCCTGGTGGGTGATTTCTTACTTTCCCTCTCTATCTCTCTGGTGAATGCATGCACCCTATGGCAAAAACCTTAAAAAAAAAAAAAAAAAAAAGAAACGGAAAGAGAAAAAGAAAGAA
>NW_006209346.1:919634-925841 GCF_000334495.1 Tupaia belangeri chinensis
CTATTTACAAGTTAATAAATTAGCCTGGCACAATGTCATTGAAGCTGGTGGAAGACGTGAGACTCTTGAATCAGAGACAGACGACTATTTATTACATCTCAGTAGAACTAGACAGATTATCACGTTCTGCACCAGTTCTCCAAGCATCAGTTTCATAAGACACCTACACATGCAATGGGTTGTGTTACAGAAATGGAACCCCGAGTTTAGGGGACCCACATATTTTATAATAGAGTAAGCACGGTTACTTTTGTTCCAGAGGGTAGAAATATCCCTGTTTTCCAGGATGTTTGCTATGTAAGCATCCTTGCAAAGATAAATCTGGAACAAAGGCAGTCAGTGCCTCTGCTCACAGATATACAGAAATGCAAGAGATCTATGGAGATTTGTCTCCCAACAGAAGGGTGGAAGTAGGAGGAAGGAATAAAAGAGATGAGACACTAGGGATAAAAATAGTGTTCCTAGCTTTTGTAGAAGAAGAGGAATAGAACTTGGAATCATAAACTTGACAAGTTAATTCACTGGTATAAAAAAATCATAAACCTGGGACCAGCAGTTAGCATAATGACTATGTCACTGGACTCCCACCTAGTCAACCACGGTTCGAGTCCCGGACCCAGTGGCTTAAACTCACGCCAGGCACGTGTGCATGCATGCCCAGGATCCCGAGAGGAGAATGGAGGAGAAGGGATTGCGGCGTGGCCATCCCCCCTGGGGGGTGATTTCCTGCTTTCTGTCTCTCTGTCTCTCTCTGTCTGTCTGGTGAACGCATGTACCCTATAGCAAAAAAAAAAAAAAAAAAAAAAAAAACTCCCAAAAATTTAAGTCAGTTTTTATCGCTCTCAAAAAAAAAATCATAAACCTGTTCTTTGTAAGTTTTATTGGTTTTGTGCATCTTGCATTAAAAAAAAATTCAACTGCTCTTCTCTATCCATCCTTGCTTCCTTTTACTCTTCTATTTAGGAAAACTCCCTGTGAAATTATTTCCTTTCCTAGTTGAATTAAGAATATGTGGAAAAATGTTTTAATTTTGAATTGCATGGAGTGGAATTGCAGGAGGTCTGCTGACTATCATAGGGATGGTATCATAACATCCAACTGGCATGCAAAGGGAAAGAACCCAAGAAAAGGGTGCAGCTGAGATGGAAGCATGGGAGTTGCTCAAAAAGTTGTCCCTTCCCTACTGGAAATCTATTATGGCTCACTTCCCTGGTAAGTCTTTGGAACATTTAATTTTTTTAAAGGACAGCATGTTGAGACAGAAGTCCAGAGCTTTTATCTTGGCATCATGAGATAATTTTAAATATATGTTTTCTATCATTAAAAACAAAAAACAGTAAAGGGGCCAGTGGGTTGCATGGTGGTTAAGGCACTTACTCCTTCAGGGTCAACTGTAGTTCAAGTCCCGGACCTGGTGGCTTCTCACTTTCCTTGTTGGGAGACAAGTCTCACTTTCTCTCTCTCTCTCTCCATCTCTGGTGAGTGAACAAATAATAATGATAAATAAAATTAAATAAACTATTCTTTAAAAAAAAGAAATCCAGTTAAAGATCTTTATTGGTAACATTATTTCATTCATATTCAATTTTAATTTGGACAAAATACTTTTCCTAGTAATTTTTTTCAGAAAGAATATATCGGGAGATTACTCTCTAAGCCTCTTATGTCTGAAAAACATCTCTTTTAATCTCACATATAAATAGTGATTTATCAAGAGGATTCCTGATTTGCCATTCTGTTCAGAAGTTGAAAAAGATTTATTGCTTTCCACCTTCAGAATTGCAGATAAAATATACAAAGCTAGCTTTATCTCCTTTCCTTTGTAATTACTCTGCTTTTTCTGCTTTTATAATTATTAATAAGTAATTTTACCGTAAGTCTACACTTGGTGACCCTTTGATTTGAAAATTCAATCCTGTCTTCAAAATAAGGATATTTTTTCCAATATGTCTTGGATTATTTTCTAACCACCTGTTTCTCTCTTTTCTGATTTATATATTAAGTATAACTTTACATATTGAGTATCCTGCACCTGTTTTATATCTCTCTTTTGACTATGATCTTTATTTTTTGCATTTTTGCAAAAGTGTGCCTCTAACGGATCTTCTAGATTATCAACCCAGTTTTTAGCTACTTTCTATTTTAATTCCCCTTATTTAATTTTTGATTCCAAAACATTTGCCTTTTAGTTACTTAATTAATTAATTTACTTATTTTGGAGAGATTTTTGCTATAGGGTGCATGTACTTGCTGGTGAGACAGAGAGAGAGGGAGAAAGTGAGAAATCACCTCCTGGGGGAATGGCCACACTGCAATACCTTCTCCTCCAGTCTCCTCTCAGGATTTTGGGCATTTACGCCTACACACCTGGTGTGAGTTTCAAGCCACCGGGTCTAGGAATCAAACTGTGGTTGGCCATGTGGTAGTTCAGTGCCTAACCACTGCACCACCTGCTGGCTCCTAATTTTTTATTATTTTTTAAAGTTTTTGCCATAGGAAGTGTGCGCTCATGGAGAGAGACAGAAGAAAAGTGAGAAATCACCCCCGGGGAGGATGGCCATGGCATAATCCCTTCACCTCCATTCTCCTCCTGAGACTTTGGGCAAACACGCGCATATATCAAACATGATTTTCAAGCCACCAGGACTGGGACTTGAACTGCAGTCAGCCATGTGGGAATCCAACACCCTAACCGCTATGCGATCTGGTGCCCCAATGTTTATTTTTAATCTCCCTTTTCCCCGATTATTTCTATCCATAACAGAGAGACCTTCTACAGTCTTCTTCTGCTCTTCCCATTAAATCTGCCTCACTAGGTGTCACCTATTCTGACAGAAAGGCTTCAACTCCCTCCGACAACTCAGAATCTCCTAAAGTAAACTGTGATTGATTTCTTGTTGACTATCCTTCACAGAGGACGTGGGTCCCTTCAGCACTCTGACTCTAAGGCTATTTGGGACTCAGGTACTATATGTCAAGGCAGTGAAAGCTAAGATCCTGTCATTCTAGGATCTCTTGATTCAGAAAATGAGAAATAGAGACCTGTAGCAATGATTCTCAGACTGCCAACTGTTGGACTCTACATGAGAACCACCTGGAGTGCTTTGAAATACATCT
Organism: Tupaia belangeri chinensis; assembly: GCF_000334495.1. Classification (NCBI taxonomy): domain Eukaryota; kingdom Metazoa; phylum Chordata; class Mammalia; order Scandentia; family Tupaiidae; genus Tupaia; species Tupaia belangeri. Next base: position 922,752 of record NW_006209346.1, read on the forward strand.
TTTTTCAAATATCTTGGACAAATCACATGTCTAAAATTTGTTCTTGTTTTTATTGGTTCTACATACACAGTATTTATCATTAAAGGGAAATAATTTCTTTTTTTAAAAAAGGCAGTTTGCAAAACATATGGTTTTGGTCTTTTATATGTCTTATTACAAGAATATCTGGCAAGTCAAAAAAAGAAAAGAAAGGTTCTACAAAAGAAGGCATCATCATACACAGTATTTATAATTAAAGGGAAATAATTTCTTTTTTAAAAAAGGCAGTTTGCAAAACATATGGTTTTGGTCTTTTATATGTCTTATTACAAGAATATCTGGCAAGTCAAAAAAAGAAAAGAAAAAAGTTGAAAAAGCTCTCAAATGATTCTGTTGAGCAGTCACTATTGCGAGGTCCTACTCTGAAAGTTCTGGTTTGTTCAAAGATAAGCAAGTGGGAGTCCGCTTCCAGTTTCAAAAAGAGAACATGTTCCACCCACCCAGTAGTGAAGTTCTTCTAACAAGGAGTTGGAGGAGATAAGAAGGTAAGACCATAACTTCCCAGATGCCTTTAAGGCCCCCCTCGGGGGCCTTTGTAACAGGTGAACTATGTTATTGTAATCAGCCAGGTATGAATCTCTATTTCTGCTCACACAGATATTTCCACCTTTTTCACCCTTCCTGTTCCTGCCCCACCTCACCCCACTTAATTAATTAAGCCACATTTTACCTAAGATTTTAGAAATGTCTGCTTTATGTAAACCTGCCTTAAGTGTATCTCATTCCTATTTTATTTTTAATTATTAAAACACATGATTGTACAGGGTTGGCCCTACAGCTTGATGGAGGGAGTTGGAGTCTACATGGCATCTACACAGCTCAAGTTCCAGCTCAAAATTTGTACGTACCCCAAGTCCTGACAGGATGAGGGAATGAAGGAAAAAGGATTGCAGCGTGACCATGCCCCACTGTGGGGAAAGGTCCTTTTTCCTTCTTCCTCCCTCTTTTTCTCTGTCTCTCTCTCTGGTGAATGTAAATGTCCGCTGACTAAAAAAAAAAGAAAGAAAATACTCTCTTAAACTCTATGCCACACTAATATCACACAGAGCATAAGACTTATACTGAACAAAAGAAAGGAGAAACTTAGCCAACTAAATTTCACTATAGGTTGCAACAGTATTCTCTATCTGTATTAGATTATCGTTCTGTATGTAACTTTCTCCTTTGTTAAAAAAAAAAATGAACTGAATCCACACAACATAACCAATATAACCAGCATATCACTGTTGACACGAGGATAGAAGCTTTCTGCCTCATGCTCTTTTATGTAATCACTCTTTCTGGTGCAGCTTGGAAAAGACTCTCTGTGGGCTAGCCGTGTGGCCTAGTGGTTGAGGGAGCCAGATCTCACATGCCTGACCGTACAGTTTGAATCACAGCTGGAGACTTGAAAAGCATGCCAGGCATGTATGCATGCATGCCCAGAATCCCAACAGGATGGGAAAATGGAGAAGAAGGGATTGCCACATGACCGTGCCCCATTGAGGGATGCTTTCTTCTTTTCTTTCTCTTTTTCTCTGTCTCTGGCCTCTAGCAAAAATGTAAAAAAACTGAAAACTCACTGCAAGATGGGTTACTTCCTGTAAGGGTCAAATTTCAGACATTGTAAACTCTAGCAAAAAAGGTCAGTTTCTATGAGAAGCCCTCATAATTGAAAATGTTCTCCTTGTGACCTAGTAATATTTCTAAACTATTTTTTAGAAATATTCTAAATATTCTATTAAAATCATTGGCTCCTCATTGCTTTATGAGACTGTCCAAAACTCTTTACTTGGCTTATAAGGCCTTTGCTGATCTGATCTTCACTTACCTCTGTAAGTATCACTTCTTACCAATTGCTTTCCAATCTCTACCCCATAACCCATTCAAGTCTAACAACAGTGAATTATTTTAGATTTCTTAAATGAGCTAAGCTTTCTTTTACCTCTTTTTTTTCCGTGACATTAGTACCTCAGCTTAGAATGTGTTCTTCTCTTTAAAATCTTCTTGCCTCTTCACTGACTCTTTGGGTCTAATATGAGGTGCCCCTTCCTCTAGGAAACTTTTTATTTTATTTATTTATTTATTTTTGGAGAGGTTTTTACTATAGGGTGTGTGCCCTCACCAGAAACACAGAGAGAGACAGAAAGCAAGAAATCACCCCCAGGGGGATGGCCACGCTGCAATCCCTTCTCCTCCATTCTCCTCTCGGGATCTTGGGCACACACATGTGCGTTGAGCATGCGTTTAAGCCACTGGTTCCGGGACTCGATCTACAGTCACTTACATGAGAGTCCAGCGATGTAGCCATTCCGCCATCTGTGAGCATGCGTTTAAGCCACTGGTTCCGGGACTCGATCTACAGTCACTTACATGAGAGTCCAGCGATGTAGCCATTCCGCCATCTGCTGGTCCCCCTCTAGGAAACTTCTGCTTATCCCCACATTAGGAATCTCTCCACAGCAACTGGTATTTGTTCACTTTTCTGAGTCCCCCACTGAGCTTTAATGACACAGCAGTATTTTGCTATTGCTGTTGCATTCAGAGTGTAGCACTGAATAAGCAGGTGTAAAGTCAATAAATACAAATCATAGTAGAGTATGATAACAGAGCTATAGTGAACAAAGATAAACCCAAGTTGTCAGGAGTTTTTTATTTCAACTTAGTTAAGGTTACTGGAAATACTTTGTTGGGATGAGTACAAGTGAAATCTAGTATTACGTTAAATAGCAATTCAGGTTCCACTCCTGGAAACTGAAGCTAATGTTTTGGATGAGCTAACCCCCTGAGAACACTAGAAAATCTAGAAAAAAAATATTAAAAACTTTTGTTTGAAGACATCCAAGAGCCCCCAAAGCAGTAAGGACCTGAAGGGTCGAAAGATAAGAGAAGAGCAAAGCTCACAGAAGTAAATCTGGCATTTGGGACTGTATTTTTGTCCCCATTTCTTTTTTTTTTTTTTCTTTTTTTTTTTATTATTATTATAAATTTTTTCTTTTCTCATCACAACACACATATGAATTATCCATCCAAAATACACTGTGCATTGGCTCAATCAAGCACATCAACATA
>NW_006209346.1:926940-949525 GCF_000334495.1 Tupaia belangeri chinensis
GGCTCTCCTGCACTTGGCGGCCCCCGCCGCTCCGGGGGCATGAGCTCCTGCGCCCCGCGCGGCTTCCGCCGGGCGCCCCGCACGGCTTCCTTTTGTCCCCATTTCAAAATCAGGAGCAGAGAGACCAACAAGCTGTGTGGCTCTTTTGACAAACTTACAGGGTTATGGAAACAAAATTGAAGTTCAGGGTCCACTGAAGAGGAAGGATCCTTGAACTGGCTTGGGTTGGAGGCTCAACGAGTGAATAATGAATAGGAAAGCTCTCAAGAGAACTGAAGTCTAGTTTTGATCATGTCTACCCTGACCCACAATGGCTGAATTCCCCAGCCTAGCTTTCGCAGAAGCCAGCACAAGTCCTTTCTAGAGAAGTGATCATCTAGAACTTTAAATTCAACATTTTTAACAAAAATTGCATTGTCCAGTTCTCAATAAAAGTAACCAGGTATGTAAGAAGATGTGTTTCTAAACCAGTGAGAACGAGAGACAGTAGAAACAGCCCCATAAGAGTTTCCATATAATAGCCATGCTTAGTATGTTCAGAGAATGAAACAGGAATTTACAGAACATGTTGAGCTTTTTTAGTTTTGCATAATTAATTGTGTTCTTTCAAATGTAACATGGAATTAAAACATCTTTTGCTATTTTAAGTAGTTGTATTTTATAGAAAAAATTATATAGGGTTTTTTAAAACTATGAATAGTGCCAGGAACTCTACTTTTGTTTGAAGTCATCAACATCTAAAGAATTTCATTTCATTCTGAGAAATGGTACACAACTGTTACGCGAGGAAAGCTACTTGAAGACAGGCAGATGTTGAACAGGCGTGGTACCAGATGCAAATATCGTGGTCCAGACCTGCTGCTGCTCAGACTGATCTATTGGGTCGGAAAAGTCATGATGCAGTTTTGCATAGAAAAACAATGTTATGACTTCTTCTATGACCCAATACATATTCTAGATCCTTTTCTTAATTTCTTCAACTAAATTTTATGTCCTTCAGCTGAAGTTGCACCTTAATTCTTGTGTACATTATTGTACTTCTTCAGTATGTTTTTGTTTTAGTTTGTGTATGTGTGTGTAGTTTGTGTATGTATGTGTGTGCATGTGTGTGTTTGCTAAAGGGCACGTACGCTAACTGGAGAGCGATAAAGAGAGAAGGAGAGGAGAAAGCACTCTCCATGGGGAATAGTGTAATCCCTTCTCCATCTCTCCCTCCTTTCAGGATTTTTAGCACACATGCACACGTACCCTTCATGTGTCTCAAGGCACCAGGTCTGGGACCCTAACCACTTGGTCGGTCATGTGGGATCCAGCGGCCTTAATCACCAGGACATGGAGCTGGCTCTGTGCTTTGTGTTTTTGCTGGGCATTGATCACACCGAATTCACTTGGTTTTCCCAGTCTTAGAAATGTGTGTCTCTTGGGTCTGGCAGGTAGAGTGGTGGTTAATGTGCTGGACTCTCACAAGGCTGACCACAGTGCAAGTCCTAGACCTGACAGCTTGCTTTCTTAGTTTCACTTTCTCTCTTACTGGCTCTCTCTGGTCAAATTAAAAAATAATAATCATAAATAAATAATTCTTTCTGAAAAATGTGTCTCTTTGTCTTTATATTTTGGATTCTCACTTTGCCTTCCAAGTCAATCAGGCTTCCATTTCCCTTAAAAAGAACATCATTCAGCTATTGATCAGTTATATTGTCACTAACACAGGATCAATAATGCCTTTGAAACTATTTAGAAAATTATGTCATGAGACAGGAAAGGGGTAGCCACAGTATCATCTTGAAAAATACTGCCATAAAACATGGCCTTTAGGAACCGGCAGAGAGCATAATGGTTACGTTGCTGGCTCCCACACAGTTAACGGTGGATCGAGTCCAGGACCCAGCAGCTTAAAATTCACGCCAGGTGCATGTGTGTGTGTGTGTGTGTGTGTGTGTGTGTGTGTGTGTGTGTGTACACGCCCAAACTCCCAAAAGGAGGAGGGAGGAGAAGGGGTTATGGTGTGGCCCTTTCCCCTAGGAGGTAATCTCTCCCTTTCTGTTTGTCTGTCTGTCTCTCTGGTGAGCACACACTCCCTGTAGCAAAAATCTCTCTAAAACAAACAAACAAACAAAAAATTAAGACCTTTAAATATGTCTAAGGGGTTATTAGCTAGCTGTATATTATACTGTTACACAATGAAGTATATGTATACATAATATATAAATATAAAGTATAAAACTATAATAATATATATCATTTTTCCCTTCCTCATATTCTTAACTTCCACTTTATGTAATGTTTCTCTGTATTACTAAAATATTCAATAAAGACAGTTCTATAAATGATTTTGAAGTGAAGTTATTGGTTTATCTAGGGAACGGGGTGGCTCTGTGGCACAGAGCTAGACCCCACGTGGTGCCCACAGGTTAGTCTGAAACATATCAGGCAAGCACATAAACATATCAGGATTCAAAGAATGGGTTGTGTGGTGTGACCAGACCTGCGGAAATCTGCTCTGCTCTCACTCTCTCTCCCTCACGCATGCATGTACACATGTTCTATCATGAATTTAAAAGGAAAAAATTGGACCAGCTCTGTGGCTTATGGCTGAAAAAGTCAATCCTATGTGGCTGACCTAGCAGTTCAAGTCTTGAACATGTGGTTCAAGTCCTGGCCCAGTAAGTGTACTTGTGAACCCCAAATTCTGATTGGGATGGAGAAATGGAGGAAAAGGGATTGCAGTATGATCATGCCCCCATTAAGGGGTGCTTCCTCCCCCTCTTCCTGTCTCTCTCTAGTGAGCATATGCACCCTCTGACAAAAAAAAAAAAAATTAAATGATAGCAATGTAAGAAGTTTGTGATAAGGTTAAATGATCTAATCCATTAATATTTGTGCCAGTAACAAACTCCTTTTTCTTAACTTATAGTTCCACAATGGCAACAAGATCTGATATCCTGGTCAATCATAAATAACAAAAATGAGTTAGCTAGCTATATTTTACGTCATATTGGAAGGCTTACAAGCAAAATGACAAGTTTCAGCTACAGCTGTCAAAGTAATGCTGTTTTACTTAATATCCAGACTCCTTTGTCTAACTCTCTTCCAGAAACCTCCACTTTCACCTGAATGCCCCAGAGGCATTGAAAACTTAACACCTGCAAAGTAAATACCTGCTCTTCTCACTCTGATCCTCTTACCCACTCCAGTCTGCTTTTCTTCTCTACCCAAGTATAAAGCGCCACAATGCATATAGTCAGTCCATAATGCATCTTCAGACCCTGAATCTTGCGTTGTCCCATTGAGTAGAGTAGCGATGAAGGGCATAGGCTCGCAAGTCAGACTGCTGGGATTTCGATCTAGCCTCTGCTACTTGTTGGCTGAGTTATCTTGTTTAAGTTATTTAACTTCACTGAGACTTGGATATTTTGTCTGTAAAACTGTATTTAACAGACTGAATTATTACACAGAATAAATGAGGTAAGAACAGTATTCATACTACCACCAATGTTCAACTGATTTGTAATTCTGTTAATTCCACATCTTAGTACTTCTTTTTTCTGGACTCTCCTCTACATTTCTGATGCCTGGAAAAATTATATATTGATACCATTACATTATACGTAATGCCAGTGAAAGGCCAGGTATGACACAGTGCTTATTCTTTTTGAGTACACAAAGATGCTACTTAATTTCCTCGGTGGACTTCTTGAAGTGTATGTGGCTAAAGGTTGAAATAAATCTTGACACTAATTTAGGGACATATAAATGAGTTTTTAAAAAGCCTCTCTTGGGCTGACCTCTTTTTCTTTTTCTTTTTTTTTTTTGGAGAGGTTTTCGCTATAGGGCGCGTGCGCTCGCCAGACAGACAGAGAGAGACATAGAGACAGAAAGCGGGAAATCACCTCCCGGGGGGATGGTCACGCCGCAATCCCTTCTCCTCCATTCTCCTCTCGGGATCTTGGGCACGCACGCACACGCGCCCGGCGTGAGATTTAAGCCACCGGGTCCGAGACGCGAACCGCGGTCGACTACGTGGGAGTCCAGCGACATAGCCATTACGCTAACTGCTGGTTCCCATCTTGGGCTGACCTTAAAGTACAGTGGTGAACTGCTATGTGTAGGTAGTTACGATAGTTACTTTTTTGATTTTTTAAGGTCACATGATTTGTCTTCTGTGATCTTTGATGCTGCATTAGATGTGGATGTATCAACCCCTTCTTCAAATTCCAACTGAAAATCAAACGTCAGGGGGGTAACCACAGTCTTTTTCTTCCCTTCCCTCTGAAGCCTGTTTTTCTGCAGGAAAAAAAAAAAGTGAAAAAAATAAGTAATTTTCATATAAGGAAAATCCTGTGTGGAAAGAACAAAAATCAGTCTCACTTTGAAACCACACACATGCACACACACACACACACACACAGAATTTATGTGGCAGCCAAAATGGAAAAATATTACAGATTGAAAGGGGAGCCTTGTGTACCAACTTTTTAAATGTCTTTCCTGTATATCCTGAGCCACTTTTGTTCAACTATGAAATGAAGGTTTTGGGTTAGATGATCAATCATTAAGTCTCCCTTCTAAGTCTAAAACTCCAAATTTAAAGAAAGATCTATATATTGGGTTGTCAGAACTGTCATGATACATTTTTGCAACAGATAGCAGTAGTTTACTTTTGGAAGTACAAGAGTCATTCTCATCTATGTTTTTGCTATGTCACTTGACAGCTGACAGTTCTAAAGTCATACTAAAATAAAATTAAGTGATTCAGGTGAGTTTTGGAGGTTTTACAACTGTATTTAAATACTAGAAAACAGAAAAGCAGGACTGGATCCCTGAGAAAAGGGAAATAAATTAGATAAGTCCTAAAAGAGTCCAGCTTACTTCCTAGTGGTGATTTCTGGTTGAGGGACTAGAGTCCCAGTGCGTTTGGAGGAATGCAAACCAAACCTTGTAGCCCCGAGTTTAAGAGAAAGAAAATACCAGTAATTACACTGTTGGAAACTCACCCTAGGGAAACAAAAACTTACATTAATTCAAAAACCTGTATTTGAATGTTCATAGACATTTTATGTATATACACATGTGGATAGACATTTTATATATTTTCTGTAAAACCAGGCCACTTTACTGTTTTTTATACAATTTAATAAATAATCTTTTGATGACTACAGACATGTAAGACTGGTAGTATTCAGAAACATCAGTCATAATGGTTTTCCAGACTGGTGTATCATCTTTAAAAGTTACAAAGAGTTACTTGTATAAAACAGCTATCAAACCAGTAAGACAGCATTTATAGATCCATCATTTTCAGGATTATTGATAACTTGGGCATATTTCCCCCAGATAACCTTGCCTCCTGTGTCACAAGGCCCAAATCACTCACGTTCACCTCAACGACAGCACCTTTGGTGGTAACACCCAAAGCTGTATATAGTAGGGATGAGGGAGTCTTCTTTACACCAAGCATTGGCAAGCAAAAGGTGGCTTTCAGTTCAGGATGTGTTACGTGGGCCTTCTTGAAACGTAAGCCCATTGGCCTAATGAGTCTTTCATATTGAGGTGGCTTTCTAGTAAAGCCATCTCCAACAAAGCAGACTTTGTAACCATCCTCTTCCATGCCCTTTTCTTTCTCCTTCCCGTTCAAATAATTTTTAAGACTTCTGTTTCTACCTGGGCTTGAACTTCAGGTAGAGGGACTTCCCATTTGCTCCCTTTCTCTCTTCGTTTTTGTTTAATCATAGTGGAAAGTACTTTAGCTTAGAACTGTCCTTCTTTGTTGAAGAGATAGGCAGGTACTGCTCCCTTTGGAGTCTTGCCATCATTCTTTCGTTTGGTGTTCCTCTTTTCATGCATCTTGATAGTTTTTCATTTGTATTTTCTCAGCCTGTTACTGCTTATGATAGAGCTCAGCTTTCAGACCAGTCTTCTCTTTTGCCTTCTTTAAATGTTCATGAGTCTCTCGACTTTCCTTCTCTTTATCTCATTGTAATCCAAACGATATCTATAGCATTTAGGATGTAATTTAATATATTCGTTTTGTGGCATGGTGCCAGTTGCAGAGTTGCTGGGCACAGCCTCCCAGGCACAAAGAAGTTCTCAACTTTCAGGTTCCTGACATTTTATATTGTTATCAGTTTTACTTGTAGTAGCAAAACCCTGAAAACAACTGAGTAAGGCACCTATCTAGGAGTTATCTTGTATATTTAATTTTTATAATATTTACTTCCATAGATGACTCTTTCAACTAACATAGTTATATGCTTTGTACGAGTTAGTTTATGCCTTTATGTTAATGCATTAAGTAAAACATTAAGTAATATTTTAAATGTTACGTTTTTAATGATTAAATTGAATTTTAGCTTTTGCTTTACAAACCTTTGCTCTTCTGGCCATGATAATCTTTGCTTGCTTATCGAGGATATCTAATTTTTCTAAGATTTTTTCCGCCATCGTCAGTCAGTAAATTCCTATTTTAAGAAGATGAGAGAAAAACAAATCTTCAAAGCAATTAAAATTTAAACATATAAGTGATTATTTAGGCATATATTAAGAAGAGACCCACTTTTACATTACTGTTTTAGGTAAGTAATAGAATTGTATAGATCACAGAATAAATCATAGACATTGTACTCTTGGGGCCAGCAGGTGATGGGGTGGTTAAGATGCTGGACCCCCGCATGGCTGACCATGATTTGAGTCCTGGACCCAGCAGCTTCAAAGTCACCCTGGGGACGTGTGTGTGCCCAAAATCTCAAGAGGAGAGTGAAGGAGGAGGAATTGAGGGATGGTCATCCCCCTTTGGGAGTGATATCTCATTTTCCTTCTCGCTGTCTCTCTCTCTTCTCTGGTGAGTGCATATGCCCTATGGAAAAAACCTTAAAAAGAAAAAGAAAAAAAAAGAACTTGTACCCAAGTTTTCTTCTACAGAAAGTCATGTGATTAGAACTCCCAAATGTGTGTGGATTCCATGAATTTTAAAATGTATGATAAAGGTGAGTTAGAGAAAGTCCAGCAGTTCCACAGGAGAACTGGATATGACTCATTCTTGAAGCAAGAGCACGTTACTTGACAAATCTGGGTTTTTTTGGTCATAATATAATTTTAATAAAAGTAAATGTCAAGAGCTCACATTTACATAATTGACTGTACTTTAATTAAATTGACCAATGTTACATAAAACGTAGCAGGCAATTGGTCACACAGATGCAGCACCAGCTAAGTGGGTCAGGTCCCATTGACATAATAGTTCACATTTTTTTGTTAATTAACATTGCTGAAAAATCTTATCAGGGTCAAGGGGTCTGTATTAGCCTTTGGGAGCTGTATAATATATTGGAACCTGGCCTCACTTGTTTTCATTTTCACATGAGAAAAGGCCACAAAGTACCTTAATAGTGGAATATAAGTAACTAGGGCCAGAATGGATGCAAGAAACCAAAAATACTAACCCAAAGTTCCCTTTATCTTACTTATTTTTAAAATGCGAGTAGATGACTATGCATTCAATATACTTTAAAAAATTATTATTATTATTAATTTGCCATAGGGAGACAGAGAGAAAGAGAGAGAAAGGGAAAGCGAGAAAGCAAGCTGCCAGGTCTAGAACCTGAACCGTGGTCAGCCATGTGCAAGTCCAGCACCTTAACCACCATGCCACCTGATGGCCCTTCAAGATACTTTTACTCAGAAAATTAAATAGACTCCAGTGGCATCTAATCATAATTTCATGAGCTACAGAATGTAGATGTTTTAATGAATATCAAAGTCAATGCTAAAATTATTCTAGCTACAAAAAATAAATAAAACATGATATTACTTCCATATTGTTTCAATATCACACAAGGACAGTAATGAAAGATAAGGATTCAGGATCCTATATCAAAAGCCGACATTAGGGTGGCCCCATAGCTTTGTGGTTAAGGGAACTAGTTCTCACACAGTCAACCATAGTTCAAATTCCTGCCTCAGAGGCTTGAAAAGCACATGTGAATGCATGCCCCAAATTCCAACAGGGCAGAGAATTGGAGGAGAAGGGATTGCCCTTATGGGAGCTGTGACTGTGACCCACCTGGAGGAGAGGGTACTTTCTCGCTCTTCCTCTCTCTCTCTTTGTGGTAAGTGCATGAGCTCTCTGACAAGAAAAAAAAAAATTCACATTATTTTGCACTTTGTGTTTTTCATCTCTTTTCTTTTCTCAATACATTGCCTGAGTGAGAATTCCTGATGCTCTGATAGTGCCCTCCCATCCCCAGCATGCCCTCTCCCATGTTGCTACATGCAGATATTCTACTTCTTCAGGTCACATGGTTTAATGTGACAAAGAAATGATGCAGAGGAAATTCTGAGCCATGGTGGTGCTAGCAGATAGCCTGTCTTGTTATGAATGATGTAACCATAGGGAGCAGGTTGGGAGGGGCCATTTAGGGTAAAGGTGTCAGCTCATACTCCTTGGTTCTCCTATAGGAGAGAAGAGACAGATTTTGGAAGGGAAAATGGATTATGTGGATACTATATATTTTCTTCTCAGGAACCAGCTCTCTTGTATATTCTAAAAATAACTGAGAAATTTTAGTGTCTGTGTTTCCCTTAAACATAACATGAGTTCAAAGGACTGGAGAAAACACCCATAGTCCTTTATCAAAATGTCCTGTACTGGAGATGAAGATTTTGATTTCATTTTTTTGTTTGTTTTTGTTATAGAGCCCATGTGCTCACCAAAAAGAGACATCCCCAGTGGGGATGGCCATGCCACAATCTCTTCTTCTCCCATCTCCTCTTGGGATTTTGGGCAAGCACATGAACACTCCTGGCATGATTTTCAAGCTGCTGGATCCTAGGCTCCTATTTATAAGTAAGATAGAAAGGTAAATAACTGGAAAAACCAGCATATTGAATTGAATAGGCTTCCCAGATTGGGGAAGGTATAAATTTGATGAGGGACAACTAAGACATGTTGCTTACTTGTGAGAACAGAAAACATGTCTTTATAGAATAAGATATCCTACACCTCTTACTTTTAGAGTATTTCTATCTCAACATAACATCTGACATTTTAAGATACATCATATCATCCCAGTTTATATATATATAAAGCATACATATGCAATATATGCATATATATATATATATATATATGTTGTATGGAAGAATTTACGTGTTTGCTTTAAAATTATTTTTCTATGAGTAAATTATTTGGTTATGATATCATTTCTGACAAATCACTATTCAGATCATGAGTTTTGGGGGAAAGAAACCAAATGACAATGACAGTTTTATGAATACTAAATGTGACAGCTAATGGAATGGACAATATTAGTTTCATAGTTTTCCTTTCAAAGTTTTAAACCAATACATTATTTTTCAGCTTACAAATATTTTTACAGGTCTTTGCGTCAATGTGCCAATGGAAAAACGACGCTGGGAGAAAGTGGGAGAGAGGAGACAATATAGATTAACTTGCTTTCATAATTAGGTCAAGGATACCATGGGCCTATTTTGAGTCTCTTCAAATAAATGCTGAGATCAAAGGAACATCAGGACCAATATGACAGTGTACCCCAACTGCTCTGCATGAACTAACTACTACTCTTTTAATGCACCAAGACTGCATTAAGGACTGGCTCTGTAGTCTGGTGGTTCAGGCAGCCAGATCCCACCTGGCCACACCTGCAGTTGAGTCTCAGACCTGGAGAGCTGAGAAATATTCTGGGTACATATGTGTTCATGTCCAAAACCCTGAAAGGAAGGAGAAATGTAGGAGAAGGGATCGTGGTGTGACCATTCCTCATGGAGGGTGCTTTCTTCTCTGTCTCTCTGTCTTTTTCACATGTCCTTTGGGGGGGCGGGGAACAAATGAAATATTTCTCAATTTGACCTTCTATACTTCAGCCCTTCAGTCCATCTTTTTCATTTTAATGTATACTTTGGTATTCTTACTTCTATAGGCATATATTATCATTTGATGATAAACAGCTATTTGTTCATTTGGTCACTGGCTATCTAAATATATTACCTGAAAGCATCATTCTGAGTATTCTGCCAAATTTATTGAGGAAATTAGCACCTAGAAGACATTTTTCTTTGTGACCACAGTTTCCTAGTCAAGGGTGATGACCTTTTCTATATCACAAATAAAGTACAGACCATCAAGCAAGTGCTTCTTCACCCTCTACCTTTCATAGTGAAGTCTTTTCTATTCACATGATTTCTTCATTTCAATTTTACTAAATGTGTGTTACTTCTGCTACCCAAAGCTAATTCCACCCAAGTATTCTAGGCTTATGACCTCCAGCCTTCTAAGATTACTTTCTAATTACTTTCATTGGGCATCCTCGCTTTCCTGTATATTCTCTCTTTTCTTCACCAATATCCCTTAGCATGTTCAAGTCTCTTCTAGTTGTAAAACACAAAAGAAGCATTCTCATGACCTTCATTGTTGGAATTCTCTCACTCTCTCTCTTGTGTGTTCCCTTCATTGTCATTTTTTTCTACATTGCCATATTTTTCCCTAAATTCCAGACCATCTATACATCTCTTTTCCTTTTCAACCTACTACCATTTGGCTTCTTCCTACATTATTCCACTACGTCTGCTCTCATAGGCCACCAGAGTCACCATCTTATAAATCGATGGGTGTTTTCCTGCTCTTATCTTATTTAAATTTGTGTAACTTTTGCTTATGTTGATTGCTCTTTTCTATAAACATTCTCCATTTTCTTGGTTTCTGTGGTAACAGTCACATTTTCCTCATCAGTATCTCCAACTTACTCTTCTTCTTCAGCCCACTCCCTAAAACTAGTGTTCCTAAGAGCTCGGCTATCATTCTCATATACCCATGTATTCTTCCAGGATGTCTTCTCAAACCCATGGATTTGTCTATGACTATCTACTGGGTCATCAGAAAAGTCATGACTTTTTTTTTGTTTTCTCTATGCAAAAATGCATCATGACTTCTCCAACGACCCAATATTTCCAACCAAAATCTCTCTTCTCAGTTCCAAACTTGTATATCCAACTTAACTCATATTTTCATAGGTAGCCCAAGTGTAGGCTTAAGAGTAAGCTTGTCTACATCCTTCTTCTTGTTCAGCCAAAAAAATCTTATAACCTTTAATATCATATTAGTATCCTCTAGACTTCTAGTTCATATATTTAGGCACCTTAATGGTTCTCAACCTTAGTTTTACTGCAAAATGAAGTCAAAAGCTTACAAAGTATACAGATTCCTAGTTGCCACCTCAAAGACTAAATGAGAATTTTTGGAGGTAAAGATAAGAAATCTATTTTTTAAAGTAAGTTTGATTCAGCTGTTTCCAGAACCAGGATTTGGTCACCACTGTTCTGGAAAACTCCCATTTACTCCCTCCATAAATATGTACATGCTATTACATCCTAAATACCTCTATAAATTTCCTCTAATCTACTCATATGTCTACTGCCTCAATTTAGGGTTCCATAACCTGTTGCAATAGTTTCAAATTTGTCTACATATTTGTCTATTTTATACACCTTATCCTTGACATCTGTCTGATTTATTTTGAAAAGAAAAATATAATCAGATGCCTCCCTGCTTAAAGTTTCAGCCACTTCAACAACTTTCAGAACAAATGTCAAGCTCCTTGATTTATCAGACAAAGCTCATGGTCTGGCCTTTAACTTAGTTTTTAATGTCACCTGCCTCTTGCACATGTACACTTGGCATTCCAGTCATAATGAAGAACTTGTGGTTCCTCAAAGTATCTTGTTTCCTTTATTTGTTGCTTTGTTTTTGCTACTCCCTCTGCCTACAATGCCATTCTTTTATTCCCCATATTCTTAAGTCCCATTCATCCTTCAAGATCCAACACAAGTAACACTGCTGCCAGGAAGCTGTTTCAGATACACAGTGACTTAGATGCCAAATGTCCATGCTTGCAAGACATCTTATGTAGTCTGCATCCTAGCATTTACCACACTCTAATCACATATGATACACTTGTCTTATTCCCCCTTCTCTACTACGTGTTTCAAGGCAGAAATCTATTTCTCTTTAACCCTGATATCTAACAACTTGAATGAATGAGTTAAGCATCAGCCACAGAGGAAGTGGCAATTGTAACTGCTTTGACTGCTTTCAGCCTTCATTTGTGTTTATGAGTATGCACAATTTTTTTTTTCTTTTCTGTTTTTGGAGAGGTTTTGCTATAGGGCACATGTGCTCGCCAGAAAGAGAGAGACAGAGAGATAGAAAGTGAGAAATCACCCCCAGGGGGGATGGCCAACCTCTATCCCTTCTCCTCCATTCTCCTCTCAGGATCTTGGGCACGCACATGCGCCCGGTGTGAGTTTAAGCCACCGGGTCCGGGACTCAAACTGTGAACGACTATATGGGAGTTCAGCGACATAGCCATTACGCTAACTGCTGGCCCCAAGTATGCACAAATTTTTTGACAGAGTCCTTTGGAAGTTCTTCTAGACAAAATCAAGGCATTAAAAAACATGAGGAGGAAGAGAAAAGTGGTCGAAGGGAAGTAAATGTTAAAGGAATGGATCTCATTTTAAATTCAATATAGTGAACATTGCTTTCTCCCCCACTTCTAAACTTACAAAAGCAGCACAGTATAACTACTCAAAAACATAGACTCTGGAGTCACACTGCCTTAGATCTGTCGCTTACAGTTGTGTGACTGTGAGCTAGGTGGTTAATTTGTCTGTGTTACCTGTCTGTAAAATGGGAATAATAAAAGCATCTACTTCATGAGGTTGTTAAGAGGTTTGCTTGGCAAATATAAGTTTTAGTTTAGACATAGAAATACTTAATAAATAAAATAAATAAGTCCAAGTAATGATGTACTTACCAGTTAGGGATAAGATGTGGACTTCCTATAAATGCTGCAAAATGCATTTTCTCCACGTGTATACCATCTCATTGTTTTTCTCCCATTCCTGTCTGTGCAATGTTTAAGGGTCTCATTTCTGACTATCTACTTGCTTTCTTCCCAATATATTTCTTTAATTATACCTACATTAAACTACCTTGGAACTTTGGAAATAAGGAGAATTGATTCAGCGACTTATGTATCTTCTATTTTAATCCAGCAATTCAAAATCTTTTGTCCAATAGCATCTGATCATCTTGTCTCCTTTCCTACCTTAATTTCCTTATAGTTTTATTTCTAAAATTTCTATTAAATTCTCTTTCTAAGTTCAGCAAATGGAAACTAAAACTTGTTGTCCTACCAAGCCCAGGCATAGGTCATGAAAGGTAGTAACTATTAGGGAGATCACCTTGATAAGTATTCCTTCATACCGAAGTTGCATGAAAAAACAAAATTGGTTTTCTGTTCAGTAGATCTAATCACTCCCCTTTCAACTGATGCATAAACTTGGGGTGAAAGAATATTCTTTCATGTACTTATAGTTGCCCTCATCTGGAATATAGGGTTCTTATGTGTCATAGAAGCCTAACTCATAGAATCTCAGCGTTAGAATGGATCAGCACACAATTCCATGATCAGTGGGGCAACAGACTCGAAGACGGCAAGACCTTTATGATCCTTGCTTTGATTTCCTTGCCATTGTCCTCCATCAGACTTGTAGGTTTAGATCTTCCCTCTCTTGGGTTACTGTACTATATTCCCCCATAACTTGCCTGACCCTAACCTTCCTCCTTATCCTTAAAATACTGATCCCACGAAATGCCATCAAAGCTGTCTTTTTTTTTCTATTTTTTTTCGGCCATAGCAATGTGCACTTGCCAGAGAGAGAGACAGAGAGAGGGAAACTAAAAAATTATCCCACATGGGGGATGGCCATGCTGCAATTCCTTCTACTGCATTCTCCTGGGATTTGGGGCACATACTCCTACATGCCTGACATGATTTTTTTTTTTTTGGAGAGGTTTTTTGCTATAGGGTGCGTGCGCTTGCCTGAAAGACAAAGACAGAGAGATAGAAAGTGAGAAATCACCCCCCCCCCCAGGGGGGACGGCCATGCCACAATCCCTTCCCCTCCATTCTCTTCTTGGGATCTTGGGCACGCACGCACACATGCCCAGCATGAGTTTAAGCTGCCGGGTCCAGGACTTGAACCACAGTCGACTACATGGGAGTCCAACGACATAGCCATTATGCCAACTGCTGGTCCCAATGCCTGACATGATTTTTAAGCTACCAGGCCTAGGACTTGAACTACAATTGGCCATATGGGAGTCTAGTACCTTAACCACTATGCTACCTGCTGTCCCAAAACTGTCTTTCTTAAACAGGGTATTGATCTCGTCTAGCTCCAGCCTACAAATGTTGGCTTGCTCCGGTACCTGCAGAATGACACCCAAACTCTTCAGATAACATAGGAGACCATTCAAGAAAAGATAGTCTAGGATCTGGCTCAGTTCACCTTTGCAGTTTATCTTCTGCTCCATTTCCTCTCCGCCATGTTCCATTACCCCTGCTCCCTGGACACATCCTGCCCATTTCCCAGACACGTCCTTCACTCATGCTTTTCCTTCTGCTCAGAATGCTCTCATGGCTTTCCGGCAAAAGTATGCTTCTTATCAATTTTTATTATTTAACAATTATTACTGTCATTGTTACTATTAATATTTAATAATGACTACAATGATTTACATTTTATGAAACTTTCCTTGGCATCCTCTCATTCCTTGTCTCTGTGACAGTCTCCTTTTGTCATGTATTGTTGTACTTTGTACTTCTTTACCACACATAACACTCTGTACAGAAGAGATTCATTGTTTGATAAATCTCCTAATTGTGCTGAAAACTTATTTAAGGCAAGAATGGACTTACCAGGCCAGCAGGTGGTGTGGTGGTTAAGGCACTGAATCATACATGGCCAGATCTGTGGGTTCAAGTCCTGAATCCAGTGACCTGAAAAACACACCAGGCATGCGTAAGTGCATGCCCAAAATCCTGACAGGAGAATAGAAAAGGAAGGACTGTGGCATGGCATCTCTTGGGGGTTGGTGATTTCTCACCTTCCCTCTCTATTTCTCTGTGTCTCTGGCGAGGGTATGCAACCTATGGCCAAAACAAAACAAAACAAAAACCTAAAAATAAATGAAAGAATAGCTTACCTACCTCTGAATCTCAGCATGTAGCACAACGTTTTACATCTAACTGAGATCTGAAAATTACAATTTAATTTGGAAATCTCTCTGCATATAATGTTTTAGGGAGAGTAGTCCCAGTTTATCTGTAATAAATAATGTTAGTTCCTAAGGATTTACTGGAAGATGATATATTAAGTTGAACGAATTACTAAAAAATGTGCCTCTTGTCAAACCTAAACTCAGTAATAATTGTTTTAAAAACAAATGTGGATTTTTTGGAAAAAAAGAAAAACACGGGCACAGACACACACACAATGAAGTAGAGAACTTGCCAATTAAGGCAGAATAAACTCCCAGTCACTCCTGAGGCAAATCAAATTAGCCATAGGCCTCACTTGAAGGCTTGTCTACATCAAAGATTGCCAGTCAGCATAATTAGCACATCAGAAGCAGAGTGATTACTAAAATAACAATATTGAGCCAAAAAGCTACCTTTAAGAGCATGAAGTCATAATTTTTAATTGCCAGAGGGCATATGCACTCATAAGGGAGAGACACAGAGACAGAGAAAGGGAGAAGGAGAGGGAGAAGCCACCCCTGATGGGATGTACAAACACCTGTGCTGAGTACATTTCTGGTTGTCCAGGCCAGGATTCCAGTCAGAGTAGACCATGTAGGATTCAGCTCTCCTTACCTACCCAGGCTACACATCTGGCCTGAGCACTATTTTATATTAACAGCACTTAGGGGGCTGAAAAGAAAAAAAACAAAACCCAGTGCTATCAACCTAATAGCCTATCCTGAGAGGTCTTCTTTGGCAAGTTCTAAATGTCTTCTATTAAAGAAACAACTCGGAAAAACTAAGTCTAACCTGACAAACTAAAGATCAGGACTGGAAATGCATTATCTCAAATGGAAGCTTAGATTAAAATTTACTTCCATTATGTGGCGTGTTCATTTCAAATATTTATTCTTTGAAGACAAGGCTTCTTACACTTTGATCTGAAGATTGTTGTAAATACTTATGTCATTTGTTAAAATGATTAAATTTTATTTAATGAGGAGATACTGGGCTGAATTTCTCCACCTCACATTCTAAAAACAGAAACAAGTGATTCTTTTTTTTTTTTTTTTGAAGTTTTTTGCTACATGGCGTGTGTGCTCGCCAGACAGACAGAGAGACAGAAAGCGAGAAATCACCCCCCAGGGGGGATGGCCATGCCGCAATCCCTTCTCCTCCATTCTCCTCTTGGGATCTTGGGCACGCATGCACACGCACCTGGCGTGAGTTTAAGCCACCGGATCCAGGACGTGAACCACAATTGACTACATGGGAGTCCAGTGACATAGCCATTACACTAACTGCTGGTCCCAGAAATAAGTGATTCTTTAGTTTTTAAATGTAAAATTAAATATGTAAAATGTCAATTAATGACACATTATAGGCTGAAGTATGTCTTCCTCACATTTTTAAATTGAAACCCTAGCCCCCCACAAACCTCAGAATGTGATATTTGGAAATATAACCTTAAAAGAGGTAAAAAGTTAAAATGGGGTCCTTAGGATGAACCGTAAATTCAGTGTGACTCCTGTCTCAGCAGAGGAGGAGATTAGGAAACAGACAACACATGCAGAAAGGACAGACCTTGGGAAGACCGCCAGAAGGCAGCCACCTGCAAGCCAGAGGAAGAGGCCTCTGAAGAAATCCAGCCCGCCTATTCTTACCACCAACTTGTAAACTCTAGAATTGTGAGAAAATACATTTCTGTTGTTTAGATATTCGGTCTGTGGTATTTTGTTACCACAGTTCTAGCAGGCGCATAGAACCCACAAATTGAGAGAACGAATTTAAGACCTTTTATTAAGATTTAACTGGGAATATGGCACATCTATGTCTTATAAAATCTTGTTCTCCTATTTGTGAGCGAGGGAGAGAAAATTTACCCTGCTTTTAATCTTTACTAAACTTTGTCACCAACTTCAGGTTGGCAAGGACGTTTCTGAGGGAAAACGTCAAAGACGTTAAGTATGATGTACGGGCATCGGGAAGCGTTACCGTAAACAACCAGTCAGTAATTACTGCAGGAGCCACAAACTCCCACCAGCCCTTCCAGTAGGTTCCGTTTCCTGCACATTGTGAATGGATCACTGACGAGCGCTCAAGCGCATCTCGCGACTCGCGCCCTGTCCCGCCAGGGTCACCTTCCCTGCACCCCGTCTGCAAGATGAGGAGCCCCACTCAAATGCCATGTCTGCGATCCTTTAATGGGAAGTCGAAATTGGGGGCAAAGTTGAGGAAACTTCGTAATACTAAGTGTAGATGAGGCTGAAGGTTTTTCAACGAGCTGGGAAAAGCCTCTCGCCACGCCCCGCACCGCCGTCCACACCCCGCACCGCCGTCCACACTCACCTGAGAGTCCGCTTTACGCTTTCAGTTTTGCCGCTCGCACTCCAGCCTTGAGCTCTCGGATCGGATTACTGGAGAAGTCCCACCCGCTAGGCTGCAGGAAGTGGTACGGGGAAGCCGATTTAATAAAATTAAGTTTTTCCTATTTTGCCTTCCACCTGCGTACAAATTTCAATTTTCAAGTTTGCCAACGCCTCCGCCTCCCGGAACAGATGACAGATATTTCTTTCCTTTCTCTTCTGGCTCGGGTAGTCCCTTAACAATGCGTCCTGCATCCATAGAAACCGTTTCCTGGGTTTTCTGTATCTTGGAAAGGTCTTGAGAGCCCGGTTTCCTCTTCGCTGAAGGGTTTTGCCCAAGACTGACCCCCGGGGTCCCTGTCTCTTAAAATCAGAGTAACTCACCAAGTACTTACAGGTGTAAGGTCGAGTAGGCCGAGGGAGTGCAAAGAGAGAGAGGTTAAGGAATGGAGGAAATCAAACTAAATGTGGGACAAGGACAGACATTTTGTGTTTTCCTAGAAACGGAGAATTTTTTTTAGAAGCTGAAAACTTTCCCCATGCAGCTTGTTGGTCTGACTGGAAATCCATAGCTTAGAGTTGAATATTTAATGGAAGACTGCCTTTTTTTTTTTTTTTTGGAGAGGTTTTTGCTATAGGGCGCGTGCGCTCGCCAGAAAGACTTAGAGAGACAGAGAGACAGAAAGCGAGAAATCACCCCCCCCCCCAGGGGGATGGCCACACCGCAATCCCTTCTCCTCCACTCTCCTCTAGGGATCCTGGGCTCACACGTACATGCACCCGGTGTGAGTTTAAGCCACCGGGTCTGGGACGCGAACCTCTGTCGACTACGTGGGAGTCCAGCGACATAGCCATTACGCTAACTGCTGGTCCCTGGAAGACTGCTTTCATAGAAAATGAATGTCCATTCTTATTCCCAAGGCCAAGAAAACCACCCACGTGGTTAGTAAGATCACCCTTGTATTAAAGAAATTGTGTCACAGGCATGGACGCACACACATACACACACCACGCCATGCATACACACACTGCAGAATCAAAATCTGAAAACGGAAACTTGAAAATAGCCTCTTTTAATCAAGAACAGTGGGGAATTATACAATGTTGGTTAAATTTTTAGTTAAGAGTTATGCTTCTAAGCATTTTAAGAATGTATTTATCTAATAGGTCAAAATAGGTTTTAAAAAATGCTTTTATAAAACAGCAGGCCCAGCCACAGTGGTGCAGGCAGTAGGGCACCACTGCACAAGACTGGAGCCATATGGGAACACCCTGGGTTCAGTTCCCTGTGGACCTGCCTGCCTGTGATCAGCTAGCTGAGGGGCATTACAGCAGGACACACCTTGCAGGGGGTCCCTCTCTCTGTTCTTTTCTTTCTCATGAAAGAAAGAAAGAAACTGAAACAAACAAAAAGTCATCATCACAAGTCCATGCAGGTGGCAAAGGCAGAAATCTTGCAAAAACAAAAATTGATAATAAAAAAAAAACTAGATCACATCCTTCAAGATGGCCCTTGTAACTGACACCACGTTCCCCTAACCCTAAATAGAACTGTCAGGTTTGATAATTCACTGAAAAGACTCACAGAGTTTCTTATATGGAAAAGATACAGGACCCAACCAACCAAGGGAAGAAGTTCAGAGGGCAGAGTCCAGAGTCCAGGAGAAGTACCGAATGCAGAATATCCCTGGTCCTCTTCCTGTGGAGTCAGGACAGGTATTATAATATAATACACATGGAGTATTGGCAGCCAGGGAAGTGCACCTTAGCTTCATGTCAGAGTTTCAAGTGGGGTGTCAATAAGCATGCCTGATTGCCCACGTGATTAATGGTTTGTCCAGACTGGCTGATATGACATGATCCAAAGTCTACCTCAAGACACCTTGTTGGTCTCTCTGGAGTGGCCAGCCCTTCCCTTAAGACTATGTGAATATGGCTAGCTCTCCACCCTAAATCACACTGCTAGGTTATCCAGTATCCACACTGCTAGACTATCCAGTATGACTCAAGCGAGCTTATCCAGTATGACTCAAGGTCCCTAGGCAAACAAAACCCCTCCTATCAGGCATAACATTCCTAGGACCCAGAGATTAACCCCAGAGGCCAAGATCGACCTCCAGACTTCCTCTTTGGGCAAGAGATTCTTTTTTTTTTTTAATTTAATTTAATTTAATTTAATTTTTTTATTATCATTATCATAATCTTCTTTATATTACATTGGATTACATATAACTTTACAGTGTATTACATTGTTTTTTCAAAAGGGAATGCCATGCATGTCCGTCAGTACAGAGACATTAATCTCCCCACTTCAACATTCAATATCTTTTCTATGTTTTCCCCAATCATTATTTTTATTATTCTAATTATTTTTTAAAACAGTCAATTGCTATTTCTCATTTTGCTTGTAAAAATACTTTGCCCATCATGAAATACTTCTCAGACCAATCCAGTTGAGAATACTATACATGTCATCATCAACAGTTAATAGGTCCTATCTGTTTCTCACTAACGTCCTGCCTCTCTATTGTTCACTTGCTATCTTTCTCTATCCTCTTCTCTTCACTTACCCCATTCCACACTGTCCTATTCTCATTAAGTACCTTCACTGCTTTTATGTCCTCCGATTTTTTGCTCTCTATCATAGAGTGAGGATAGTCGGTATATATTGAGTGGATACATACAATATCTTTCTTTCATAGCCTGGCTTACTTCACTCAGCAATAGATCCTCCATATCTGACCATTTTCTATCAAATTCCAGGGTCTTGTTATTTTTTATGGCTGAGTAGTATTCCATAGAGTATATATACCACATTTTTCCAATCCATTCATCAGTTTGTGGTGGGCAAGAGATTCTTTACCACATACTCACTACATTTGGTTTTCAAAATACCCAAACTTTTATTTAGTCATCCAGAAATGGTGAAAAGCCTGCGCGTCGCCATCCCCTATCTTCTATCCTCTCTAGAGAAGATAACTTATTTTCCTCCTGCAAACCATGAGGCCTGGAAGAAGTATCAATGTCTGTCAACCTTCCAGTTGTCCCTTCTACATCTTGATGTTTCCTCTCCCTTGAGAAAAGCTGCCTCAATGATTATCTCTCCACACATATTAATTGTACAAATTTGGGAATGTTTTCCATGTTCTTTTCCATATTAAAGATATGAAGTCAGGGACTAGCAGTTGACGTGATGGCTATGTCACTGGACTCCCATGTAGTCGATCGCGGTTCGAGTCCCAGACCAGGTGGCTTAAACTCACGCCGGACATGTGTGCGTGCATGTGTGTGTGCGTGCCCAAGATCCCGAGAAGAGAATGGAGGAGAAGGGATTGCAGCGTGGCCATCCCCCCAGGGGGTGATTTCTCGCTTTCTATATCTCTTTCTGGCAAGCGCACATGCCCTATTGCAAAAACCTCTCAAAAAAAAAAAAAAAGATATGAAGTCAGTAGTTTTGCCTCAAAACACATGAATGAGATTAAAACTATCTTTATTATCTTCTAAAACTCTTAATTCTGAAATCTTAAGCTTCAGTAGGTCATCTCTGGCCTCTCATCTCTTTAACCTATTATCTCTTTTATTCGAGGTAACAGCATATCTAGAATATCTATTAAGGCCCATTAATGACCTTCCATAGCTCGCTCTTGTCAATCCAAAGAACATCTTTCCATCCCTGTGTTATTTGACCTCTGTTCTGAACTAGATATATTTTACTTCTGGCTCCTTGAAACTTTCCCTCCCCTCAGCTTTGATTATACCACTCTCTCAAACTTCTCTTCTTGTATTACTGAAAATTTCCTGATGACCCCTTATGAACTTCTGTTCCTTTGCTCAATTCACAAATATTATTGCACCCAAGGATTTTTTTTTTCTTTTTTCTTTGTTTTTCTCCCAGGCTCAGTATTGCCCTCAGAATTCAGCTAAATTATGTAGCAGAGAGCCTTCTACCATCTGAACCTAGTCTATGCTGAATTAAGTTCTCCTTTCCTTTCCAGCTTTATCTCAGCTAAAGATGGTATACAAATTTCAACCTTCTCAGTTAATAGAATTTGATCCATGTTCCAGGCTTCTCACATCTCTCTCTTTCCATGTGACCCCCTCACATGGGTACTTAAGAAGAACCCATTCAACCCCGTGGCTCCAACAGTAGAATATTTATCTGTGTTACGCCAATGAGATGACTGACCACAATGCCCTGACCACAGCAATTGGCTCAGGGAGAGACAGGGAACTCATGTGAGGCCAATTAAGGTCCAGCAAGTTCTATTCTAACATGTTGAGACCTTGGAGAAGCAGATCTCCTCTGGTCTGTCTGTTAAAACAATTTGAGCTCTTAGCTATGGGAGCCTTCTTGAACAGTGTGAGAATGGAACCAGCCTAGAGGAAATGAACTGAGAGATGAATCTTGGTAGTGTTATGGAAGCCAAGGTCAAGCTCCTCTCAAAGCTAGAGCTATTACTAGACTTTACTATGATCAAATAAATTCTCTTGTGCACAGACTAGTTTATTTTTACGCTTTCTATAGAAGTAAGCCTAAAAACTAATACCATGCTTGATAAATATTTGTCAAATGAAAGGAAACCCTAAATTGGGTAAACTATCTCAGATGGCTGATCTGGAAATTAAATGACTTACCATTGTGAAGTGCCAAGCACAATGCCTAGCAAAATTCAGATTTTCAAAACGTCCATCATATTTCTGTGCCCTTAGCACTTTCTCTATCCCCATATAAGCCACACAATTCAAAAGTTCAACCATTACTGCATGGGGGCCAGATGGTGGTGCAGTGGTAAAACTCTATGCTTTGTGAGGCTGACCCACATAGGACGGTCCTGGGTTTGCATCCAGAGGCCTCCCTGAGCACACTCAGCATGCACCTGCCTCTTATCCAGTGCTGACTCAGAGTGGGGGTGAGTAGCGACAAGACCCTGCTGGGGGTGCTGCTCTCTCTCTCTCATTCATGAAATAAATAAATAAATTTTATTTTTAAAAAACTTGTTTAATTCCATTTTTCCACAAACTGTTCTTTCTTCAGGGTATTTCTTTTTTTTTTTTTTTTTTTTTTTTTTTTTTTTTTTTTTTTTTTTGTGAGAAACTTTCTACTCTCACAAAAAGAGG
>NW_006209346.1:949535-967571 GCF_000334495.1 Tupaia belangeri chinensis
TTTTTTTTTTTTTTTTTTTTTTTTTTTTTTTTTTGTGATAGAGCATGTGCACTTGCCAGAAAGAGAGAGATGGATAAAGTGAGAAAGCACCCCACTCCCTGGGGGGATCACACAGCAATCCCTTCTTCTCCATTTTCCTCTCAGAATATTTTGGCATGCATGCACATGGACCCAGCATATTTTTCAACCACCAGGTCTGGAACTTGGACCATGTGGGATTCAGCCACCTTAACCACCACACCAAGGGCTAGCTCAGAAAAATTTTTTTTTAAATTGCTGCTAGAACTTGATCTTATAATCTAAGAAAATGCATATGCTCAAATATTTGAGTTATTAAATCTTAGATATTTTACTCATTAATTTGCTATTGAAGATCACAATTTTAAACATATCCCTTTGTTTAGCATCTTATAATAGTTTGCTTGCTAAACCTCCAGAAGCACAATGTTTAAATTAAGCATTGTTTATATCTGACTTCATAAATATTTAAAAGTTACACATCTCAAAAAATCATAACAAAAATTTTAGATATGTGAAACTTGGAAAACTGCCTAACATCTACAAATAGAGTATTTTCTAAATCTTATAAATCATTAAGAAAAGGGTACCATACTGAACAAAAAATGTGTGTTAAACATCATCAATTTGTGTTGAGTGCGTGTACCCTATAGCAAATTCAAAAAATAATAAGAAGAGATAAAATTAAATAAGTAATTCTTTTTTTCAAAAATAAAAAAAAACCTACAATTTATCATTAATCATAATTTTAGTCCTCAACAATAGCAACAACAAAGGCATATACGTTAAAACAATAAAATACAGGGCCCAGCCAGGTGACATAGTGTAAAAGTGGCAAGATCATCCATTGCTGACTGCACAGTTTGAGTCCTGGACCTGGCAACCTGAAAAACGCACTGCGCACATGTGCATGTGCACTCCAAATCCTGAGAGGAGTATGGAAGAAGGGAGATTGCTGCGTGGTCATCCCTTCTGAGGTTGCTTGCACTTTCTCCCTCTTTCTCTGTCTCTGTATCTGTCTCTCTCCAGCAAGCACACACTTTAATAAGTGTTTATTTAACTTTATTTATTTATTTACTTACTTTAATTTGACCAGAGAGGAACACAGAGAGAGAGAAAGAGGGAGAGAAAGTGAGAACGCAAATTGCCAGGTCTGGGACTCAAACTGCAGTTTGTCGTGTGGGCGTCTTTAACCACCATGTCACCTGCTGGCTCTATTTATTAATAATAAGACAAATTATTATAGAGCAAGAAAAAAGTCAACGAAATATAATTTTTCTTATATTATATTGGCAAGGTGGGGAAAGGGACGGAGGAACATGCATACCCTCCATTCCTCTTACTGTCTCTCTTTCTCCAAAGAGCACACACTCCCTATGACAAAAAAAATTATTTATTTGTGTATATATATGTATATATATATACACACACACACACATATATATATTAAAGTATTTTATTTAACTTTATTTATTTATTTACTTATTTTAATTTGACCAGAGAGGAAAAGAGAGAGAGAAAGAGGGAGAGAAAGTGAGAACGCAAACTGCCAGTTCTGGGACTCGAATTGAGGTTGGCCATGTGGGAGTCCAATGCTGTTAGCCACCACACCACCTGCCGGCCCTATTTATTTATAATAAGAAAAATTATGATAGAGCATTTAATGGTTTAAGTAAGAATATGTCCTAGACAGTTTTTATTATTTTCTTCTTTTTGAAGAAGAAAGTCGAGTCGGAGGAAGGAAACTAAGAAACGTGTGTGAGGGATTATGCTAGATGTTTCATCTATACTTTTCCTATTAAAGAATGAACCATTTTTAATGAAATCCTGTGTTCAGGGCATAATCTCATTTGATCTCCTCAGCAGGCTTAAAAGGTCAGCGTAATTATGCTTTCATGGATGAGAAAACTGATGCTCGGTGGGGTTAAATCACTTGACAAATTACTTAGGAAATGAGAGGTTGATTCTCTTTTATTTCAAAGCCCAGGATCTTTCAACTCCCATTCACAGGATAACAAAATCAAAGATCTGCATATGCTCCGCAGGAAAAATTTAGGTGAGCATTTTGTCTGTGACTTTAGACAAATTTTAGAAGCTGCTAAAGGAAAAGCAACTTTTAAATTGTTTGAAAATAAATAGCATGACTATGAAGGATTTTTGCCTTGAGAGGAAAATAATAGTAAATGGATAACTAAAGTATAAAAATCACTAGAAAGAGTACTATGACCTTATTTGTTTTCTCTCAAAAGCAGACCAAGAAAAATAAGAATTTTTAGTTTAAGTAGTTTGGCAGGTGACCCCGGGAAGTGTGATGAAGAGGAGAAAAGCAGAAGAAAAGCCAATGCATTAGTGACTGGGCTACTGCTGTGCTGGGGCTCATCCCGAGCAGTGTCTGAGAGCTACTGGAATTGAGGTAGAGGGCATTGCAGATTGTTTGCTCCATGGCAGAGGAGTCTCGGGTTTTAATTTAACTCTTCCCCTCAGTCATTCATGGATTGATGATTATTTCCGGACACTATGTCTCTGAGTCTGCTTGCCGGCCTAGTGTGCCTAGTCTGAGCACACTTCTGAGACCACAGTGAGTCCTCGGGCAGAGAGATATGGCCCTTGAAGAAGGCGCTGTTGCATGTAAAGGAGTTTTCCATAAAGCTGTTAGGTGACCTCAAGAGAGGACCGAGGCGATATAGGCAAGGAATTAACAGAATTTGACATAGGAACCAAAAATTAATCGTGTGTGTATGTGTGTGTGTGTGTGTGTGTGTGTGTGTGTGTGGTGTGCATGTGTATATGTAAAACAGAGACAGAGAGAAAGGAGGATAGCTTCAGAAGAATAAAATGCAGTTTCAGAAGATAGGTATTCAAAAGGATGAAATGCAGAGAAAATATGATGTTCTTACTTTTGTACACCCTCCTGCCACTTGGTGGCAGTGCACCAAAGTACAGATGGTTGAAATTTTAAATACTGACAAATATGCAATGAAATGACATCAAATATCAAATATTGGAAGATAACATCCCCCAAATGTGCTTTTTCCAAGTTTGAGGTTAAGTCACTGTTATTGTATTGTATATTTTCAGAAAGATTCTTCTGGATCTTCTCCAAGTCGTGCTCGTCTTTACACTGATTATAGACTCATGACATTACAATTACAAAGCAGGAAAAACTATTGAACACATACTTAAGCCACTTTCTTATTTTGTATGTCTCTACTTATTCTGTTACTGATGCTTGGTTTGTCTCTTTGACATTTCTTATAGAAATAGAAAGGTATTTCCTTTCAGTAAGAGGAGAATTATTTTGCTAACTCAAATGCTCACAAAAATTATTATAAATGCTGGTTACTATAACCATTGTTCTATATCCACTTCTTGTGTTAAACTTACTTTTCCTCCTAGGCTACTTACAATGGTTTATTTAAAAACCCTATGACCTGAAGTTAACTAAAAGTTAATGTCAAATACCATTTTCTCTTTGAACAAATGCAAAATTGAAGATTGAGTGATCGTTATTAATTCTAAAATGATTAATACCTTCTCAAAGTCCTTCTCCATTCCTCTACTTCCTTTGGACATCTTCCTACTGATTGGTAGTACCAACAAGGCCTCTCCTTTCTTTTCTCACTCATTAGATGTTAGTATTCTCCAGGATTCTCTCTCCAAACTTCCATTTTGCTTCAACTTATTCACTTTTGCTAGGCAATTTCTCCTATACCCATTGTTTATGTCACCCCCCCCCCCCTTACTGATGATTTCTGACTTTTATTTCCAGCCGATCTCTTTCTGAAGCTCTAGAGTCAGAGAAGGGAAAAGCATCCACAGGGGGGCGCAGTGATACCACAATCCCTTCTCCTTCAGTTATTTATCTTGTCAGTATTGGGGATGTACAAGTGCATGTACCCAGTGTGGTTTCCAAATTGCTGGGACCAGTATTTGAACTATAGTCACCCATGTGGGACTAGGCTCCCTTAACTCTAGGCTACATCAGGGTCAACCCCCTACGTAGGTATGATTCCTTGATTTCTGTTTCTCCGTCTCTGTCTCTCTGGCAAGTGCACTTGCCCTATAACAAAACAAACAAACAAACAAAAACAAACAAATTCTCTTAAAAAAAAAACAAGAAGCACCTGTCAAAGAGCCAAGGGACTGAATCTGATCATTTTTTAGGTTAAGTCTATTGTAGCTGCAAAATTCTATAACTGCCATATATACAGTTAGATATTAAAAATACTTTTCCAAAGGTAAGTCTATCGATTTGCAGATAACCTCCTTAAGGCTAATTATCAGAAAAAAAAAATTGCTTTGGCTTGTTTTTCCTGAAATCTTTACACAGGAACGTTCTGGATTCAATCCTAGGACTTCTTTTCTGTCCATACTCTATATCTACTCTCTCAGGAATCCCATCATCTCACCCATGCCTGGGGCTTTCAATTCCATTTTTCTGCAGATGACACTGAAATTTTATATCCTGTCTCTGTCTCTCTCCTGAATTCCTAACTTACATGACCTGTGGCTAACTCAATATCCTTATCTGGGTGATAGGTATTTCAAACTTAACCTCTTCCCACATAAATTTCTAATTCTCTTCCTTATTCCTCAGTAAAATATGTTCCCTTTAAAGCTTTGTCTGTCTCAACCAATGGCCACTTTACCCTGCCTCTCTACGTTCTCTGGCCAGCCCCGAACTAGACCTACTATGAAATTTGGAGTTGCCATATCACTTCCCCATTCAAGGTGGCAGGTCTCATCTCTGTTCAGAGTCAAATTCACTCAGTTAGCATTTCAAAGGTTCTTATATATATCATATGCAGTCTCAAAGAGCCACTGTGCCCATTGAAGGTTTGTGTTCACCACTACTTCTTAATATCAACTCTCTAACAAGCTGTAAATAAATCAGGCAGCAGTGACCTTTAATGAGCACCTCACAGGAAGTACTGATGACTCAGTCCGCGGCACCCTTTCCTCCAACTGAGCGGAATGAGCCATAATGTGTCTGATCAGAGAAAAATCTGACAGGTACTGTCTTTCGGAAGAGTCAAAGATGGATGGCATTTTATTCTCCTCAAAGGGGCTATACAACTCTTTACATACAGTAGGGTTATCCGTTGAGTAGTAGAGAAAATAAAATGATACCTCATCTATCTGGCATATTTGAAGAGTCATTAAAAGCAAAAATTAAAAAAAAAAAGAGAGAGAGAGGAGTCAGAGACAGAGACAGAGGTAGAGAGAGACAAAGACAGATACAGAAAGAGGAGGCCTGAGAAGAGTCTTCCTACCATGCGAGTTTTCTATACTGGAGGCTGAATTATCAGTGGGACCTCTTCATTCCTCCGTTTACCCCAAAATGGCTAGATCGCAGGAGCCATGGAGCTGGTTCTTGAAGAAGGGCTGTTCTGTTCCCTTCTGTCTCTCCTCCCTTTTCTAATTCTTCAGCTGTCTTCAAGATAAAGGTTAAACTACTTAGCAGAAATATGAAGCTCATTACATGCTGCCACTGACCTTATTTCCTAGTTTAAATACGATTTTGCTCAATCTGGTGAAACATTTCTTGTTCAAATCCTATTCCCCTCAACCCAACTTGTCCATCATGAAACCTCCACATTATTTACTTTTCTGTTCTTGGTATGTGAAATGTTTTCCCACACTCTCTCTTTCACAGCTTGGAAAATTATTACTAATTGTTAAAACATAATCAACAGTTATTTCTGTGTGTGTGTGTGTGGTCTTTGAAGACACCTTTATTCATATATTCCTGTGGTTCTCAACCCTGGATATTTACTTTAATCACTTGTGGGGTATTTATTTATTTATTTAAAGTTTATTTATTTATTTCATGAGAAAGAGAGAGCAAGAGAGAGACAGCACCCCCAGAGGGTCCTGACACTGACTGCAATCCACCTCTAGCCTTCAGTATGCCCAGGATTATGGGCAAATACGTGCCCAGTATACTCAGAGATCTCTATAGGAATCTTCTGAACTATGAATCTTCTCCTGTGGATTGCTATAGAATGTCTTACTTTGCCACTGCGCCACTGTTTTGCTATCTTGTCCCCCCCGCCCCAGGGGGAGGGCTTTTAAAAAATTTCTATGCATAGCTTCCACTCACAGAATTTCTGATTTTCATCATCCAGAATGATTCTGAGCATAGCTATATTTAAAAAATGTCCCCAGAATATTCTGATGTTTTAGGTACTAAATGCATACAAATTGAAAAGACAGTATGTAATCTCTAACTTCAAGAAGTTCATTTAGGTAAAAACATAAATAAGCTGTCATTTCTAACAAAACAGAGTACATGGAATAAAAAATATTTAGGTAGAAAAAACAAAGAGGGTGGAAAGAAAGGGTATGCCAGGAAAGGCCCCTTGTGGCGCCTACTAGAAAACAACCAAATATTGAGTAATTTTTAAATTGCTTTGGGATCCTATTATAAGCAGTAGTGAAAGGAGCTAATCTGTAATTGAATCACTGTAAACAATATAACAAAGGAGCTGTTCAAATTACTTGACATTTTATCTTTATCAGAACATTACCTTGCACATACAAAATGTTCAAAAACACTTGCTGAATAAATGAATGGTCAAAGTAGTATTTAAAGTTACTTTCCTTAAGAAACGTATTTCTATGTCACTCACAAAACTAAACTCAAAGATCACAGACTTAAACGTAGAACCAAAAATGATAAAAATTTCTAGGAGAAAATACAGGTTAAGAACCTTGACATTGGGGCCAGCAGATGGCATAGTGGTTACATAGCTGGACTCCCACATGGCCAACTGCAGTTATAGTCCTGGACCCAGTGGCTTGAAACTCAGGCTGGGCACATACATGTGTGTGAGTACCCCAAATATCAGGGGGAAAATGGAGGAGAAGGGTTTGCAGCATGGTCATCCCCCCGGGGGAGTAATTTCTCAATTTCCCTCCCACTATCTCTTTCTCTCTTTGTCTCTGGTAAGCACATGTGCCCTAAGACAAAAACCTCTGGAAACAAAAAAACCTTGCCATTGGCTTAGACAAAGAATTTTTTTTTTGTATGTGACAACAAAAGTACAAGTTACTAAAGCAAAAATGAGTAAGTGAAACTACATCAAACTAAAAGGGTTCTACTCTGCTAAGGAAATAATTAATATGAAAATGCAACCAACAGAATGAGAGAAAATATTTGCAAATCATTGATGTTATAAGGAGTTGTGAAAAACAACAGTCCAGAAGAGTCTGTGGAATACAAGGTCCATTTAAATCTTAAAAGACCTCATTAAAGTATGAGATTGAGACTTCGGTTACACCTCATAGTTATAATTTATTGCCCCCAAAACACGTGTGTAAGTTTACGGCAAACAAGCTGTGATGCTGCTGAGAGATTACAGATTTTACAATGTGACACCAACCCTTCCTTTTCAGTATTCTTGAGTTCCTTATGTAAAGAACAGGTTGTAAGGCAGGTACCACAGTGTAGGGGTTAAGCCTTGTGTGTGGGGAACCAGATTCTCCATGACAAACAGTGGTTTGAACCCTGGCTCCAGTGGCTTGAAAAACACATTGTGCATGAAGGTGAGTGCTCCCCAAATCCTGATGAGATGCAGAAATGGAGGAAAAAAGATTGAAGCGTAAACATGCCCCATTGAGGAGTGCTTTCTCTTTCTCTCTGGCAAGCACATGTACTCTCTGGTAAATAAAACAAAAACAAGAATGAGGTACAGCCAACCAGTAACCTACATTAGTTTAAAGGAACCAGTGTAAACTTTGTTTTTAAGTTGTCACCAGGTGAGAGAGAGAGAGAGAGAAAGTGCCCCTCCAGTGGGGTGTGGTTGCACAACAATTCCTTCTCCTCCATCTCCCTATCCTGTTAGGATGTGCAGTCATGCACATGCATTTGGTATGTTTTTCAAACCTCCAGGGCCAAATTTAAAACTGTAGTCACCCATGTGCTATCTAGCTCCCTTAATCACTAGGCTATGGAGCCAGCCCCCAGTGTAAACTCATAATGAACAACTTGTAACCTCCCCTTCTCTGCCTGTTCTATTCACTGTATAAACCAGCTTTCTTAGTCACCATTTCAATGAACACATGTCTGGGAAGCTAGAAATTTGCTCATATGGGCAATTTAACCTAATATCTGACTCAAGACCACATTTATTTCACTTATTATGCCTCTGCCTCTTTTTTTTTTTTCAGTTTGACAGGATTAATTTATAAAATATATAGGAACTTAAACAACTTAATAGCAAAAACCTGATTTAAAAGTGGTAAAACAAACTCTAATAGACATTTTTCCAAAAAAGACATACAAACAATCAGTGAATATATGAAAAGGTGTTTATGATCATTAATCATCAGGGAAATGCAAACCAAAATCAGAATGAGATATCACAGCACATCTGTTAGAATGCTTATTGTCAAAAAGACAATGGGGTCCTCAGGTGACATGGTGGTTAAGGTGTTAGACTCTCACATGGCCAATCATGGTTTAAGTCCCAGACCTAGTAGCTTGCTTTCTCACTCTCTCTCTCTCTCTCTCTCTGCCTCACTGGTGAGTGCATGTGCCCTATGGAAACTTTAAAAAATAATAATCAATAAAATTAAATAATTTTTTTTTAAAAAGATAATAGATAAGTGTTGACAAGAATGCAGAGAAAAGGGTTCTTTTACACCGTTGGTGGGATACAAACTACAACTGTTGGGAGCTCATAAAACAGCACCCCAAAATATGATGCTTTAGCACACTGAGTACTTTTGAATGAAAAGAAATTGGAAGGCCTTAGAAATTGCCAGGAGATATTATCTGTATAATAAGACAAGCTTTGTCCACAGTGAAGATCTGCTTCTTATTTTTCTATAACTTCTCATCACCTCCTTCAGAGCCCAGAGGAACCTTGTCCCAGACTATTGTACATCCCCCACTTTCTGCAACCTTATTAAGAGGATACTCAAGCTTCAACTGTCTGGCCCTCCCTTAAGTATTATGTTTTGTGCATGACTCCTGCTCTGTGATTTTTTCCCCACTGTGCACATTAATAAATGTGTTTGCCCTTTTCCTCTATTAATCTGTCTATTGCAAGTTTATTTCAGCCATCTGTAGAGAGCTGAGGGGAAATTTGTCTTCACTTCTACATAAAGATTAAAAATAGGACTACTGTAAGACCCAGCAGTCCCTCTTCTGGGTATATAACCAAAAAAAAAAAATGAAATTAGCACTATGTAAATAACCTGCAATTCCATGTTCATCCAGTCTAAGTGTCCATTGGTGGATGAACAGATAAAGAAGTTGTGGCATATATACTATGGAATATTACTCAACCTATAGAAAGAAGCAAATTCTGCCATTCGTGATGACATAGATGAACCTTGAAGGTATTATGCTAAATAAGTTAGAGAGAGACAAATAGTGTATGATCTCACTTATATATGAACTTTAAAATAGTTCAACACATAGAAACAGAGAGTAGAATAGTGGTTACTAAAGGCAGGGTAAAAGGGGAGCTGTTGGTCAAAGGGTACAAACTTTTACTTATAAAATAAATCATTTCAAGGGATACAGCATGGTGAGTATAGTTAATACTGAATTGTATACTTAGAATTTGTTTAAATGTTTCCCCAGCAAAACAAAACAAACTAGACGATAACTAGACAATATAACACATGTGTTAACTAACTGGGTTGTGATAATCACTTCACAAAATCTATGTATATCAAAGCATTACCCCATATGCCCTAATATCATATAATTTGGTTGATTCTATGGTAATAAAGCTGAAAATGAAAATATCACATATATAATTAATATACAAGGCTGTACATTAAAACTAAGCATCCTATTTTCAGTGTCAGAAGTTTGACAAAGCATGTACATGTATTCTACCTCTATGAGGCAAGTATTTTTAAATTAAGCTGAGAAGAAAAAAGTACTGACAAAGCAGTTCACTTTCAGTAATCTGGGTTTTCCCAAATAGCGGTATGAAAACCAGTCATTTCGAATTGGACAGTTCAAGTTCCTCTTCAAGAATGAAATGTAGGTCAGGGCTCTGCTGACATTTCCATTTACCTCATAGCTGAGCATCTGCCGTGATCCTCGACAGGCAGGCAGTGGGGAAAGAAAGTACGACACAGCCAACAAGGTGGCAGCCCTGGCTCTGAAGTAGAATTATGTGGTTCAAGCAGATTGAAAGGTAAAGAGACAATGATCATCCATGTACTTAAGGACATCTATATTTCCTTTTAAAAATAACCAGGCTAAGTTGTTTTTTTTGTATAAGTTCTCATAATATTTCATACAGTGCTTACTGATAAAAACTGGATCTGTAATATTCTTTGACTCACAGCACTTTAAATAATTCTTGCATATGCTCTTTTAGGTGAGTAGTTAATATCTAATGAAGAACATTTTAGAGCTTGTGTTACTTTATCTTATAAAGAGAATACCTACTACTGCTATTGCCAACAAATTATGAAAGGGATCCCTATAATTCCTGAACTATGGGGGTCCAGGTTTTAAAAATGTTATAGATAGTTTATGCTTTTTGATGAATCATGAGTTGTGTTTTGTTGTTGTCTTATATAAAAAGTTTAGCTTCCATTAAACAGATTTTTTAAAAGCTGAAATAATGTTGGTTATCAAATAACTGAATTATTTAATTATTTAAGTAACTGATTGAATACATAAATCCAGCTATAAACTGTCAGTATTGTTAGAAATTTCCATAAAATATTTCTTTTGAGCCTTCTACAAATGAAAAAGCTTTCTGTAAGTTTAACTGGCGATAGTACGTATTTGCCATACTTCATTTTTCTTCATTTTGAATCTTTTTCCTCTGGGAGTTTTAAATTTTTGGCTTTTCCAAGCTGTGCTCACCAAAGATTTCCAGAGCACAATAGTATAAAACTCTAGTTACAAGAAGAATTCGTTATCTGCAGTCAGAGTGTAAAAAGATCTCTGATTAAAGAGACTAAATGAGGAATCCATTATAACAAGGGTCAAATGTTCTACTAAGGTCATTCATAGAGATTTTTTGCAGGGTATAAAATTCCATTCTTTTGCATTACTTCTCCACATTCTCATATGACAGTATCATTTCTTGACCTTGCCTCACTGTTTCCTTCCTTCTTTCCTTTCTTCCTACTCAGAGGTTCCCATTAAAGACAACAGTGATCAGTAAAAAAATGTAATGATTTTTATTATGTTATTAAAATATTTAATGTTATTTAAACATTTTTCACTTTTTTCCCCCCAGAGAAAATCATAGGACTTTTTCCTGCCATCAGACATGAATCAGGTTCAATGGGATGTGGTAATAGGTCTTTACATCCTCTTCAGCTGGTGTCATGGAGGTATAGTATTTCACATATCTGCCTGTATCTTTTATTCAACAAATAGAATATTGAGTGATTATTGTATTCAAGGCATAATGCGAGGACCCCTGAAGATGATAAAAGTTTAAAGATTGGGAAAAATGTGTACTTAAGTATTAGGTGGAATAAAACAAAAAACAACCCACCTCCCTCTAAATACAGGCTTACTTCCTCAAATATCCCTGATTGATAACCTTCTAACTCATTTATGAATATTTCTACCAAGGAGCTTATTACCTTAGACGTGTTCTAGCTTTAGATTATTATAACTGTTTTATGATAATGCACCAAACATTTTCACTTAATTCTACAACTTTTTCATTTAATTTAATTTTGAGAGAGAGAGAGAGAGAGGATGAACACATGCTTGGCAGGGGAAAGATATTTTTTTCTTGCCAGAGAGTATGTGTGCTTGAGAGAGATAGAGAGAAAGAGAGAGTACTCCCCTTCCCTAACAGGGCATAGTCATGCTGCAATCCTTTTTCTTCTATTGATATTTCTCTTTCCTGTCAGAAAGGCATCTTTTCAAGTATTTAGAGCCAATATTTAAACCATGGTCAGCCTTGTGAGATCCGGTTTCTAATGCACAGTGCTTAACCACTATGTATGGAACCAGACAAAATGAGATCTTTTTGATGGAGTGTTCTTACCATGTGTCATGATCCTTATACTCCAGCCTCCCAGTGAGCCAAGCTCACACGTACACACCATTGCTCCTGACTTACTAGGTTAAGCCAGGAACCAAACCCTGGCTTCCCATGTGGCTCCAGTCACCATAAAATGATACCCTCCTGGTTGTGCCCCTGTAGCTGGGCCCATAGATCATTTATGAATGGTCACTACATGCCATGCTCTCTGCTAGCCGGTGTGTGTGTGTGTGTGTGTGTGTGTGTTTGACCAGCAATCTGTCATTTCTAAAATATAACATTTATTGCTTAGATACAGAACAGCTTTCTTTTCATTCTGAGTTTAGAAGTTCTATGCAGCTGAATACAAAGAGGGACCAAAAGTACCGAAACCAAACTAGTAATTCTCTGTTCATGTGGCATAAACCAGTTTTGTACATAACCTGTAGCAGCAGTTTTAAGTTGCCTCTAGAAAAACATGAACTCTACACATTTATTATTGTTTCTTGTTTAATGCGTGGATGGAAATCACTAGGATCAACTTTCTTCTTGAAGAAAGAGAGGAGAGGAAAGAGACTGAGGGGCAGACATGTGATGAATCTTTATGGAACTAGCATCCAACTGTCCCATAGCTGCCACACCCAAGGCTGCATTGAAAAGAGCCTTCAAGGATTTTTTTGCTTCCTTTCCACAGCCAGGTGTTTCATGTAGTGATTGAATCTCAGCATCATGTCCATTAATCAGAGAATCAAAAAAAGAGACAGAAAAGTTGCACTTGAAAAAGCTTTCCAGGGGAGCTGGCAGGTGATGGAGTGGTGGTTAAGGGTGCTGGACTCCCACATGGCTAACCATGGATTGAGTCCCGGATCTGGAGGCTTGCTTTCTCACTTTCTCTCTTTCACTCACTCTCTCTCTCTCTCTCCTCTCCCTCTCTAGTCAAATTAAAGCAACTAACTAAATAAATGAAGTTAAATAAAATAATTTTAAAAAGTTTTAAATGAAACATTTTTTAGAAGATCTATACCTATCTATCTATATCTATCTATCATCTATCTATCTATATATCTTTCTTTTAATTTTAAAATAAAAGCCCTGAGAAAAGAAAGAGAATCAAATTAAATGTATAGAAATAAATTAGCTGGACATGCAAACTAAGTTATCATTCACTCAGAGATGAAACAAAGCACAAATTTCAGTTTAATATTGGGGGTGAGGGCAGAGCAACAAATAAAGCATGTATTTCCCAACCTCGCTAATAACATGTGACAAGACCTTACCGACTATGAGGGTACAGATCAAGGCTAAATAACATTTTAAGTCAATAGGGATTATTGCAGCTGCAGCCCAGGCTGTGGATGTGACTGGAGCCGATTTCTGTTACATCTCACTGTAGCCTTGAGATCCCCTCCATACTGCGAGTTTAATGTGGAGAGTTTCCGCTAGCCTGTTACTCCATGCAGCCACCTTGCACAGTACATTATGTGCAGTTATTGTTCCTATCAGGTAATTAAAGAACATCTGGCCCTATTGTGTGTTAGACATTTTAGGAGTCCTAAGAAACAGGCATAGGCAGTTTTGAGGAATCCAGAAAGGGAACCATTAGAAGTTGGGAACCAGCAGTTAGTGTAATGGCTATGTCGCTGGACTCCCATGTAGTCGACTGCGGTTTGCATCCCGGACCCGGTG
This sequence comes from Tupaia belangeri chinensis, assembly GCF_000334495.1. Lineage (NCBI taxonomy): Eukaryota > Metazoa > Chordata > Mammalia > Scandentia > Tupaiidae > Tupaia > Tupaia belangeri. The sequence goes on from NW_006209346.1 coordinate 963,209, forward strand.
GCTAAAACTCACGCCAGGCGCGTGTACGTGCATGCCCAAGATCCCCAGAGGAGAATGGAGAAGAAGGGATTGCAGCATGGCCATACCCCCTGGCGGGGTGATTTCTCGCTTTCTATCTCTCTGTCTCTCTCTGTCGGGTGAGAACACATGCCCTATAGCAAAAACCTCTCCAAAAATTTTTTTATTTTATTTATTACCACTATTATTTCTATTTGACAGAGAAAGAAAGAAAGAGAAAGTGAGAAAGCAAGCTACCAGGTCCAGGACTCAAACTGTGGTCAGACATATGGGAGTCCAGTGCCTTAACCACCATGTCACCTGTTGGCCTCCACATGGGAATTGTTAATATCTTAGTATCTCTTTTTTAATTCATCCATCTACATACTTTTTTTTTTTTTTTTTAGGAAGTTTTTGCCTTAGGGTGTGTGTACTTGCTGGGGAGAGAGAAAGAGACAGAGATGGTAAGAAATCATCCCCCAGCGGGTATAGCCATGCCACAATCCCTTCTCCAGTTTCCTCCTGGTATCTTGGGCACACACACACATGACCCCAGCGTGATTTTCAAGCCAACAGGTCCAGGACTCAAACCATGGTCATTCATATGGGAGTCCGGCAATGTAACCACTACACCAGGTGCTGGGCCCTGTACTTCTAACACTGAGCCTATATGAAAGACATTGTTTTACAAATTGCATTTTTACCTACTAATATATTCTGAACATTTTCCTATGTTATTTAATTAATTATGATTTTCATATGGTTATCAAGTCTTAGGCTTTTGTTATTGGTAAGAATATAGTTTTGTTTGTCATATTCATAACTTGCTGATAAATGCCTTTATTTAAAAAAGAACAAAATATGGGTTAAGTAGCTAGAGACAGAGTTTGGATCTTGCGGTATGTGGTGTAATTTCTAATCTTACTTTTGAAAAATGGAATGGTGAAGCTTCAGATGCTTTAGTTCTCCACCTTGAGGTAGAAAAGCTAATTACATTTGCTTAAAGACATTTAACAGCTGCCCCTAGTTCTGTGTCACGCTGCTGAGCGTCAACAGAAGCATGATCCAAAACAAATTTTCACCTACTATTCGAACTGAATCCTAGCCTTTTTCCTGGCTTTAAGTTTTAAGTAAATTTCTCTTAACATTTTTTTATTTTGATCTATTAAAACTAAAACTTTTTGAAATTGAAAAATACCTACTGATGCCTATTTAATGACTGCAGTGAACCATACAGCCCCAACTAGGTGCTACTTTATAGTATATTCACTTTACTCACTGAGGCTTAAGCCTAAAGTCAGACATGCATTCTTAAATTGATATTGAAAGTCTTTAAATTAATTAAGATCTTTAGTGAATCAATAAAATGTGAAAAAAAAAGGCATGGAAAACAACTGTATATACCAGAGATAGTGTGGGAGAAGGGAGGGAGTTGGCACAGAGTGAGAGGTAGGGAATCAAGGGGGGCGGGCAAAATATATGAGAAACAAAGAATAGAAAATTATTTGTTCATGATAACATGGTAATATCCTTGATTGAGCTAATATACAATGTATGCTGGATGGAAAGTCTCATTTTGTATACTGTATTGATGTATACTGAATGTAAATATATAAATAAATAAATTTAAAAAAAAGAAAAAGAGCTGACTGTACGATTATTGAATGTATAAAATAAATTAAAATAATAAATCATTTTTATTAGAAAAACATACTGCAATACATTGACCAATGAAAAGATACACTTAGTTCTAAGACTTTTAAAAATAGAAATAATTTAATTAGCAGAAAAGAATACATTTCAAATGTGACAGTATCTTCTTCCGAATCTCTTGTTTCAGTGTTTAGCATAGAACTGATTATTTTCTCGGGAATCAGCAGTTAGCGTAATGGCTATGTCGCTGGACTCCCACGTAGTCGACCGCGGTTCGCGTCTCAGACCCGGTGGCTTAAAACTCACGCTGGGCGCGTGTGCATGTGTGCCCAAGATCCCGAGAGGAGAATGGAGGAGAAGGGATTGCGGCGTGACCATCCCCCCTGGGGGGTGATTTCTCGCTTTCTGTCTCTATGTCTCTCTCTCTCTCTGTCTGGTGAGCGCACGTGCCCTACAGCGAAAACCTCTCCAAAAAAAAAAAAAAGAGAGAGAAAAAGAAATTAAAAAAAAAAGAATTGATTATTTTCTCAATTTATTTCCAGGAATTACAAATATAAAGTGCTCTGGCCACATCTGGATAGAACCAGCCACAGTTTTTAAGATGGGTATGAATATCTCTGTGTATTGCCAAGCAGCAATTAGGAACTGCCAACCAAGGAAACTTAATTTTTATAAAAATGGCGACAAAGAAGTGTTTCATATCTCAAGGATTAATAGAACAACAGCTCGGCTTTTGTACAGAAACTTTTCAGAACCACGTGCTTCAGTGTACTGCACTGCAGAATGTCCAGGACTTTTTCAAGAGACACTGATATGTGGAAAAGACATTTCTTCTGGATGTAAGTGTTGGGGCACAATTGAAATGAAAACAAAGACTAGTCTAACAATGAACTGGTACTTAATAGTTTTTTCTAAAAGTAGTGTTAATTGATAATAGCTTACTTTGTGTTTAAATTTGCCAGAGGGCATATGCACTACCAGAGAGGGGCAGACAGAGAGGGATGGGGAGAAAGTACCATCCAGTGGGGTTTGGTCACGTGGCAATCCCTTCTCCATCTCTCCATCCTGTCGAGATGGATGTGCCCAGGATGTTTTTCAAGTCACAGGCACTGGGATTTGAACAACGAAGTTGACCATATGGGATCTGGCTTTCTTCTTCTTCTTTTTTTTTGAAAGATTTTTTGCTATAGGGCGCATATGCTGGCAGGAGAGACAGAGAGACAGAATATGAGAAAACATCCCCCAGGAGGGATGGCCATGCCGCGATCCCTTCTCCTCCATTCTCCTCTCAGGATGCTGGGCACGCATGCACAAATGCCCAGAGGGCTTTTCAAGTCATGGGCACTGGAATTTGAACAATGAAGGTGACCACATGGGATCTGCCTGTCTTTCTTTTTTATTTTTTTTTAGAGAGATTTTTGCTATAGGGTACATGCACTGGCGTTAGAGACAGAGAAACAGAAAGCAAGAAATCAACCCCCAGGGAGGATGGCCAAGTCACAATTCCTTTTCTTGGGATTTTGGGAACACACGCACATATTCCTGGCATGAGTTTTAAGCTGCTAGGTCCAGGACTTGAACTACAGTCGATTGTGGGAGTCCAGCAACATAAGCATTTTATACCATCTGCTGGTCCCTGGATCTGGCTTTCTTAACCACTAAGTCATGGAACTAACCCTGTAGTTCACTTCTTAGATTGCCTAAACGCAGAAGCTACAGTACAACCTTAACATGTATCTGGGACCAGATTGAGGAACTACTTGAGTTAAGGAGTCTAAGGGGACCTGTGAAGTATGGAACAGACAGAGGGGGTCTACTGGGGCCAGCCACTTGGGCCCAGTGTTTATCAGTCTTTTGAGTCTTTAAAGAAAGACAGAAATATGAATTTTTAATATGATCTCTTCAATTTGTAAATGTTGCCAATGTATTCAAGAAATGATTTTTTCCCTTTAGCCTGGCCAAATGCAGCATATATTAAGGTCACATCCTTAGATTTAAAATATTTGCACTCTATATCTGTTTTTTGTTTTTTTGTTTTTGTTTTGTTTTGTTTTGTTTTTGTTCATATTTTTTGTTTGCTTTTAAAACTAATGTTATCAGTCTTGAAGTAGTTCACATTGAGAAATTTGGGGGCCAATATTTAGAAAGCATTGTAAAACTAGCTTTGTGTTTCTAATAATCTTCTTACTAACTGTGTGGTCTTGGACCAGTTGCTCAATCATTCTGAGTTTCAATTTCTTTTCTGTAAAATGAAGCTAATTATATTAGTTGCATTAAGCACTGACTTTTAATCATTTATTTGAAAGCATATGATAAATTTTAAACTACAACGCCAATGTCAAAATACTTAAAATACCTCATTTAGATTCTGATAGAATCCCTGCTCGTAATCCCACTGCCCAAATTGTGAATCACTGTTTGTTACTACAATTATTATTTTTTTCTCATTAAACTTTGTTTTAATGGGTCTCAAAATTCTGTGACAGATTTTTGGTCAAGTTGTTTCCATTAAAAAATACTGGTTTTAAAAACTAATAACTTATGGGGAACCAGCAGTTAGCGAAATGGCTATGTCGCTGGATTCCCACGTAGTCGACCGCGGTTCGCGTCCCAGACCCGGTGGCTTAAAACTCACGCCGGGCACGTGTGCATGTGTGCCCAAGATCCCGAGAGGAGAATGGAGGAGAAGGGATTGCGGCGTGACCATCCCCTC
>NW_006209346.1:967636-969792 GCF_000334495.1 Tupaia belangeri chinensis
AGCGAAAACCTCTCAAAAAAAAAAAAAAAAAAGTTTAAAAAACTAATAGCTTAAAACTGCCACACACAAAAAAACAAAATGGTCCACAAAACATTTTCCTTTCCTTCTGAAGGTTTTACGTTGCATCGTTATCATTAACCAGTCTTTTACTATTAAACTTAAATGGCCAATTGAGACAAACAGTTCTGAGACTGTTCTTCCACCACTGATTAAGACTGGGGTGGCAGGCATTAGGGATATTCATTTAGCCTTCTGAGCTTTCTGGGCAGACTTGGTGACCTTGCCAGCTCCAGCAGCCTTCTTGTCCACAGCTTTGATGACACCAACAGCAATTGTCTGTCTCATATCACGAACAGCAAAACGACTCAGAGGAGGATAGTCAGAGAAGCTCTCAACACACATGGGCTTGCCAGGAACCATATCAACAATGGCAGCATCACCAGACTACAATTATTAATTAAGAAAAAAATTAGTCAAGTTGATCTTTAAAATATATTCTGAATTCCATTTGTGTTCATAGTTTTCTGAAGGGTTTAAATTACTACAGTAATATAGTCTGACTTTTATAATTATATACTTAATACTTGGTTCTATTAATATAAAGGGCAGATCACAAATTCAGCACTGTTTTAACCCAGAAATTCACCTTTTATAGCATGTGGGGCATTTTCAGTGACAGATAAAAGGCTTTGGGTCTTCCTCCATCCTTTGAGGATCAAATCTGAATTCTTGCTTCTTTCTCACCTCCAGACCTTAGCTAACAAGAGCCAGATCAATGTCACCACTACCACCGAACCCTCCTAGCGGCTGCCTTAAAAGCAGACTTCCTTGTTTGGTGCTGAGGCCACTGTCCTACTTAACTGTGGGCCTTGGATTTTGCATGCTTTCAAAGGAGAGAACTATGGAAGTGGAGGGGTGAGCTGAGGAAGGACAGTACTAGGTTTTAGAGTCCAAGAATAAAGTTGGTAAGCTGACGGCTTAAATCCATGCTTTACACATGCTAAACTTGCCCTAAATTGTGGAAATTTAACCACAGGCAGACATCTTATCTGATGTGTGAAATCTCCTGAGCTTGTCCACATCCTCAGGAAGCATAGTCAGCCCTCCATGTTTAGCTACTTCACTATCTCTTACTAATTAGCCTTTGGGGGTGGAAGTGGAGATGGAGATCATAGAGTTCACTGGAGGGTAAATCAGCCACTTCCATAGTTATGAAAAAAGGTTAGTTGTTCATTTAAGCTAGAGAAAAAAAATGAATCAAAATAAGTGCCACCTCTGCTAAAAGACAAAATTTCAACAGATTTAGTTTTCAGGTTGATTACCTTTTATTTTAGATTCATAAATCTCATTCTTGAAAATACTTAAGTGCTCCATTGAGCATGAGAGTATAGTTAGTTGTTTTTGTGTAAGGGGAAAATAAGGACTCATAATAATTAAGGGCTAGCTCCATGGACTAATGGTAAAGGGAACTGAATCCCACATGGCTGACCATGCAGTTGAAGTCCCAGACCCGATGACTTGTGAAAACACACAGGCACTCTGTGTACATGCCCCAAATCCTGATAGGATGGAGAAATGGAGGAGACGGGATTGCAGTGTGACCATGCCCCATTGAGGGAGTGTGTCCTCCTTTTCCCTCATTCTCATGCCCTCAGGATTATAAACAAAGAAATAAACAAAACCAGAATAAAAAAAAAAAGAGCAGTTTGGTTAACATCATGTCACTTTAGGTTACTTTGCTTGTAAAGTTTAAGGTAGAAAGAATTCTTTTTCATACCAGCTCAGATTGACTGAGCCATTTTCCACTGATTACTGTGAGTCTTCTACTTTCAGAAAAACTATTTAGGGTGTTATCTGCTTCCTTAAAGTTTCAGTTTGATGACATAGTACTTAGCAAGAGTGACTCCATTTTGGTTTGGTCTGTTGGGGCCTAGTACAAGAGCCCAGTCCAAAACAATTGCCTCTACAAGTATTATTTGATACCGCCTTCTTGCGTTGTGGTTGCTGTGATTGATTACCCACAATAGCCCTCCCAGTATTGTCTGAGGGGCCTCTGTCCCCAAACCCACCCTAGACAGGATTTAGGTAAGAAAACAGACTCTGCCTTTCCCAGGTCAAACTAATGGAAGCAAAATCTTTGCTGATGGCTGCTTAGG
>NW_006209346.1:969804-996838 GCF_000334495.1 Tupaia belangeri chinensis
TTTCCATTTATTTAATCTGGGAATTGTCATTTCTTACATAGACCTCTGGTTATGAGTGTGAAAATGTAATCACTAGGTAAGAATTTACTCAAAGTCCTGAATTCAAGCTGAATGTGTTCTTGGCTCTGCCTTTTTAGCAAAGAAAACTTTCTATTTAAATAGGTCAAAAAAAAAAAAGATAGAGAAGGTTTTGAAGGTTTCTGCGGTATTCTAGAAATCACATTGCTTTCACTGGATCACTTTGATCACAGGATATCTGTCCTGTGAGCTTTACTATGTCAACTTATTGTCACTGTTTTTAACAAAATGATTATATGTATTTTTTTAGACGACACACAAATTGTAAAAGATAGAAGGAAAATGAGTCATTGTTTCCATGAAGAGATATCCAAATATACTTAAAAGTTTATGTGCTTGAACATGTAATTAGTAAAATATAAACTACATTATTGTAGTTTCCATTTTTTGGCCACAATCTTAGAAACTGCTTTGATTCTTAATTATAAGGAAACACACACATATTGTGGGAAATTTGTTCTAATTGGGGTCACGGCAATCGTGGAATAAAATATTACAAAATAAATATATTCACTTAAAAAAACAAATCAACATAAATCGTACAGGGCTCCGCCTGATGGCATAGTCAGTAGCGAAGAAAATGGATGTGCTGGAATCCACGTGACTGACTATGGGTTCAGATTCCTGGGTCAGCTTGGAAATATACTGGGACCAAGATCCTGATGAGCTGAGAGCTGGGGGAAGGGGACTACAGCATGACGAGACCCTGTTGAGAATGCTCTTTCTCTCTGCTTCTCTCTCATCATGCACACACAAGCATTTTCTATAATGGATAAAATAAATTTATTTTTTAAAATTCATACACGAACAGTCATCTTTTCATTTCATCATTTATTTAAACTTTTAAGCATCTTTGACTTAAATTTCAACCATCTTTTAAAATGTTGTTTTAATAAGAGAGTGAGGTGGGGGATTTTTTAAAAATAGGTTTTTGCCACAGGGCTCAGGAGTTTGCCTGAGAGAGACAGAGACAGAGAGAGGGAAAGTGAGAAATCGTTCCTCAGGGGGATTGGCCACACCTCAATCTCTCACACACACACCCACACATACCCCAAGAGGATGACCATATCATAGTCCCTTCTCCATTCTCCCTCCTGGGAATTTGGGCATACACACACACACACACACACACACAGTGATTTTCAAGCTGCCAGGTCTGGGACTTGAACTATGGTTGGCTATATGGGAGTCCAGTGCCTTAACCAGAATGCTACCTGTTGGCCCCAAGGAAAGGTATTTTTTTTGACAGGGTCTTGCCTTTGTGATTCTCTGTCTCAGTCTCTCAGTTAGCTTGGCTTATAGGCTACCAGTGTATCTGGCCTATTGAGGTTGGTCCAAGACTAGAGACAGTATGGAAAGAAGGTGGGAGATGGAGGAGAATGAAAGGAAAGGAATCAAGGAGAAAAATAGGGAGGCAAGACATTTGAAGGACAGAGAAATGGAGGATTGTCTGTTGATGATAACATGTATGATATCTTCAATTGGACTGATGGGAAGTGGGTTCACATTGGGTAAGTTTATTTTACAAGTCATAGTGATTTACAGTGATCGAATGTATAAAATAATTAAAAAAAAATTTGAGACTGGCAAAAAAGAAATATCTTTTATCCCCATTATCCCTTAAAAAATTTTAGAATATATCTTTCTGGGACCAGCAGTTGGTGTAATGGCTATATCGTGGACTCCCCTGTACTCGACCACAGATCTAGTTCCAGACCTGGTGGCTTAAACTCATGCCAGGTGCGTGTGCGTGTGTGCCCAAGATCCCAAGAGGAGAATGGAAGAGAAGGGATTGCGGCATGGCCTTCCCCCCCGAGGGGGTGATTTCTCGCTTTCTGTCTCTCTGTCTCTGTCTTTCTGGCGAGCTCATGCACCCTATTGCAAAAACCTCTCAAAAAAAAAAAAAAAAAACATGGAGAATATGTCTTTCAAATTTTAGTCTCTCTCTCTCTTTCTCTTTTTCCTTTTCTCATTCTTTTTCTTTCTCAAATGAAACCATACACTAAACTTTTCTTTTCTTTTCTTTTCTTTTCTTTTCTTTTCTTTTCTTTTTTTCTTTTCCTTTCTTTCCTTTTTAAGGTTTTTGACTTAGGGCGTGTGTGCTCTCTAGAGAGATAGTGAGAGGGAAAGTGAGAAATCACCCTTCTGGGGGATGGCCACAATGCAGTCCTGTCTCCTTTATTCTTCTGCTGGGATTGGACATACACACACATGCACTCGGTGTGATTATCAAGCCACCGGGTCCAAGACCAAACCCCAGCCGGCCATGTGGGAGTCTAGTGCCTTACCATTATGCCACCTGCTGACCTATACTAAACTACTTTGCCATCTGCTTTCTTTCATTTCATCATATGACCATTACTCAGTTCATTAAATATGTTTCTAATGCTTCCAAAGACCAGATACTTAAATTCTTCTAAAATATTATTTTTAAATGTACCTTAGGGGTGTACTTTAGTCTATCTGAATTAATTTAGGGGTATTGAGGTTGTTTCCAATTTTTTCATTATTATGAACAGTAAGGCACATTCTTTTAGTCCTCCCTGAGCACTTGGGTCTTGCAAGTGTGTGTGCATGATCCAAACCCACTGAGACCCTAGGTGGATCTTGGTGTGGAGACCCTTTTGGGGGTCTTGCTCTCTTTCTCTTTCTTTCTCAGAAAAAACAAACAAAATACAAACAAACAAAAACAAAACAAAAAAACAAACACCAGAACTTCATGTTTCTTGTGGCAGCTCCTAAGTGATTTGTTTTGTTGCAGATCCACCAGATATTCCAGACGAGGTAACCTGTGTCATACATGAATATTCAGGCAACATGACTTGCACCTGGAATCCTGGGAGGCTCACCCACATAGACACAAAGTATGTGGTGCATGTAAAAAGGTAGGTTCCTTCTTTAGCAGTTTCACAAAAACATTTCCACTCCAGTTCCGCTAGGGTTCCGCCTCCAGCAGAGAACCAAGAAATTAGACACAAACATCAAACGTGTACCCTGATAATCCCCTACTTTCTCATTTTGACCAGCGCCCTCTTCTGGACATTCATGTTTGCCTTCTGTGGAGCAATGCATTCCATTCTCTCTCTGTGCTTTTATTCACTGGTGTGTGGCTGGTAGCAAGGGCTGGATGATGGCAGAGCACAGCACAACACGATGTTAAACTGTTAAGTCCCGGCTCTACTCTCCTTCTAGGTGTTAGACAATACAACCTCTCTAAATTGCCATTTCTTTATGTTTAAAATGGGCATAGGGACCAGCAGATGGCGTAGTGGTTACATCGCTGAACTCCCACATAGTTGACCACAGTTCGAGTTCCAGACCTGGTGGCTAAAACTCACATCGGGAATGTCCACATGTGTGCCCAGAATCCTGAGAGGAGAAGGGATTGTGGTGTGGCCAACCCCTGGGGGGTGAGTTCTCACTTTCTGCCTCTCTCTGTCTCTCTGGGGAGCACATGCACCCTGAAGCAAAGATCTTTCATTAAGTAAGTAAATAAAAATTAAAATGGGCTTGAAAGTAGAACGGAATGCACAGGTTTATTCTAATTAATGAAGTAGAATTTGGCTTTAAAGTGCGTACCATGTCATTCCACAGCCAGCACTAAGTTTATGGAAGCTTTTAATCGTAATAATGACCCTCACATCTTAAATTTAGTGTTGATAAAGAGTGACTGTATTTCTGAGACACAAAAACCCCTTCAATACTTTAAAATCTGAACAGTTGTGGGGAAACTGTACAAACTGATTACTCTATCCATGTTTCTTGGGCTGTCAGCTTAGTTTTTTTTTTTTTTTAAGAATTTTTTTCTGGGGACCAGAAGATGGCGTAATGGTTATGTTTCTGGACTCCCACATAGCTGACCACTGTTCGAATCCCAGACTCAGTGGCTTAAAACACACGCCAGGCATGTGTGCATGAGTGCCCAAAATCCCAAGAGGAGAATGGAGGAGAAGAGATTGCAGTGTGGCCATCCCCCTGGGGGATATTTGCTCGCTTTCTGTCTCTCTGTCTCCCTGGCGATCACATGTGCCCTATAGCAATATTTTCTCTAGAAAATAAAACATATTTTTTTCTTTTTTTTTTTTCTGGAGAGGTTTTTGCTATAGGGCGTGTGCGCTCACCAGACAGACAGAGAGAGACAGAGAGACAGAAAGTGAGAAATCATCCCCCAGGGGGGATGGTCACGCCACAGTCCCTTCTCCTCCATTCTCCTCTCTGGATCTTGTCCACGTACGCACACGTGCCCGGCATGAGTTTAAGCCACCGGGTCCAGGACTCAAACCACAGTTGACTACGTGGGAGTCCAGCAACATAGCCATTACACTAACTGCTGGTCCAGAAAATAAAATTTTTAAAAAAGAATTTTTCCTGTAGTGTATTTGAAGTGTACTTTCTTCAACTACTTAAAAAAAAAGGCATTCGTTGGACCTTTACTGTTTGACAAGCACAAGAAATTTATATCTGCTACCTCATTTGACCTCCTATACAACTTCGTGATATACTGCTGTGGTCCAGTGTGTCCCCCTAAAATTCCTATGTTAAAGCCTAACCCTCAGTGAAATAGTTTAAAAGCTGAGATCTTTGAAAAGATGAGGTCATGAGGGAGCCCTCTTGAATGGGATTGGTGCAATTATACGAGGCCTGGGCGAGCTCGTTTGCTCCTCAGCCATGTGAGGACACAGCCAAGATGCCATCTATGAAGCAGAGAGCAAGATGCCCTCACCAGATACCCTGTCTACGGGTGCCATGATTTTGGACTTACCAAACTCCAGAACTGTGAGCAGTGCATTTCCGTTGTTTGTCATTAGCCCTAGAACTACGGAAGCACTGCCATCAAGGATAAGTCACACCAGCGAGTAGTATACAATACCCTGAGTACCATGTGCTGATCTTCCTGTGCATTTGTCTTCTGTTCTCAGCGCAACCTTGGAATGGAGCTATTATTATTGTTACCACTTTTGCAGATAGCCTGGGAAGCTCGCTTTCCCTCTCCAAAGTCATTTGACTGTGAAGTAAGGGAGCTGGGATTCTGATAGAGATCTCCCTAGCTCCACAGTTGGAGGCTTAACCTCTACCCCTTACCTCTAGTGTAAAATAGTCCCCCAAAAGTGAAGAGGTCATGAAAGAAAGAAAACTAGAGTTTCATTGCTAAGTCAACTTTTTACATTTAAAAATAAGAGCAATGTGAGAGCAAACCCTACACTTCAAACTCACAGATAAACCGGGTAGTGCCTGATTGACAGAGAAAGCCTAATGCCTAGTTCATGATCTCCTAGAAGTGGAGAGTGTCTCATGGACCTGCTGACCCTGGTTGACTGGCTACTATTCTTCTGCAAGTTTGGCTGGTTCTCACATCACTCCTGATTGATACAGGACAGGGAAAAAGTAAAGGGAGAGCCTTAAAAAATCATTATTTAGGGGCTGGCAGATGGCATGGTGGTTAAGGGCACTGGACTCCCACATGGCCAACCGTGGTTCAAGTCTCAGACCTGGCGGCTTGCTTTTTCACTTTCTCTCACTTTCTCTCTCTGTCCCTATCCAGTCAAATTAAAATAAGTATGTAAATAAATAAAGTTAAATAAAATAATTCTTTATTAACTTTATTCATTCGTGTGTTTTTAATTTGACAGAGAGACACAGAGAGAGAGAGAAAGAGAGAGGGGAAGTGAGAAAGCAAGCAACCAGGTCCGGGACGCGAACTGTGGTCAGCCATGTGGGAGTGTCCAGCACTTTAACTATCACGCCACTTGCTGGTCCCCACTCATAGGATATTATAGACAATCATTTTATTTATTTATCTTCAAGTAATATAGTAATTTTTTACAAGTCTAGAAAGAGATATTGAATATGTTCTAATAAGAAGGACTAATTTCCTAGCTCTTGTATATATGTCAATAACAAATTCATTCGCTTGTTCAAACTACAATGTAAGCAAAAATTTTTGTTTCTTTTGTTCATTGCTTTATCTGTTAAGCCTAGAATGAGGCCAGACACATATCAAGTACTTGATCAATATTTGTTGAGGGATTATTTTAATAACTACAAAAAGATATTTCCTGCATTCTCCCCTCACAATCTAGTTAAATAATAATAGTATAAGGTGATTTATGTTTAAACATTATTTTTCTAAAATCCAACAATATACCAAAAACCTAAAAAAAAAAAAAAAAAAAAAAAAATCTAATTCAAATTCTGAATTGATGGAATCCAGATCACTGGGATTTATCATACTTTAAAGAGAACATAAAGGGAACCAGCCGTGGTCTCATGGTGAAGGCAACTATATCCCACATGGCCAACTGCACAGACCTGGTGGCTTGAGAAACACACTGGGCACATGTGCATGCATGTCCAAAATCCCAAAAGGAGGGTGAGGTGAAGAAAGATTGTGGTGTGGCCATTCCCCACAGGGGTTGCTTTCTTGCTTCCCCTACTCCTCATTTCTCTGTTGCTCCAGAGCATATGCATCCTCTGGCAAATAAAAAAAAGAAAGAGAGAGAGAGAGAGGAGATAAAGGATGTGAAAGATTAGCATAAAAATGAGGGAAAATGAGGAAATCCAAAACGCAAGCTCCTATAAGCATAGACAAATCAGTAAAGGAAACAAACATCGATTTATCTTATAATTGATTATAAGTAAACTTATGAGTTAAAAAAAAAAAGAAGAAGAAGAGAAAGTTAAGTTCTCTAGTTTTCAAAAAGATCTTTCCCTCCAGGAAAAAGTCGGCTGAGAATGAATGTTGTGACTGAGGGGAGTAAGTAGTCTGTCAGGTTAAAAAAGCTCTTCTAGCATTCTTAGGGTGCTTTCCACTTTGGTAGATAGAGATCAGCGTTTGTGAGGTTTCACTTCTAATTCATGTGGTTCTGTTTTCCAGTAAAATCGCCTTTATAGAGAAGCCTTTTACCTCAGCCCAGCTCCTGGTGTCACCAGTGACAGAAATGCAGTGTTTTCTCTGTGGCAATGTAGAGGGTCTCTTGGAGTTGGGTTGAAGTTGTAAAGTAGATGAATGAGGCCTCTGCTGCTTCTAGAGCTTTCTTTGTGCCCAGCTCCTTCATGATGCTCCCAGCACACAGAACGGCATAGCAATTCACATACCCTCCTCTACTGCCTGCATTTTGCCCTGTACCAATGGGAGCTGGCTGAAAACAAATTAACCTCTGCTGAAAGCACCTTCCTACTGCTGTGCTACTATCCTCAGCAGGTCTGTGTTCATGTGTTCTTTTCTTTTCTTTTTTTTTGGAGAGGTTTTTGCTATAGGGTGCGTGCGCTCGCCAGACAGACAGAGAGACAGAAAGCGAGAAATCACCCCTCATGGGGGATGGCCACGCTGCAATCCCTTCTCCTCTATTCTCCTCTCGGAATCTTGGGCATGCACGCAGATGCACCAGGTGTGAGTTTAAGCCACCAGGTCCAGGACTCGAGCCGCGGTCGACTACATGGGAGTCCAGCGACATAGCCATTATGCTGTTGGTCCCTTCTTTTCTTTTCTTAAAATCTTTAATTTTAAATTTGCTAGCTAGACAGTGTATGTGCTCACTGGAGAGAGACAGAGAGAGGGAGAGAGAAAGAGAGTGAGAAAGCATTCCCCATGGCGGGTGGTTATGCTACAATTCTTTCTCCTCTATCTCTCCCTCCTTTTGGGATTTGGGGCATGAATGCACATTTGCCCAGTATATTTTCCAAGCCACCGTGTCTGGGGCTCCAACCACACAGTCAGCCATGCGGTATCCAACTACTTGAACCGTCACACCACTGGATGGTTCATGTGTTTTATCTTGGGAACTCTTGTAGTGTCTAGGGCAGTGCCTTCCACTGAATAAGTGATTATTGAATGAAATGAGTGAATAATGGCCCTGCGTTCTGTTCCCTTCAGGTCAACTTAGCAAATATTTATTTAGTATTGTCTGTCTTCCTGGCACCATGTTAAACACTGGAATTAAAAAAAAAAAAAAAGTGTATCATCTCTGTGCATGACAACCTCACGAAGTTTTCAGAATAACACCAGTGGTAGAAATTTCACGCACTGTGACAGACCAATAGGGAAAATATTTTTGCATTAGGTATCATTGTAGACCTCCTAAAACTGCATACTCTGCCAATTCCATGGCCTTCTTGTTTTGTTTTGTTTTGTTTTGTTTTTAAGGCTTTTGCCATAGGGTGTGTGTGCTCACCAGATCGTGACAGAGAGAGACACTGAGAGGGAAGGTGAGAAATCTCCCCTAGCAGGATGACTACACTACAACCCCTTCTCCTCCATTCTCCTCTTGGGATTTTGGACACACATACATGTGCACCCAGTGTGAGTTTCAAGCCAGGGTCTGGGACTTGAACCACAATCAGCCATGTGGGAGTCCAGTGTCCCAACCACTATGCCACCTGCTAGCCCCTGGACTGCTTATTTTGGACACATCTTTTTTCTATATTTATTTCTAATAATAGGAAAGGATTCTTAGTTATGATTTCAAATATTTTATAGACTGAGACATTAGGTTTCAGTAATTCCTTTAGGACTCAATTTGCAGTTCAGATTTTAAATTTCATTTCCTCATTGATTATGAGCCCAGAGAACCAACTATAGCTGGAGACAAGCACAACCTCATTGACTAATAACGTTTTGATTTTGCTGCCAGTGGGTGCATGGGCTTTTTAGAGACAGCGAGACAGAGAGAGGGAGAGGAAAAAGGCATTTCTCAATGGGACGTGGTCACATAGCAATCCCCTTTTCTCTATTTCTCCATTCCATTGAAATTTGGAGTA
Source organism: Tupaia belangeri chinensis (assembly GCF_000334495.1). Taxonomy (NCBI): domain Eukaryota; kingdom Metazoa; phylum Chordata; class Mammalia; order Scandentia; family Tupaiidae; genus Tupaia; species Tupaia belangeri. The sequence continues at coordinate 978,640 of NW_006209346.1, forward strand.
TGAACCTACATGGGCCAGAGTGTTTTCCAAGACACCTAAGTCTAGGAGTCAAACCACATGGTTGGCCATGTGGGATCCCTTAACCGCCAGGCCATAAGAATAGCTTGATATTACCTTATATTCGTGAGTATTAACCTCAACTGGGCTCAGTCTTCATTTCACTAGGTAAGCCATGCCCCCACTAAGCCAGATATTATGTCATTACTTTTTCTCTCATGTCTGTTCTCCAAAATCTTTCTCTCCTCACTATACTGATAACCTGGTTTGTATCTTACCAAGAAAACAGAAGCAATGAGAAAAACCACAACCGCCCCTATCTGTTGCCACTTCGACTCCTGTTCTGTGCTCTCCCTTCTGTTGTTATGCGTGAGCCTCTGCTGCCCTCCAGCCAGCTCTCCTGGTGCTAGGTCTCATCCCTAATCCCTTTTTTTTTCCCCTCCTACCAAAACCTCACTGACCACCTTACTGTCCTGTAAACAGGCCAAGCAAATCCTGCCTCAGTGCCTTTGTCGACCACCTTGAATGTCCTTCCTCCAGAGAGCTATAGGACGATTCCTTTATTGCCGTAATGTCACTTTCTCAGAAAGGCCTTCTTCCATATCCTCATGAGGAAAAAGAAACTCCCATTCCTACTTAGAAATTTCTAACCCCTTTACTCTGTTTTGATTTTCTTCTGAACATTCATCATCATAAGACATATTATATAATTCTTTGTCTTCACCAGAATGTGTGCACCATGAAAGCTGGAAACTTATATGAATCTCTTGCTCATTGTAACCAAGGTCTGAGGATGTGCTTGGAACACAGTTGGTGTTAAATAAACAGAGAGTGGAATGAGCACTCACATAAATGAGCCATCATCACCATAAATCAGCAATGTCGACTGAAAAATGTGTCAGTTACAACTAGGGCTGGGCGTGTGGCAGCATTAGAAAAATAGAAGTCATGCTGATTCCCTTCAATAAATAATCTGTCAAATCTTTTCCCATAAAGAAGAGACAGAAATAAGAAATTCAAAAGCTTTGTAATACAAGATCTGTAGGAGATTCAGGAAAATCCAACTCTCCATTCATTTGAACACAACCTGCCTGACACCAGATGTGGTGGTGGTGGGTGGGGCAGTTTCCCACACCCACCAATTCTCCAGCAAACATAAGTCCCCTAATTCAATTTCATTATGGCACTAGTTACCTGGTAATAGCATCAGATTCCAAAGTTTAGAACTCAATCTCACAAAAGACACCCAGTTTTAGATGCCAGTGAAAAATCCCAAGTGCTTCTCATTGACTAGCTAAAAATTGGGATCCCTACAATCTTCGCCTCCTCGACTTAGATTGATTTGCTAGAACTGTTCACAAAACTTGGGGAAACACTTATGTTTATCCATTTATGATGAAGGATAAAAAGAACATAAGTGAATAGCCAGACAGAAGAGATGCATGGGGCAATGCATGCCACCCTAAGGCATCTCCATGTTCAGCTATGGAAGCTCCCTGAACCCAGTCCTTTTGGGTTTTTATGGAGACTTCATTGTATAGGTATGATCGATCACATGATTGGCTATTGACAATCCATTCTCTCTTCAGTTCCTTTCCTTGTCCCTGAGTTGGGGTGCCTGGAATGTGTTCCCTGGGCAGCCAGCCTCCACCCTGAGGCTATCCAGAGGCCCCAGTCATCAGTCACCCATTAGAATATGGATGGAGAAGCCAAATTGTTTCCACTCCTATCTCACAACACAGATCACTTCTGTGATCCCACATGTGTGGAGGTTTCTGTCCACACACCAAGCAAATAATCCGTTCTGCTGTGGACAGCCCCCAAGTCTCCTCTGATCTAAATCAGATGTGATCTACCTGGAGACAGCTAGGAGCTGGAGTCCTCAGAACCCCCTCCTCTCCTTGATGAACTTGCTAGAACAACCTACTGAACTCAGAGAAACACTGACCGGTTATATTTTATTATAAAGGATAAGTTAAAGGATACAAACAAATGGTCAAATGGAGAGATACAGAGGGGAGATCTGGAAGAGTCCCAAGTGCAGACGCATCAGTCCTGGTGGAGCTGGGGTGTGCCATCCTCCTGGCACGTGGACTGAGTTTCCTGTTCACCTTCCTACAAGGCTCTGCATGTTCAGCTGTCCAGAAGCTCTCCAGTCTCTATGGGTCTCTATGGAGACCTTTTGGGTCTCTATGGAGACTTCATTGCACAGGAATGAGATTCTTATAACTTATCAGAAAAGCAAGGGAAGATTAGAGTTTCTATGACCTGCCTTGGAGTCATTCTCCATGGCCTGCCTTGGGGAGAAGCAGAAACAAGTTTTTGAAAGGAGGACAGGAGAAAAGTCAGGCTGTTTTTCACCTTTATCTCTCTGAAGCTGTTTCAAAATTTATTCAGGAATGGAGAACCAAAGGTCAAATAATTATGAGCCAGGAACTGTGAATGAAAATAACACGTGTGTGTGTGTGTGTGTGTGTGTGTGTGTGTGTGATAAGGTCATAGGATGAGAGAGCTCTGAGCTGCATTGTGTAAAATCCTTGGTCCTTTGGGTCCAGATCACTAAAACTATACCTCTGTCCCTAGGCGCAAAATAAAGCCACAACCACAATAAAAGTAGGTAAAAAAGAGAATTTAACAGGAAAGAAAGATTTTAGAAAGAAGTACACCCAAAAGACTTAGGGCGGGCAGATTGCTAGGTAGCAACTGTGTTTGGAACTATTTAGGTGTTATTTTTATTACCAGAAGCGATCATGAATATTCAACAGTGGGAGGTCTGTCATAGTATGTATGCTCTTTGTTTGAATTTCCTGGCTCTCTCCTGCACTTGCACATCCCTCTCACAGGTGAAGAATTTGAGGAATTTGATGACCTTACTGCGCATGCCCAGCGTGAGCCATGATGATAGGAGCATCCGAATTAGGATGAACTGCCCAATTACTTTATTGCCCAGTGGGAACTAGCAGGTTGACCAAAATGTCTGGCTGGGTCATTTTGTATTTATGAGGAATCATAAGAGGGAAATTTACAATCACCCCTATGTGTCTGCCTCAGGTACCAAGGAAGAAAACCAGTATTTGCCTCACCTTCCCAGCGCCAGGAGCCGGGTGGGAAGAAGGCATTTTCATGGAGGGTTTAGTTGTAACTCCCGATAAATTGTGATTGATGTGGCATGTGTCCTTCTGCTGTCTTCTCAGGGCTGCCCACTCATTACTTAGCCAACTGCCTACCACAATAATACCAGGATACAAAGACACTTCACTTTAGGGATTCTAAAGGATTTAGGAGCTGTGTGCTAGGAGCCAGGTAGAGACCAAATATGTATTTCTTATTATGTCAGAACTTCACAAGTTCCATGTAAAAATAGTCCTTAGGTATAGTCACTCATGATTCCTGGATTCTTCAGCTAAAGTAGCACTTCGCAGTCCAGATGCTAATATGGGTAGTCTTTAAAAGTAGAATTAAGTGACCTAGTAAGGATGGTTAATGTCAGTTTGAGAACACATTTCATTTTGATTCATAGGCTCAATATATGTGGTAAAAAAAAAAAAAAGAATTAGCCACAAACCAATTAAGAACAGGTATGTGGTTTTCTCTAACTGGAAAATATTCAAAGATGCCCTACTTCCCACTTAGATGTAATTGCCATTTTCTTGTTTCAAATTTAAATGTGTGTTTAGCATGAGGTTAGCATACCTTATAACAAGTTCTCTAATGATATTTTCATGTTCTATCTTATTTCAGAAAGAATATAAGGCAACTATGTAAACATCTAAATTTAATGGCATAATTTAACCATAGGCAAGCAATATAAAAGAAATTTTACAAGGGCCAGTCAGTGGTCCGGTGTTTAAGGTGGCTGGATCCCACATGACCGACTGCATAGTTCGAGTTCAGACCTGTGGCTTGAAAAATACACTGGGCCTGTGTACCTGTGTGCCCCAAATCCTAAGAAGAACATGGAGGAGAAGAGATTGTGGTATGGCCATCCCCCTGGAGTGGGGGAGTGCTTTCTCAACTCCTCTCTCTCTCTGTTTCTCTTTAAAAGAACGTGCCCTCATGCAAAAAAAAAAAAAAAGAAAAAGAAAAAAAAAGAAAATTTACTGACTGAAATGAACAATGTAAAGAGTTTCATTTGCTTCTTTTAGAATTCCTAAAAATCACATAAATTACATGCCTTTAAATTCATAACAATGGTTTACTTAATAGGTTCTGTATTATGTGAAGCCATCTGCTCCTTGCTATCTTTCTCCTTCACTCATAGTAACAGCAAAGTTATCATTCCTTTTTCACAGATGATAAGTAAAAGATAAAGATGCTAAATAACTTGCTCCAGATCCCATAACTTGTCAAGAGGCAGAACTGGGATTTGAACCAAGGTGTGCCTCGAAAACCCAAGCCCAGTGCTTTTAGTCACCATGATGTGCCCTTCTTATCCTTTCATGGTGTTCACAGTGATCTCACTGTGGATGAGGAAAGAGGCAACCCTGGAAAATACACTGGAACTGAAAATTCTGAGTTGAATAAGAGTTGTTGCTGTATCTGCATACTGTGTAGTCCCCCCCCCCCCCCCCACCCCCCCCCCAGGCCGCCAACCTTTGATCTGGTGAGGTTGTACTGATCTGGCCATTTACATACACACACACACACACACACACACACACACACACACAACACGATATTGTAAGCGGGGCCAGCTCATGGCATAGTGGTTAAGAAAGCTGGATCCCACATAGCCAACAATGCAGTTCCAATCCTGGAACCAGCAGCTTGGAAATCTTACTAGGCCATGTGTGCTCAAAATTCTGACAGGATGGATAAATGGAGAAGGGATTGTGACATGACCATGCCTAGTGGTGGGGGGTGCTTTCTCCCTCTCCCTCTCTCTGTCTTTCTGTCTCTTTCTGGCAAGCTCACGTGCTCTCTGGCAAATTTTATACACACACACACACACACACACACACACACACACACACATACAGAGTCTGGTAGCATAAGGTTGGCTTCTCTTTTCTGTGTCTCAGCAAGCATGCTTCTTTGATTCCAAAAGATGTAAGTAACTGACAAATTATAATTCTGGCTGGGATGTTTGGGGCTGGAGAAATTCAGGAGTTGCTGAGTAGACACACAGTAGTAATGGTACCTGGAGTGGAGCCCTGGGAGTGAAATGACAGTGATTTTTTTGTTTTAATTTGCTATAGGATGAGTGCACTCGCCAGAGATTGGGTGTTGGGGGTGGGGGATGGGAATACTGCTCCCTAGGGAGATGGCCACACTGCAATCTCTTCTCCTCTATTCTCATGTCAGGATTCTGGGCACACATGCACATGTGCCCGGCATGTTTTTTAAGCCTCTAGGGACTTAAAAAGCTAAGTTGGTCATATGGGATCCAGCTACCTTAACCACCATGCTAGTGCTGGCCCAACAGTGATGTTTAAGTTCCATTTTCCCAACAGATCCTATCAAGGCAGCCCCTGGGACACAGAACGGTTGATGATATTAGATCAAGAAATGAGGTTGGGGAACCAGCAGTTAGTGTAATGGCTATGTCGTTGGACTCCCATGTAGTCGACCGCGGTTCGCATCCCAGACCCGGTGGCTTAAAACTCACACCGGGCGCGTGTGCGTGGGTGCCCAAGATCCTGAGAGGAGAATGGAGGAGAAGGGATTGTGGCGTGACCATCCCCCCTGGGGGGTGATTTCTCGCTTTCTGTCTCTATGTCTCTCTCTGTCTGTCTGGCAAGTGCACATGCCCTATAGTGAAAATCTCTCCAAAAAAAAAAAAAAAGAAAGAAAGAAAGAAATGAGGTTGGAGCTTGTCTAAGCAGCACAAATGCTATAATTGGAATAGTATGAAGAAGATAGACATGACCTCCCACCATCCTTCCAAACTCCTATCTGCTCTCTCCCACCCCTTATAAGGGTGACATGCAAATCTGTGGAGCATTTCCATTCATTAAAGATAAGAATGAAGGGGACTTGGCTTTCCACATTTCTCAAATTTCAAGGTTATTGTCCTTCTGAATTAGTATATCTATATCAACTGAAGTTTCACACTGCAATACAATTAATTTAGGAGTCTATAAATAACATACCAAATAGCTAATGTAATGGCCTAGACCTCTACCATAGCTTTCAGAAGAGGGTGTAATGGCTATGTCGTTGGACTCCCATGTAGTCGACCGCGGTTCGCATCCCAGACCCGGTGGCTTAAAACTCACACCGGGCGCGTGTGCGTGGGTGCCCAAGATCCTGAGAGGAGAATGGAGGAGAAGGGATTGTGGCGTGACCATCCCCCCTGGGGGGTGATTTCTCGCTTTCTGTCTCTATGTCTCTCTCTGTCTGTCTGGCAAGTGCACATGCCCTATAGTGAAAATCTCTCCAAAAAAAAAAAAAAAGAAAGAAAGAAAGAAATGAGGTTGGAGCTTGTCTAAGCAGCACAAATGCTATAATTGGAATAGTATGAAGAAGATAGACATGACCTCCCACCATCCTTCCAAACTCCTATCTGCTCTCTCCCACCCCTTATAAGGGTGACATGCAAATCTGTGGAGCATTTCCATTCATTAAAGATAAGAATGAAGGGGACTTGGCTTTCCACATTTCTCAAATTTCAAGGTTATTGTCCTTCTGAATTAGTATATCTATATCAACTGAAGTTTCACACTGCAATACAATTAATTTAGGAGTCTATAAATAACATACCAAATAGCTAATGTAATGGCCTAGACCTCTACCATAGCTTTCAGAAGAGGGAGAAAAGACCAATTAAAATACTAATCTTTCCAAACATGCTTAATCTTTGCTAATTGGTTGGCTCTTAAGGGTGAAGGAAAGAAAGTTGTCAAAAGTGGCATGCTAAGAAAGGACAGCACGCCTTGTGAGAAGTGCTGATCTGCACAAGTGCGCCTCAATGTGGGTGCAGTAGGGCAGGCAGAGAAACTGGGGAGTGGGGGGAAAGAAGTCACTACGCAGGTATGAGAAAGAGATGTATGACCTGTGACCCAGAAGACAGGGTCCAGTTAGCCAAGGGAAGTGAAAATCTTAAGCATGTAAGGACGAATGCTCACACGTGCACTCAGAGGACTTCAGTTTGCAATGAATGACATTTTAGAAGAGTAGCTTCATGGAAAAAAGTAAAGGCAAAAATCACAACAAAAGGATTAAAGACCAAGTGTAAACTTAGTGGAGCCCAACACAAACACTCCCATTTACAATACAAATGGATCCGATTATAGATACTCATGTCTTTTAGACTCTGCATGGACCCAATATTTATTTCTGCAGATCTTCTCATGAGTTTTAAACCAACTGAGAGAAATCAGTGTCAGTAGGTGAAGTTAAAAATATTGAAATATGTATAATATTTTAATTTTAAATATTTAATTTAAAGGTCAGCCGCGGGGTCTGGGACTTGAATGGCAGTCAAATATGTAGGAGTCCAACAACGTAACTGTTATGCTATCTGTTAGTCCCTGTTTTGCATTAACAAAAATATCGTAACTATTATGCCATCTGTTAGTCCCTGTTTTGCATTAACAAAAATACCTGAGTCTGGGCAATTATAAAGAAGTGGAGGTTTATACTTTAATGATGTATAGTGAATTAATGTAAAAAAAAGAAAAAAAAATAAGTTAAAAAAAGAAAATTCAAAAACAAAAACAAAAACTAAAGAAGTGGAGGTTTAATAACTCACAGCTTTGGAGTCTGTGAAGTCTAAACGCATCATAAAATGGCAAAAGGCAGAACTCCGAGTGGAGCAGAGCAGAGCACAGTCTACGTCCACGTGCCTTTCCGTCTGCCATTCTAGTCTCACCCCTTCTCTCACATGGCCTCTGTAACTTGATCATGGAAGCCCTGATGTGCTGACATTATGAGGCAAAGGCCTCACCCTGAGACACCATGCTGCAATGAAGTTTTCCCTTAATATCTTTATAATATAATCAATAAATCAAGTCTCAACACATGATTTTCTAGAGGACATCCAGTTATCACCCACTAAGACCAAATTCTAAAACGTGAAACTTTGAGAGGAAAAAACCATGATCCAAACAACAACACAGGTTAAAAAAGACAGTATCAAAAATATTTCAGGATAATTCATTCAAACTAAGTATCGATATAACTTGGATTTTTTATTTTTTTTTAAGTTTAGAGACAGAGGAAGAGCAACAATATATCACCTCAAGTTATATTAACATCTCCACGGATTCATTACGAGGTGGCAAGAAGTATTTGGTTTGGGTCCAAGCTACAAATGCACTAGGCATGGAGGAGTCACAACAATTGCAAATCCACCTGGATGATATAGGTAAAGAATAAGAAATTCTCTAATGTCTTTAATAGTACACAGTTAACTTGTGCTAGTCAAGTGAAGTCTGGATCTGAAAGTTTACCTAAAGTTCCTGTGGATCATCATTAAAACAAACCAGAGATTGGACCAGCAGATGGCCTGGTGGTTAAGAGGCTGGATCCCACATGGCCAACTCTGTGATTGGAGTCCTGAACCTGGTGGTGTGGAAAACATGCCAGTTGTCTTGTGTATGCATGCCCAAAATCCCGGGAGGAGAACGGAGGGGAAGGGATCGTAGCACCCCTCCTGGGAGGGAGAGACATCTATCTCTCTCTGGCAAGTACACTGTGGCAAAAATCTAAAAAGCAAACAAGCAAACAAACCCAGAAATTACCCATAATTCTAATTGCCCCAAACAACTCAGAGATGAGTACTGTTACCATTTTGTTGTATCTCCTTCCTGTTTTATTTCTACATGGGTACATATGTTTTTATGAGTAATTATTAGAAACTTACCTTGCAAGCGTTTTTTTAAAAAATTATTTTATTTAACTTTATTTATTTATTTACTTATTTTGATTTGACCAGAGAGGGACAGCACAAGAGAGAGAAAGAGAGAGGGAAAGTGAGAAAGCAAGCCATCAGGTTCGGTACTCAAACCACCATGCCACCTGCCGGTTCCCCAAACATTGTTGTAAGGACCAGGGAGAATAAGATAGACAAGGTTTTTTCCCTAAAATAACTCACAATCAACCAGGGAAGATGGAAAGAAGCACAAATTACATTAAAGCGTGAGGAGTCTTATTGTGTAAGAAGTAACTCATTTGAAGACTTATCTGGTGTTTTTTTTTTGTTTTGTGTTTATTTTGAAAAGTTTTACAAACTCATGGAAAATTGCACAGACTTATGTAGAAATGTTGACTGGCTAGATTTCACAAATGTTAACATATTTTCTGCAGATATTTTTAGACCTCTTTTTTAGCTTACAATATATAACATTCTATTAATTACACTATTACTTTTAATGTTGTCTGAGCATGTAATAGTTTAATCCTGTATTGTTGGAGATAAACAGTTTTTAATTTTTCACCATTATAAATTATACAGCAATGAACAATAGTCTGGCTAAATTTTTACATAGTTTTTTTTTTTCTTTTTTCTTTTTCTCCACAGAGTTTGGTAAACTCACCAGAAAGAGAGAGACAGAGACAGAGACAGAGAGAGAGGGAAAGTGAGAAAGCATGCCCTCCCTCGTGGGGAATGGTCACAATACAATCCCTTTTCTCCCCCCTTTCTGGATTTTGGGCACATGCACATGCACCTGGCATGCTTCTCAAGCTGCCAGGTCCAGCACTTGAACCACAGTCAGCTGTTTGGGATCCAGCTACCTAACAAACATGCCACCAGCTGGCCCCTTGGTAGGTTTCTTAAGATCTCGATAGATTTCAAAAAGTAATTACCTTTGAACCTTTCACAACTATGTGCAAGTCTTAAAACCAGAATTCTGCCATAACACCAAGTGCAAATCACTCCCTGGAGGTCCTAGTACAAATGATTCCTGTTATTATTAAGGACGTTTTCAGTAAACTAACATTTATTGAGCACTTTCTTGTGTGCTAACTGCTTTTACATACATTCATTTTTTTTGGGGGGGAGAGTTTTGTTTTGTTTTGTTTTGCTATAGAGTGCGTATGCTCTCCAGAAAGACAGAGAGAGACAGGGAGACAGACAACAAGAAATCACCTCCCAGGGAGGATGACCACACCACAACCCCTTCTCCTCCATTCTCCTCTCAGGATCTTGGGCATGCACGCACATGTGCCCGGCATGAGTCTAAGCCACCAGGTCCAGGACTCGAACCATGGTCGACTACATGGGAGTCCAGTAACATAGCCTTTATACCAACTGCTGGTCCTGATGAATTATTTTATTTAACTTTGATGACTATTTTGTAGAAGAGATTATTTATATACGAAAAAAATTGAGACTTGGAATTTAAAAAAATTGAGATTATAGAGCTAAGGAGTGTCTAATTTAAAAAATTAAGATTGCAGAGCTAGGGAACATCTGATTTCAGTATTCTTGACTCATATCCTCAGTCTGTATGGGAAGAATAAAAACACACTACAAGGTATTTGACAACTTTCCTACTGATTAACGATCTATAGGATATGAAGCCTTCTCTTTAGGCACACCATGGTTATGGGGGAACCCCAAGGATCTTCTAGACTTCACTGGACTATTATCTAGACTTCTCAACTAACCTCAACTACTGTATCTCAATTAATGGGATGTGTCTAAAAATCTACCCTTATGCTCTGAATATTGGATTTAAAAACACATACTGTCACCTATGGCGATAAACAATAGCTCCATTTATTACATATTCCTGGAATTAGCGCTAGCTTGACTGCGATCTACACATTTTCATAAATTTACATTTTTTGGTAGAAGACAGTAATACATGCTTTCCTTGAAACAGGTTTCTCTTGATGGATGAGAGACGTGTAGACTCATAGCCAGTACCATTTTGGCAGTGTCGTTTTTAGAGATCAAGTTATAATCAGCAGTAGTATGGCCGTTATGTAAACCTTTTTCTTTTTCTTTACCTATGCTAGAGCACATGCATGCACACCTGAGAGTTAGAGTGAGAGAGAGAGATGAGCGGACTCCACAGGGTCTGGTCATGCCATGATCCTCCTCCTCATCCTCCAGCCCATCAGATCCTGGACACTGTGTGTGCTCCCAGTGTACTTCAGGCTGACTGGATAAGGGAGTTAGCCCCAGTTGCCACGTGGAATCTGGCTTCCCCTGAGCAGCACATTAATTCTGCACCCAGAGCTGTCTCATCATTATGACATTATTGTGATCTTTCGAAAAAGTTTTTATTTATTTATTTCTTCCATGAGCAAGAGAGAGAGAGAGAAGGAGAGAAAGAGAAAGACATCACCCCCCACGCTGTCATGACTCCGGGACCCACCGCCAGTCTTTTCAGCCCTTGATCATGGGCAATTATGTGCCCAGAGTACTCAGTGTTTCTGTGCCCTGATCTTAATATCACTGCATCCACTTAGCGAACACCTACTGTGTTCTAGACACTTCACATGTGCATCACATTTAAGTCTAGAAACAACCACACTGCGTACTACTGTCCCCATTTTACGAATGAGGAAAGTGATCAAATAATTTGCTCAGGTTTACTTGGCTAGTAAGGAGAGCCAGGGTTCATCCCCAACTTGTTGACTTGCCATAGATAACTACCACCTTCCCACCCACAGAGGAAGAACCCCATCCGGCCTCCACCTTCCAGTATGACTTCAAGTACTGTGAACTAGGAGTTCGGAGTTGTTATTCCTGCTCTTTTTCCTCTTTCTTTTCCTTTTCCTCCTCCTCCTTTCTGCCCCTATTTCTGCCTTTTCATTATCCCCAAATGGACTCAGAACTCAGGTTGAAAACACAGGTTGAGGGCCAGCTCAGTGGTGCTGCAGTGACACACTGCTCAAGGGAAGCTGGATCCAGACAAAGACTGTAGGTTTGGTTTCCCTGTTGACCTGTACAGGCCAGGAGCATGCTCTGAATCCTGGCTGGTAGGACAGTGGCAGGTGGGGGTGGCATGGCTTGAGATCCTGTCAAGGCTGCTTGTCTCTTTGTGTCTCCACTCTCATAAAAGAAATAAACTTAAAAAAATAAATAAATAAAAGGAAAAGAAAAATACAGCTACACTGTGTAGGAGACTCCAGGCAACAAAACCACCAGTTTATTAACAGACAAGCTCTTTTCATTGGCGACACTGAATGAGACTTTGCAAGTTAGATAAATTTACTGTTCTTTGAAACTGAGAACAGAAGGCTCTTCTGGGAGCAATTTGCACATAATAGCTTCAGGGTTGGGCTTTAATTACATTGTGCTGAAGGCAGAGTGGAGTGGCGTTAGAAACACCAAGCCAAATGACATGTGAGAGGTATCCTTTTTAATTTCTCTTGTAGAGAAATGACATTTCAATACAGAAAGTACAGTGCCTTCTGCCTGCTATTTTGAACATTAATTCTCCCCGTTGCATAAACATGGGTAAATTATGTTGTTGCAAAGATGCCAAAAAAGTATAATATGTTTCTTTATTTTAATACAAATGAAATCCAAAAATATGGCATCTGTGATGAATTTTAGTGTTTTCTTTTTTCGTTGCCAGAGGGTATGTGCACCTGTGTGTGTGTGTGTGTGTGTGTGTGTGTGTCTATGTAAAAGAGAGAGAATAAATGTGAGAGAGAAAGCACTCCTTATGGGGCGTGATCACATCACGTTCTTTTCTCCTCCATTTCTCCATTGGTTGAGATTTGGAGCATTCTAGCACACACACCTAGCGTGTCTTTTTAAACTGCAATTGGCCATACAGGATCCAGCTCCCTAAGCATGGGGCTTAACCACTGTGCTATGGGACAAGGCTGGTAGTTTTTTTTAAAGGTAAGATCTGGTGGGCATATTTAAAACCTTAGCAATGAAAGTAAATATATTAACATATTCAAGTCTAAAGGCTTAGATCTCTATTGACTTGCTCTGCATGGAGAGTCTTATTGTGCTATCTGCACTTTCTGTAGGATCAGACAGAATTTTGCTTTCTGTTCAGAATATTTCGTTTGCACAATAGGCCTCAGAATATTTATGCTGCTGTACCAGTGGCTCAGCCAAACTTAGAGATGGGAGACAGGAGGAGGGTACTTCAGTGGTTCTCAGTGGTCTCAGAACTCTGAGGATCCGCTTCGTTGACTCTTTTTTAAAAAGAATTATTTATTTAATTTTATTTATTAGTATATATATATATATATTATATATATATATGCTAAATATATATATAATATATATATATATACTACTAGGTCTAGTGTCCCTACCACCATGCCACCTGCTGGCCCTACTTTCTGGACTCTTAAAATCTATGAATATTGGGAACCAGCAGTGAGCGTAATGGCTATGCAGCTGGCCTTCCACGTAGTCGACCGCAGTTCGCGTCCCGGACCCGGTGGCTTAAAACTCATGCCGGGCGCATGTACATGCGTGTCCAGGATCCAGAGAGGAGAATGGAGGAGAAGGGATTGTGGCGTGACCATCCCCTCAGGGGGTGATTTCTCGCTTTCTGTCTCTCTGTCTGGCGAGCGCACGCGCCCTATAGCGAAAAAACCTCTCAAAAAAAAAATCTATGAATATTGATTCTTATTACAGGAAGTTTACACTCACAAAAGGAAACCAGCTGGGAATTCAGATGATAAAAGTCACTTACAGTAAGGTCTTCAGTTAAACTAACTCTGCTACTTCTACTTCTAGCCTATGCTAGGTTAAGAGCAAAGATTTTAGTATAGAACTGCGCTTTTGGAGGGATAATCTTTATTTTCATATTTCTCTGTGCACACAATTTTAGATAGCAATAATCAATGGTATAATAGAACAAATTTTCCCAAGGAATACTTTATAAATTAAAGTAACTGAATGCCAAATGGTTTGTGGGCTCTCCAGGGAGAGAGAGAGCACTCCCAACAGAGGGTGGCCATGCCACCATCCTTTCTTCCTCCATTTCTTCATTCTGTCATGCTTTTGGACAAGCATGCACATGGGCTTTGAACAGTGGTCAGTCATGTGGGATCTGGTTCTCTACACACAGTAGTCAACCACTGCACCACAGGGCTGGCCCCCAAAGAGTGCTTTATAGACTTCGAATAAATGAAAAGAAAATAATTCATGGAGAATATTAAGCTTTGACAATGGCTTCTATAAACACACTCTGGCTCCTGAGTTTTTTGTTATATAATACATTGAGTCAAGTCATAGGTTCTCATATTCCCATCATGCAGATGGGAAAAATGGAGAGAACCAATGACTCAATTCTGTCCAGACAGAGTAAATCTACAAGTATATACACAGTTAGATAGACAGTAATGTGTGGCTTACCAATGGGGCCATACTTTGAGGAATGTGTTCTTAGGCAATTTTGTTGTGTGAACGTCAGAGAGTATATTTACACAAACCTAAATGGTATCACCTATTACACACCTAGACTAAACGGTATAGCCTACTGCTCCACCACTGTATGTGAGGTCCACAGTTGATCAAGACGTTATTACGTAGGACACAGTGTATGCAGATTCTAGTTCACCATTTCTCTCAGGACAACAAAATAACTAGTAAGATAACTGATTAGAATTGCAGTCCCTTTTTGAAGATTATTGTCATAGAACATGGTAACAATTTATAAAGTCTTAGAGTCTCTGAGACCTGCTTTGTTCAAATCATACTTTTAAGGATAGATTTATTTAGGGGAGAACAAAAGAAGTCAGCAATAGATACAAATACGCATGCAAATTTCTCTATTACACAAGGGAGGAAGACTATGATTGTGAAAGGTCTCAGTTTAACATTTTATCAAATCAGATTCTCTGGACCAAATTTGGATGCAAAAAACCATCTCTCTCTGAATATCGTAGGTGCAGGAAAAAGATGGCATCTCCTTTAACTCTCTTTATACTCTCTTGTTAATAAGACCAGTTCTGAAATTTTGTTAGGATTATAAAAGGATGAAAAGTGGAGGAAGACAAGACTATTAGAGTTCAGTGTAAAAGAAATAGAGAATGGACTGCATAGAGTTTTCAATAACAGTAAACAAGAAAAGTTTATTAATTGTTAATTAGATCATGAGGTTCTTGCCTTTTTTTTTCTGTACTTGAGTTTGAACGTGCGTATATATTGATGAAATATGCCAATTTCTCCTTAGGCAAGTTTGAAACTGCTTAGGGTGTTTTGTTTTGTTTTGTTTTGCAGTGATACCTTCTGCATCTGTCATAACCAAGGCTGAGAATATAAACACTACCGTGCCCAGAACCATAGTTCACTGGACTAGCGAAACAACAATTGAAAAGGTTTCCTGTGAAATGAGATACAAGGCAACCACAAACCAAACCTGGAATGTAAGCTAAACTTCCTTATTCCTTAGCACATGAGCAAATGTTTAAAATAAAAGCCAGCTCTCAGAGGCCACAGTGGACTTACAATGATCCGTTTTACGTGACTTTACCAGATTGTTTTCATGATATTCCAACCACAATGGTTTTTTTCTTTGACATTTCATCCTTATATATCTCTATATATGCACATAATATGGTTTTACAAAGTATGTAGAATGTGACAGTCAAGTCAACAATATTACCATACACAATATTTTCAACAGAGAACGTTACATTCTTTTGTCTGTTAAGTGTTTCTTCCCTTTGCCTCCCCCATCCGTCCTCTTGCATGCATTCCCCTTCTTTCTGGTATTTACCCTCATTACCCTCCCTACTCTCATGTCTTCACTTCTTTTCTTTCTGCCATAAAGTGCAGACATATGGTATATATCAAGTGGAGATGAATAGTGTATATCTTTTAGAGTCTGGCTTGATTTCGCTTAGAATTAAATCTACATTCAGCCACTTCGAGTCAAATGATAGGGTCTCATTGTTCCTTCTGGCTGAGTAGAATTTCATAGTGTATATGCACCACAGTTTTTCAATCCAGTCATCAGTTCCTGAGTACTTAGGTAGGTTCTATGTCTTAGCGATTGTCAACGATGCTGTAATAAACATGGATATGCATTTGTCTTTCCAACTGAGTGTTTTCCTATCCTTTGGGTAAATACCAAGGAGAGGGTCATATGGTTGTTCTATTTGTGGAAAAACTCATTTTAATAATGATTACCATATACTTCTAAGTAGGGAGCTGTTTCCTGAAAGGATCTTCTTAACTTTTGTTAATTGCTAAGTAAACAAATCTCTAACTAAGAGGAATCTATTAAGCTTTTTCTAATTCAGTGTTTCTCCTAAGAGTGAAATTTACATTGGTGATTATGGATATAAAATTTAAGTACTCTATTCTAAAATTTCAAAGGCATCCAGGGAAATAAAAAAATGTTCAAAAACGAAAACTTACATTGATATCTTTTTTTTTTTTTTGAGATTTTTGAAACAAGAAGTAGTAAACCTCACAAGTCATATGGAAATAAATATGGTAGAACATGTTCAGGTAAAACAGTACAAATGGGAGATTGGAGGAAGAACAAGACAGGATACAGTAGAAAAATTAAAAGAAGTCCGCTGTTTATATAGGCAGAAGCAACAACTCCAGAAAACTTAGAGCAGTTAAGAGAGAGTAATTTGGAGCCTAGGAGATGGCATAGCAGTTACATCACTAGATTCTCACATGGTTGACCATGGTTCAAGTCCTGGACCTGGTAGCTTGAAACTCATGCTAGGTATGTGTGTGTGCATGCCCAACATCCTGGGAGGAGAATGGAAGATAAGGGATTGCAGTGTGGCCATACCCCTGAGGAATGATTTCTCACTTTCCTTCTCACTGTCTCTGTCTCTCTCTCTGGTGAGCACACACACCCTATGACAAAAATTTCTAAAAAAATTATTAAAAAAAATAAAAGAGAGAGAATAATTATGTTTCAACAAGAAATCAGATGGAAATCAGAATTAAAGATGGAGAATCCAAACCCATCAAAATAAGAGCTTCTCAAGAAGATTCTAATAAAACAGAACTGGAAAAATATAAGCAACTCTACCTAGAATATCAGATAAACTTAACAAATGCAATAGGAGGTGGAAAGAAAATATATAAAGACAAGTTATTACTAAATTTGCATCTGTATCCTGTAGAGCTTCTCAAAGATTTGCTGATGAGTCAAACCAAATTCAAGATTGATTTTTGGGGGACCAGCAATTAGCATAATGACTATGTCACTGAACTCCCATGTAGTCGACCACGGTTTGAGTCCTGGACCTGGTGGCTTGAACTCACACTGGGCGCATGTGCATATGTGCCCAGGGTCCTGAGAGGAGAATGGAGGAGAAGGGATTGCAGTGTGGCCATCCCCCCTGGGGGGGGGTGATTTCTCGCTTTCTGTCTCTCCGTCTCTCTCTGTCTTTCTGGTGAGTGCACGTGCCCTATAGCAAAAACCTCCCCCCCAAAAAAGATTGATTTTGGGGAGCATCACAAGAATTGGTACAGATCTTGAGAAAAAAAGAATATGACCTGAACGATAAAGTTTTATTGACTGAACTGTTTAATAACCTTTTAATTGTTATCCATTAAATATATGACATGTTAAAATATTTATTAAAGACATTACATCATTTTTAGAAAAAGACAGAAATGAGAAGCAGAGGCTGGAGAAGAAGGAAGTTTATTTCTGTAACAAGTTACATAGGGACAATTGGCAAGTACTATCCACTGAATCTTGAAAAGCTCAAAAAGTTTTTAGTATTTATAGATAAAGATATGAGCTACAAATCATTCCTCACTACAATCAGAGTCAATTGCTTTTCCCTGAGTAAATCACCTGATTCCTACGAATATCCATTCCTGGCTTCTCATCTGACCATTCCTCAAACAGAACTCCCTATGACTCAGCACTTGTCCGATTGTTTCTTCATTTCAAAATGGCTGCAGTCCTGCTACCTGGTTTCTCTGTCATCACTCTCCGGGGTTCAGTTGTTCCTGCAGGCTGGAAAATGGAGCTCTCTCAGCATCTCTGAGGCTTACATTTCTAGGGGCTTGTTGGTAAGTTTTGTAGGGGAGTTTTAAGTTTCCTCTTTTCTCTCCAAAGGTCTGATAATCTTTAGTCTAGGAAATAAAACTGACAACTGATAAACAAGAAAAAGGGATACACATTTATTACATGTATGTATATGTGTGAGCCACACAAAACATGAGACTCAAAGAAGAGCCAAATGACTAAAGGTCTTATACCGTATAGAAAAGAAAAAACAAGCTCAGGGTTAAGCTAAGAGAGGGTTGGGGGCAGGGAGAAAAAAACAAAGATTGTCCTGTTTTTCTGGACCAGGCATCAGACTTTCAATCCCCTTCCTTTTTTTTTTTTTTTTTTTT
>NW_006209346.1:997019-1007534 GCF_000334495.1 Tupaia belangeri chinensis
GATTGGGGGAGAGGCGGAAAGTAGCATTAAAAAACATTTTTTTTGACCACTTGACTGTCCCAATCCCCCTTCTTTTTTTTTTTTTTTTTTTTAATTTTAGAGAGGTTTTTGCTATAGGGCATGTGCACTCGCTGGAGAGACAGAGAGAAACAGAAAACAAGAAATCGCCCCCCACGGGGGATGCACACCGCAATCCTTTCTCCTCCATTCTCCTCTCAGGATCTGGGGCACGTGTGTACACGTGCCTGGCATGAGTTTCAAGCTTCTGGGTCCAGACTTGAACTGTGGTCAGCCACATGGAAGTCAAACGACAGAACCACTACGCCACCTGCTGCCCCTGCTGCTTCTCGTAATATGATTTATTCTAGGCAGACAAGGGAGAGAATCAGCAAAAGCATGCTTGCTTCTGCTACTTACTTTACTGATGCAAAGAGATGTAAATTTATTTTATAAAAGGATAGCCTTTTGTTACTAATTCTGTGTCTGCAGTCTCTCTGAATAGTCATTTCCAAATTGGTCAAAACGTATCTATTTTGGAGTGGCATATTTTGACCTCCCACATCTTGACAGACTCACTGGCACCTTAAACTTGTCAAAATTTGAGCTCACGAGCTTTCTCCGTGTGGAGCCAGGTTTCCTCCTGACGTTTTATTATGAACATGTGAAACATAGCAAAGCAGAAAGAATCGCACCCGCAACACCCATGTACTGGCTACCTAGATTTCATCTTCGATGCTCCCCGACTCCCAGGTGTCCCTCTGTCTATCCATCAGTCCATCTCATCTCAAAGGAAATTGCCAGCACTGAAGAGCTTTCCCCAAATGGTTACACGATTAACTATTGTTGGTTCATTCCCCAGTTTTATGAAGGTATGATTGACAAAAAAAAGTGTGTATAGATAGATATATATCGATATTAATATAAAGATATGTTTTTTAATGAGCTCACAATTGCTGGCAGCACTCTGCCCAACTCTGGGTACCATAGATCAAAAGTATTTGTAACATTGTTTTTACTTACCATTTTTATCATACTTACCATTGTTTATACTTATCCTTTATCTATGAGATCAGGAAAGGCAGGGCTATGCCATAATTATTTTTGTGTTTTCACTGATTTCTATAACATCTACTTCGTGTAGGTAAGATATAATTTTTATTGACAGAGGGTGCATGCATTTGCCAGAAAGACAGAGAAGGGGAGGGAAAAGAAGAAAACACCCCCAATGGGGCATAGTCACATCACAATCCCTTCCCCTCACTTCTCCATCCTGTCGGGATTTGGGGCACACAGCTGATAAGTTTTTTAAGCTACCAGGGCACCACGGTTTGGTATGTGGGATCCAGCATCCTTAACCATTAGGCTCGGGGGCCAGCCCATGTAAATGATATTTTAAACATTAGCTATTATCATTATTTCCTTGAACAGTATCCAATCTCAGTAAAACAGGGCAGGGAAATCAAGTAAATGGCTTGGCTGTAAATTCAAGTCAGTGGATTAATTTCATTTCATTAGCTTATTTCTCCAATGAAACTAAACCGGGGTGTTGGCAAAGTGTATTCAAAAGCCAGATGGTAAATATTTTAAGCTTTGCAAGACATAATGTTTCTGTCCTAGCTACTCAGTTCCATGTATTGTGAAAGCAATTATGGGTAATATGAAATGAATGGGCATAGCTGTGTTCCAGTAGCATTTTATTTTTGGACACTGAAATTTGAATTTCACATAATTCCCTTGCATTATGAAATATTGGAGGTTTTTTTTTTTTTAAACCTTTCTCTTCACCATCTAAAAATGTAAAAGCCATCCCTAATTTAGACTAGAAAAAAAAAAAAAAAAAAAAAAAAAAAAAATATTATTCTTTTCTGGAAGGATGGACGGGTCAGTTCACGGCTTCTGCAGCCTGTGCGGGGAGATGTGAACCTGAGAAGGAGCAATGGTGAACTGGGAGAGACACACAGACGCGCAAGTAGAGACAGATAGGATGGGTGGTCCGAGCACCTCTGGTGGAAAGAGCCGTGGCCCTGAGCAGTTTCCAAGTCTATTCTTTGATAGGGCAACAAGGGGAAAGGGAGAAGTGGAGTGCCAGCTGCTCGGCTGTCAACGGAAGCCTTGGGACATCGTGTTTTGCTTTTCTATTCTAGCCTCCTCTTGCCCCCCGGCCTTCACGGGCCCACACATCCTTTAACCCCACTTGCCTTGTGGTGTTGGCACAAGAAAGCACAAGTGTGTCTCTACCCATCTTTAAAGGCCACCATTGTTCTGCTCAGATTCAGCCACTCCCTACACACAAGGATCAGATCCAGGGGTTTTGGATTTTTCTTTTAAAGAGTTATTTTTATTTAACTTTATTTATTATTATTATTATCATTATTATTTTCCAATTTGATCCTAGAGAGACAGAGAGAGAGAGAGGAAGGAAGGAAGCAAGCAAGCCACCAGGTCCGAGACTTGAACCATGGTCGGCCATGTGGGAGTCCAGCGCCTATAACCACCATGCCACTTGCCGGCCCCAGGGGTTTTGGATTTTAACAGTCTAAATGTTGGTAGATTGAAAACTCTTAAGAACATATGATTAGTCACAATTAACAACCATTCTCCTTTCCTCTCTACTAAATGTTAGATAAAAATTACTTGAGTAGAAAAAGGGAGAGATTCAGGGCAGCAGTAAAGGGGAGAAACCAAAAGAGTTTAGATAGAGTGGGATTCGAAGGAGGACCTGGGCCATGTTCTGTATTGGTAGTGGGAGGTGGGGGACTATATTCTAGAATTCTCTGGATAGTCCGGACATTCTTCTCTCCATCCAACAATGCTCCCAGGGACTTAGATGTAACCCTACGAAAAGAAATGCTCAAACTGACGAGGAGATTAGGTTTCAATTTTGCCAACCTTCAGAAGTGACCTTCTAAATCGAAATGAACTGTTATAAAATATAAAGTTATCTGTCTCGCACTCTTGAGATTGTACTGTCTGCATAGGCGTTCAACTAGGTCTGCTCTCTCGGTGTTTCTTTTTACTTCTGAAGGTACCATCGTGAGGCATCATCTTGTATTTGCAGGGCCCTAGGCAGTCTCCTGGTTTACCTCCTGGTTAAAAGGAAACAAACCAAAACAAAAACCGATTCACATTTCTGAAAAATTCTTTCTTCTATTTTGGAATTCTGGCTGTACTTTAATGTATTTGTTTTCTTCAAGAGGACTTTTCTATAAACATGATGTTAAGAAACATATTGGAGAATAACAACTCCTTTACAAGGGAAGCTAGTGTAGAGCAGAATGCATTTGAAAGTCAGATCTTGGGCATGCGAAGCGAAATATCTCCTGGATTCCAGGGGCCCCCAGAAGTTCACTGGTCATATTTACAGAGCAGAAAATTCCAAGGCCGTGAGTAGAGACAAAGCTTATGGAAAACCCTGAATGGCATTTTTTTAAAGGAAGTATGACACTAATCTTTGAAACAGATATTTTTTATGAATCTTACATTTTCAATGCAATGCACATTTTAAAGATGGATTTTTTCAGATTAGGTTTTAACAGAAGAATCCCTCCTCCTTCAGGAGGAGGCTACCTCTTTGTTTCTTTTTCTTTTTTTTTTTTTTGAGAGATTTTCACTGTAGGGTGCGTGCGCTTGCCAGACAGACAGAGAGAGACATAGAGACAGAAAGCGAGAAATCACCCCCCAGGGGGGATGGTCACGCCGCAATCCCTTCTCCTCCATTCTCCTCTCGGGATCTTGGTCACGCACGCACACGCGCCCAGCGTGAGTTTTAAGCCACCGGGTCTGGGACACGAACCGCAGTCGACTACGTGGGAGTCCAGCGACATAGTCATTACACTAACTGCTGGTTCCCTTCTTTGTTTCATTTTGAGAGTTTGACTTCACCTTTCATGAGTATATGGTAACTGCTTTTTCCTAGTTGTTGCACCAATGCCTTCGTTTCTAGAGTTTTGTTTTGTTTTTTTTTGAAGAGGTTTTTTTGCTATAGGGCATGTGCGCTCGCCAGACAGACAGAGAGAGGCGTTGTTGCATCAATGCCTACGTTTCTAGAGTTTTGTTTCGTTTTTTTTGAAGAGGTTTTTTTGCTATAGGGCATGTGCGCTCGCCAGACAGACAGAGAGAGGCAGAGAGATAGAAACCGAGAAATCCCCCCCCCCCAGGGGAGATGGCCACGCCACAATCCCTTCTTCTCCATTGTCCTCTCGGGATCTTGGGCACGCACACACACGTGCCCGGCATGAGTTTTAAGCCACTGGGTCCGGGACTCGAACTGCGCTCAACTACGTGGGAGTCCAGCGACATAGCCATTATACTAACTGCTGGTCCCATCTAGAGATATTTTATGTCTCCTTTCAATAATGCCTCACTTTTTTTGGTATATCACTGTCTGAACATATTGAAGTTGTACAAATGTCTCGGTTTCTCTCTCCCAGCTGAACCAGCTGTTTTGGGGGTCATTTTTATTATGTGTTATGGTGGATTATAGTGCCCCACAAAAAACGATTTTTAACTTTATTCCTCAGCTATTTTCTTTAATAAATTCCATTGGATTTCACAGTTTAACAGTCTCAAATGTTTTCTATTTTCTCTTACACATACACATATATACATATATTATTGGGTCTTGTATTAATAGACCTGCATAAACCTTCAATAAAGACCAGTTTAACAGCTTAGCTCATGAGTGTTTTTTATTTTTTTCTTCTAAAAGTTGTCATTAGTAAGTAAAATTGTTTCATCATGCAGGAGAATTATTGACCTACATATTCAGGTTCCCCATTTCTCCATCCTATTAAAATTGATGATTCCAAAATTTAAAATCTTTTACATTGTTTACTTTCTTGAGATTTGAGAGCAGTGTCAAACACAAAACACTGTGTGTTTCACTTTTACTATTTAACACATGTATTTCATTATGTATGGCCATATTTTATATAAAGTATTTTATTCCTCTTTGTCTTCCCAGGTTTTAGAAGAGACCTCGGAACATACAAGGTGCTCCCTTCATTTCTGCTCACTGGAATAATTGTTTGATTTAAAAGCACACTGTATTTTATTACTGTTATCCGTTTGTTTTAGGTTAAAGAGTTCCACACCAATTTTACAGATGTACAACAGTCTGAATTCTACCTGGAGCCAAATATTAAGTATGTATTTCAAGTGAGATGTCAAGAAACAGGTAAAAGGTACTGGCAGCCCTGGAGTTCACCGTTTTTCCATAAAACACCTGAAGCAGGTGAGTGTATTTATATATTTTAATCTCTCCGGCTTTTCCATTGACTTCCGCTTCTTTTCTAAGTGTGTGTGTGTGTGTGTGTATCTATACACATACATATATTTCTTTTTCCTTCCTTTTTCCTCTATGACTTCTAACATTGATTAAGTTATTGGAGTTCACCGTTTTTCCATAAAACACCTGAAGCAGGTGAATGTATTTATATTTATTAATCTCTCTGGCTTTTTCATTTCCTCTTCTTTTCTAAGTGTGTGTGTGTGTGTGTGTGTGTATCTATACACATACATATATTTCTTTTTCCTTCCTTTTTCCTCTATGACTTCTAACATTGATTAAGTTATTTGAGGGCAAGTGATAACAGTTAAGTTGTCATTTTGCTTTGATACTGTTAAGATCATCTACAACTTATGTAATGATTCTTAAACATTTCTGGGCATAAACTCCCCCTCCCTCAGGTGGTTGTTTAAGATGCATATTCATTGTTCTTGCTCCCAGAGGATCTGATTCCCTGGGTATCAGGTGTGGAGGCTTCTCAGGAGTCAACCTTTCTTACAAACATCCTGCGTAATTGGCCAACCTTTCTTACAAACATCCTGTGTAATTGCGAGGCATATGACAATTTAGGACTTTACTTTCCAAACTGCTATTAAGAGTTATATTAGGGACCAGCAGGTGATATAGTGATTAAGGCACTAGACTTCCACATTGCTGGCCACAATTTAAGTCCCAGACCCAGCAGCTTGAAAACCTAAAATCCCAAGAGGAGAATGGAAGAGAAGGGATTGCCACATAGGTATTCCCCCCTGAGGGGTGATTTCTCACCTTCCCTATTTCTGTCTCTCTCCACCGAGTGCATACTCTGTATGGCAAAACCTTAAAAAAAAAAAAAAAAGCAAGAAACAAGTTACATTAAATTGTTTAGGCCACTCTGATCAAATATATTATTCTAAGAGAGACACATATCAATCATGTCAATACATATTGATTCACTGCTATCTGAGAAGCAATCAGGAGAGTTCAAACACTTCAACTTGGGACTAACTACCTTTTCAGTAGGCTCTAGCTGATCCGTTATTTGTCTTTAGATATTTTGTGTGTTCTAGTCCTGATATTATTAGCTTAATTTTCTATCTATTTACACATGTCAATCAATAACATATTAGCCAGATTTCAGTTGTAATCAAATAATAAAATGAATCTATAATAATTTTCATAATATGCCATAATGGCCCTATGAACCTGATGATGCCTCCCCATGGTAGCTTATACACTAGATTTCGAATTTTCTTTACGGAGCTGAAGGATTCAATATAATGTTGTCAATGTAATCATTTATAATATATTGGAATTGTGTTTTACGTCTTTAAAGCAATTTGGCATGTGTTATAAATATTGATGGTTGCGAATAAGTAGAGGAAGCCAAGAGCCAGAATAGCCGAAAAGTTCTTTTGGCGCCCCCTAGTGTCCAAATCTTAAGAAACATATTCAACATTAAGGAAATAATTTGCAATACTATTGATTCTCTTTATTTATTTACTTTTGCTATAAAGCACATGCATTTGCTGGGGTAGAGGGAAGGATGAGAAATCACCCTCCAGAGAGGATGGCCACACTGCAATCCTCTCTCTCCATTCTCCTCTTGATGGGAATTTTGGGCACACATGCACCATCAGGTCTGGGACTTGAAACATGAAGTTGGTCATGTGGAATCCAGCCACCTTAACTACCATGCCACTGGTTGTCCCTCAGTTCTCATTTTTAAATGTTAAGTTTTGTTTGTTTGTTTTAGTTTACTTATTTTTTTTCTTTCATGAACAAGAGAGAGAGAGAGAGAAACTTAGCACCACCAACAGGTCTCAATGCTGCAATCCATCCCCAGCCTCAGCTAGCCCTAGACCATGGGCATACATGTACCTTTTGTATTCAGTGAGGTCTCTGGACTTGAAGATGGAACTTTCCCATGTAGGTCAACCGAGGAGAGAGAGAAAGCACACCTCTCCCCAATTACAATTCCTTCTTCTCCATTTCTCCATCTTGTTAGGATTTTGGGTGCACACACATGCCCAGCATGCTTTTTAAGCTGCTAGGGAGTCAAACCACTCATTATGTGGTTCTACTGCCTTAACTACTAGGCTATGGGGCCTACCCGATGTGATTTTTATAATAGGCAGAATTCAGTTGATAATGTTTTTAGAATTACTTAGCTAATTGTACTTATTTATCACTATTATTATTATTATTATTATTATTATTATTATTATTATTATTATTATTATTATGTTACCCAGAGAGAGATAAGGGGGGGGTAAGAAAGCAAGCTGCCAGATCTGGGACTTGAACAGTAGTCAGCTATGTGGGAGTCCAGCACCTAAACCACCATGCCACCTGCCATTCTCTGATAATTCCATTTTTTAAAAATTGAAATCTGGAATTGTCTAGCAAGATTATTCAAGTTAATAATAAACATTTACTTACCATATATGAAGTACGAGTATATATAAACTTCTTTGGTGTTTATATCAACCATATGGACCAGTGTAATTAGCACCACTTTACAAATGTGGAAACTGAGGCATGATTTCCCTAAATAGCATATCACTAGTAGGTAATAGCATCTAAACAAGAGCTACAAGTTTTTTATTTATTTTTGCTGAAGGGCATATGCACTTGCCAGAAAGAAAGCGCCCCCCAATAGGGTGTGGTCATGCCACAATCCTCCTTCTCCGTTCCTCCGTCTTGTCAGGATTTGGGGCATGAAGGCAGATGTGCCTGGCATATCTTTTGAGCCACAGGGGTCCAGATTTGTACTGTGGTCCACCATGTGGGTTCCAGTTCCTTAAGCACAGAGCCTCACCACTAAACTGTGGTGCCAGCCCCAGGAGTGTCCTTTTATTCAATGAATAATTTCTGTTACCTTCTCAACTGTCACAATGTAATTTTTCAGCCCATGAATACAATGGGTAATGTATACTCATCATCAATCTCAACCATCTGCAACATTGCGTGCAGTATATTGTTCTTAACCGCTTTCTTCCACTGTACGTTTAACGTGAGGCATTGTTTTTTTAACCTATCTACAAATTTGTTTCCATTCATCAACATCCCTCTCTTCTCCTACCCCAAATTCTGCTCAGTGTCCAATAATCATTCTACATCTCTCCTTCTATAAGGTCATTGTTCCCAACCCAAGTGTTCTTACTCAAAATACTGTGCATTTGCCTCACCATACATTGCAAGCTCATCTGTTTAATTCTTTAACCAATTACAGCCTACTCTTCAGATGGGGGGCCACAGAGGTTCTCTTTTAAAGGTAAAGGTCTTGCACTTCAGGTAATAGGGAACAGCAGCACCTCTCCTACCTTACAACGGTCTAAATGTAAAGTGTTTCTTTCCTAAGGAGAAAACTCGCTTAAGAGACAAAAAGCCAGTTAAAATGAAATATTCCTGAAAACACACATTTACGCAAGTTTTTTACCCATTAACTAAGAGGAACCATAGACTATTTTCTTGGTACAAATTCCTTTGGAAGACACCTTAAATAAGACACAGTGAAAATGTATTAGGGAAAGTGCAAATATTACATCTTCTAGAAAATATGTCTCCTTTTTTGTTTGTAGAAGCAATGCAAGTATATGACTTAGAAATTCCTGCTCTTTGCATTTTAATGAATTTAATACTAGTTTTTGCTTAAATGATTGATGCTATAGTGTTTATACTATTTTATGTCCTGATTTTCTCACTTAACTTGCCTTGTGTTTTTTAATTTTTCCCTTTATTTACAATAGAATGTGTGTGCATAGATACGAGAGGGAGAGAGAGAAAGAGCCCTCTGCAGGGTCTGGTCATGCTTCAGTCTCTCCCCTCTAGTCCTCCAGCCATGGGAACTTGGGCACTAGCATGCTTGGTATGTGGCAGGCTGGGATTCGAGCCACGGTCACCATGTGGGATCCAGCTTCTCTTGAGCAGTGCCCTACCACTGAGCCACAGCCCACCCTTTCCTTGCTGAGTTTTAAAAACCTGTTTGATGACTGCACAGCATTCCAGTGTATAGATAGCCTATAATTTATTTAATCATTTTTATATTTAAATAATATCCAGATTATTTTCCTTGTTTTCATTACCAATAAGTCTTTTTGAATGGCTTTGTATATAAACTCTTATTTCTTTGGGCCTCAGAAGGAATTACGGGTACAACAGTTAAGCACATTTAAGATGTCTGATGCATGCTGCCAAATCGTGCTTCAGCAAATCTTTACTATTGATCACTTTTTGAAAAGTATCCGTAGAAAGACAGTCATTCACTTAGTCACTCCTGAAATATTAATTTAGCCTCTATCATGTGCCAGGCGCTGGCTAGGTGCTTGCAAAACCTTTTTGAGCATAAAGATAAAGATCAGTGCCTTCGAGAAGTTTCATTTTGGAATAGGCGGACAGTAAAAGCATAATAAATATATAAGTTACATAGCATTATAAATAAAGATATAAATAAACACTGTAACAATCAAACTTCACAGAGGATGTCTGAATTGCCTCATAGTTGAAAAAACAAGGTTGAAATACTTAAGTAGTACTGAAACTTATTTGATAATGGAGTTTTGGGACAGCTGAAGAATTAAATATTTATTTGTATAGAAACACAACCCAGGCAATAATGCTTCCTACATGCAGGAATTTCCTGCGTTAGTCTATAAAATTCTTATGTGTGTATCACTGAATTGATTCATCTCAATACAATGTGTTTTTCAGAACTATACTTAGACTGGGGCCAGCAGGTGGTGTGGTGGTTAAGGCACTGGATCCCATAGGGCCAGCTGTGTGGTTTGAGTCCTGGATCTGGTGTCTTGAAAATTACTATGGGCAGTATGTGTGTGTGCCCAGGGTTCTGAGAGGGAGATGGAGGAGAAGGGACTGTGGCATGGCCATCCCCTTTGGAGGATGATTTCTTGATTTCTCTCTCTGTCTCTGGTGAGTTACTCACTCTTTAGAAAAAAATTTTTTTAAAAATTTAAAAAAATATCCCCAGATAGGATGGCAGGACAAATTGAAACAAGTATAGCTTGTCCTGTAACTCCCAATAATTTCCTGTCATCTTCCCTCTGGTTAATGTCTTTCCTTAGCTTTTAAAAGCCTGGTCTCAAAAAGAGAACAAACCAACTCAGTTATAGTAGTGGTTAAATGACTTTTAAGATTTATTCACTCTCTTTCTTTCTCTCTTTCTTTCTTTCTTTCTTTCTTTCTTTCTTTCTTTCTTTCTTTCTTTCTTTCTCTCTCTCTCTCTCTCT
>NW_006209346.1:1007797-1008803 GCF_000334495.1 Tupaia belangeri chinensis
AGACAGAGACACAGAAAGCGAGAAATCACCCCCCGGGGGGATGGTCACGCTGCAATCCCTTCTCCTCTATTCTCCTCTTGGGATCTTGGGCACGCATGCACATGCACCCAGCGTGAGTTTTAAGCCACCGGGTCGGAGAGGCGAACCACGGTTGGCTACATGGGAGTCCAGCGACATAGCCATTACGCTAACTGCTGGTCCCACTTTTTCTTTCTTGAGAGTATTCAGTCTTTAGCGGGAAAAAAAGCCTTGCACTAATAAAGAAAAAGAAGGCAGCAGGGTGGCGTAGTGATTCAGGCACTGGACTCCCACGTGATCAACTGCAGTTCAAGTCCTGGATCCAGTGGCTTGAAACTCAAACTGCGTGCATGTGTGTGCATGCCCAAGATCTTGAAAGGAGAATGGAGGGGGAAGGGATTGCAGTGTGACCATCCCCCCGGGGGGTGATTTCTCACTTTCTCTGTCTCTCTGGCTCGCGCATGTGCCCTATAGCAAAAATTGAAAGAAAGAAAAAAAGAAAGAAAAAAAGAAAGAAAGAGAAAACCAGTTCCTCAGACTATAATTTCAGACATTAACAAGCACAAAGGGAAAGTTTCTCTGGGTTAGAGACCCATTTCTATCCCTGTATAATAACCAGTGGCCAATTAAGTGATTCAATCCGGGTGACTTCAGGATAACAAGTAATAATAGCTAATATTTATTGGCTACTTCCTCTCTGTTGGCACAATGATAAGCATTTTACATATGAATGAGCCTTTATTCTTCACTGCAGCTCTATAAAAGGAGTGTGATTATTATTCTAATTGTGCAGATGAGGGTGATGAGAAGGCCCAAGAGATAAAGCAGTATAAAACTGATACCTGGTCCAGCCCTGCCAACTCAGCTGTGGGATCTCGGCACCTGTCTTATTGATAGCTCTGGGAAGGTCAGCCCCTTAACCAAACCTTCCTCTGCACACTAGCCAGTAATGAAACCATGCTGACAGAGCTTCATTTTGCATTGAGCT
>NW_006209346.1:1010465-1012747 GCF_000334495.1 Tupaia belangeri chinensis
GAGAGGTTTTTGCTATAGGGCGCGTGCGCTCACCAGACAGAGAGAGACAGAGACACAGAAAGCGAGAAATCACCCCCCGGGGGGATGGTCACGCTGCAATCCCTTCTCCTCTATTCTCCTCTTGGGATCTTGGGCACGCATGCACATGCACCCAGCGTGAGTTTTAAGCCACCGGGTCGGAGAGGCGAACCACGGTTGGCTACATGGGAGTCCAGCGACATAGCCATTACGCTAACTGCTGGTCCCACTTTTTCTTTCTTGAGAGTATTCAGTCTTTAGCGGGAAAAAAAGCCTTGCACTAATAAAGAAAAAGAAGGCAGCAGGGTGGCGTAGTGATTCAGGCACTGGACTCCCACGTGATCAACTGCAGTTCAAGTCCTGGATCCAGTGGCTTGAAACTCAAACTGCGTGCATGTGTGTGCATGCCCAAGATCTTGAAAGGAGAATGGAGGGGGAAGGGATTGCAGTGTGACCATCCCCCCGGGGGGTGATTTCTCACTTTCTCTGTCTCTCTGGCTCGCGCATGTGCCCTATAGCAAAAATTGAAAGAAAGAAAAAAAGAAAGAAAAAAAGAAAGAAAGAGAAAACCAGTTCCTCAGACTATAATTTCAGACATTAACAAGCACAAAGGGAAAGTTTCTCTGGGTTAGAGACCCATTTCTATCCCTGTATAATAACCAGTGGCCAATTAAGTGATTCAATCCGGGTGACTTCAGGATAACAAGTAATAATAGCTAATATTTATTGGCTAATTCTTCTCTGTTGGCACAATGATAAGCATTTTACATATGAATGAGCCTTTATTCTTCACTGCAGCTCTATAAAAGGAGTGTGATTATTATTCTAATTGTGCAGATGAGGGTGATGAGAAGGCCCAAGAGATAAAGCAGTATAAAACTGATACCTGGTCCAGCCCTGCCAACTCAGCTGTGGGATCTCGGCACCTGTCTTATTGATAGCTCTGGGAAGGTCAGCCCCTTAACCAAACCTTCCTCTGCACACTAGCCAGTAATGAAACCATGCTGACAGAGCTTCATTTTGAATGGAGCTTCATTTTAATGGAGCATTTGTGATTAAAATGCAAACATAGGAGAGAAGAGCCATGAGATGTTATTAAAATGTCTTTCTACTTGGCATGAATACAAGATGTGGATACCGTGTGGCATCCGGTGATGAGGATAAAACCACAGGACTCCGGGAACCCTGGGATAGAATGGGGGGAGCAGTTAGATGAGGATGCAGTGGAGGAGGAAAAGGCCTCCTAGCTCAAGACAAGACCATCGCAGGCAATTCAGAATGTTTTCCAGATGGTTCTGGCCAGCGGACTTTCTAGAGAGCAGCGTCTCTCAAAGTGAGGTCTGTGGATATCCATTTAGAAACGCGTGGGCGCTCACTGGAAATGCGGATGCCTGCCCCTCTTGCCCAGTGCTACTTCTGTGGTGAAATGTAAGGACCGCCGCTCTAGAACTCAGACACTCTCTCCACGTCCTTCGTCGTCGGGAAGGACTGTGTAATATGTGGGCTAAAATGAGGATGGAGAGCGGTGCGCCTGACCGGCCACCTCCCGCTTTGTCATAGTGGTTTTGGGGAAACAGAGAAGGGACACGTAGGAGTCTCAGGTGGTCAGCTCCAGCACTAGTGCAGCGCCTCTCTGCCTCCTCTTTCCCCTGAGTTCCTGGTCACCCCGGGCCACCTCGGTGCAGTTTCCCCAGGAGGCCTCAGTCTACCTTCATGTCATCCACTAGCTCCTCAGCCTAGGCCCTGCCCTGCCTTGGCATACAAGGGTTCACCTGAGATTTGGAGAACCACTGATGGCGGCTGAAGCTGGAGCCTCTAAACCACCCATCTTGATCACTGTATAACTTCCTGGATCTTTTCTTTCTTTGTTTTTTTTTTTAAAAAATGTGTATAGAGGGCATGTTCTCTGGGGATGGTGGGGAGAGTGAGAACGCACTCCCCATGGGGAATGGTCATGTCACGACCCTTCTCTTGCATTTCTCCCTCCTTTCAGAAGTTTGGGCACGGGCACGTACATGTCTGGTCTTTTGTTTTGTAACTTTTAAAGAATTAGTGGGGAACCAGCAGGCAGTGTGATGGTTACGTCGCTGGACTTCCACGTAGTCGACTGTGATTTGAGTCCCAGACCCAGTGGCTTAAAACTCACGCCAGGCACGTGTGCATGCATGGCCAAATCCTGAGAGAAGACTGGAGAAGGGATTGTGGTGCGGCCATCCTCCTGGAGGGTGATTTCTAACTTTCTGTCTATCTGTCTCTCTCTCTCT
>NW_006209346.1:1013298-1075587 GCF_000334495.1 Tupaia belangeri chinensis
TCAATCGCACACGTTGAGCACTGTATACCTTCCTGGATCTTTTCTTTCTTTGTTTTTTTTTTTAAAAAATGTGTATAGAGGGCATGTTCTCTGGGGATGGTGGGGAGAGTGAGAACGCACTCCCCATGGGGAATGGTCATGTCACGACCCTTCTCTTGCATTTCTCCCTCCTTTCAGAAGTTTGGGCACGGGCACGTACATGTCTGGTCTTTTGTTTTGTAACTTTTAAAGAATTAGTGGGGAACCAGCAGGCAGTGTGATGGTTACGTCGCTGGACTTCCACGTAGTCGACTGTGATTTGAGTCCCAGACCCAGTGGCTTAAAACTCACGCCAGGCACGTGTGCATGCATGGCCAAATCCTGAGAGAAGACTGGAGAAGGGATTGTGGTGTGGCCATCCTCCTGGAGGGTGATTTCTAACTTTCTGTCTATCTGTCTCTCTCTCTCTCTGGCAAGTGCTTAAGTGCATGTGCCCTATAGCAAAAATCTCTCTTAAAAAAATAAAAAAAGAATTTTTGGGTGTAGCGGTTTTGTCGCTAAACTCCCCCTTGGCCAACCACGGTTTGATCCCTGGTGCCAGTGGCTCCAAACTATTCCAGGTGGGACCAGAAATTGGCGTAATGGCTATGTGGCTGGGCTCCCACATAGTCGACCGCAGTTCAAGTCCCAGACCCAGTGACTTAAACTCATGCTGGGTGCGTGTGCGTGCGTGCCCAAGATCCCGAGAGGAGAATGGAGGAGAAGGGATTTAAATAAATAAATAGATAAATAAATAAATAAATAAATAAATAAATAAATAAAATAAAAACTATGTCAGGCGTGTGTGCATGTGTGCCCAAAATCCCAGGAGGAAAATAGAGGAGAAGGGACTGCAGTATGGTCATCCCCACCCCTCCCCCTGAGGGTGATATTTCTCACTTTCCCTTTCACTGTCTGTCTGTCTGTCTGTCTGTCTCTCTCTCCAGTGTGTGCATGTGCCCTAAGGTAAAAAGAAAGATTAAAAAAAGAAACTTCTTTTTTAAAGATTATTTAATTTTATTTATTAATTTTTTAAAATTTGCTATAGGGCACTCACCAGAGAGACAGAGTCAGACAGGAAAAGTGAAAAGTGAGTTACCAGGTCTGAGACTAAAACCACGACTGGCCATGTGGCAGTCTAGCGCTTTAACCGCCATACCACCTGCTGGCCCTCCTCTGCTGTGTTTTTTTAAGCCACTAGGTCTGGAACCTGAATTGTGCAGTTGGCCATGTGGGAATCCAGCCACCTCAACCACCATGCCACCTGTGGGCCCAGATATTCTGGATCTTTAAGCAGTGCAGAATGAGCCCCAAAGAAGGAAAAAATATTTGTCTGTGGGGAAAATCAACAATGAAATGTGAAAGTCAATTTTTTTTTTTTGAGAGTTTTTTGCTATAGGGCACATGCACTCACCAGAAAGACAGAGAGAGACAGAGACAGAAAGCAAGAAATCACCCCCCGGGGGGATATGGCCACGCCACAATCCCATCTCCTCCCACGATCTTGGGCACGCACACACACACGTCCAGCATGAGTTTAAGTCACCAGGTCTGGGACTCAAACCACAGTCGACAACATGGGAGTCCAGTGACATAGCCATTATGCTAACTGCTGGTCCCTGAAAGTCAGTTCTATAAACTTGCTAGTCAATTCTGTAAACTTGCTACTGATGTAAAAAAGGTGAAGCAAGAACTTCTAGGTAGGGATGTATTTCAGTTCTGAACTGGAATGTAGATCCCTTTGCAATGGAGAAAAGGCACAGGCTCTATAACCCCTTTAATGACAAGTTAGAGGCCTGAGGGCAGAGCAGTCACATTTTGTAGTAACTAACTTGCTTGAACGGCTACTTGCAGTATAAAATTTTCCCAGAGAAATCATATTAGTCCTTTTTTTGACAACTTTCCAGAGGAAGGCAAGTATGAGCAAGACACTAAACAGCATTTTACTTTGTTCTCACAAACGTTACAGATTGTTACAGTACCACTGACTTCTTAGAAATGCTCATTA
This sequence comes from Tupaia belangeri chinensis, assembly GCF_000334495.1. NCBI lineage: Eukaryota > Metazoa > Chordata > Mammalia > Scandentia > Tupaiidae > Tupaia > Tupaia belangeri. The sequence goes on from NW_006209346.1 coordinate 1,015,325, forward strand.
ATTTTTCAGGGCTCTTCCGTACCAAAAGGAGAAAAACAAATATTATGTCAATAGAACCAAATATAGGTGCCACTAAATATAATACAAATTAGACAGTGGTGCCCAAAATGTGTTTTTCACAAATTCTGTTGCTTGTAATTAGAGATTGATGATTCATCTATATAGAAGTGGATTATACCTTTGTAAATTCTTGATTACTAAACTGTGTTAAACAGAGACAGTGTGGGGAACCAGCAGTTAGCGTAATGGCTATGTCGCTGGACTCCCACGTAGTTGACCGTGGTTCGCGTCCCGGACCCGGTGGCTTAAAACTCACGCCGGGCACGTGTGTGTGCGTGCCCAAGATCCCGAGAGGAGAATGGAGGAGAAGGGATTGCGGTGTGACCATCCCCCCTGGGGGGTGATTTCTTGCTTTCTGTCTCTATGTCTCTCTCTGTCTGTCTGGCGAGCGCACGCGCCCTACAGTGAAAATCTCTCCCCCCCAAAAAAAAATCTTAAAAAAAAAAAACAGAGACAGTGTTCCTTGAGTAACTAATTCCATTAGGCATTTCACCTAGGTTTATTTCATCTTCAGGCCCCGTCCCTAATAACACACCCGGTTTCTGCAGATTAAAATACAACTCAGAAGGCTTCCACAATTTCTCTGAGGTCTGCAACCTCCCAATACAGAATAAAGTTATGCTTTTCATAAGGAAGTAATGATCTCCTATATGGGTTTCTTATTGCTGCAGTAACAAAGGATCACACACTGGAGGCCAGCTGGTGGTGTGGTGAAGGTGGCTGGATCTCACATAGCTGACGGCACTATTCAGGTTCCAGACCTAGTGACTTAATAAACACTCCAGGTGGAGGCCAGCAGGTGGTGTGATGGTTAAGTGATGTACTGCCAAATGGCCAAACATGGTTAAGGACTCCCATGTGGCCTACCACTGTTCAAGTCCCAGACCTGGTGACTTACTCTCTCACTTTCTCACTCTCTCTCACTCTCTGGTGAGTACACATACCTTATAACAGATTAAAATTAAATAATAATAATAATAAATAAAATGAAATAATTATTATTTTTTTTAAAGCTGCTGGGGCTGAGACTTGGACCACATTTGGCCATATGGGATCCATCTACCTTAACCAGTAGGTTTGGGACTGACCTGAAAGCTGTCCATTCCTGCAAATACAGTTTTGCTACACTTTGACACAAGGCTCGCTCTCTCTACATGGTTCATGTCATATAGAAAATTCCCTGAGTGGCTGTTGCTTCTTTCCCTTTCCTCTTTTATTCTTTTTCCTTAGTTATAGGATTGCCCTGTGTACACCTCACCTTCTTGTCTCCACACATCCCAAGTGCTCACAGCCCAGGACAACAGTGATAATCCCTTGACTATGTCTATGCCACCCACCACATTATCCTTGGTACACACGGTGACACTACCTGAGTCATCGTTTGACTTGTGTTTCAGGCTGTGGTCATGAGTTTGTTTGGACATATCATTTGCTTGGTTCTGACCTCTGGTGTTTATTTGCTTTTCTTTTCATGCTTTTCTATACTTTTTGAGTCTCTTATAATTGGCCATTGTCTTTGCCTTGTTAATTGACATAGGCTAGTTTCAAATCTGGGCCCTTGGCCAGATAATGTTGAGTCCAACCACAGAGCTAAACTGTCCAGGCCCAGGGAGCTAGCATTTCAATACTGTGAAATTACTGAATTATTAAAAGGAGATTAGAAAGAGAGAAACAAAATGGAGGTATTTGTGTTTTAAGAAAAATGGGACAGGAGATTAAAATTGCCAATAGTTTGAAAAACATACATTTTGCCACTTTCAAAATAAGGGGCCTTCACCAAGTTCATAGAAAGATGACATTGAAGTACACATTCATTTTGGTGCAAAGGAATTTTGAAATCCATCCTTTTTTTTTTTAATGATATACATTTTCCAGGAACTTTTTGAAGCTTTCCTCATAATGACTAATCTCTTTTAAATATTTAGAACCTTCTCAAAGAAAAGTCCAGAAAGGTCCATGAATCAGCTCAGATCATAGTCTTTATGAGTCAGGCCTTGGTTAGCATGGCTTTGACACCAAGATTGACAAGGGCAAATGTAAAAAAAATCTTCATGTGTCTACTCTTTAGCCCAGTAATTCCACTCATAAAACTATATAGCCTTAGGAAATGATCATAACTATGGAAAGGACATTTACATACAATTATATTTATCCAAAAGCTAATTATAATAAGGAAAATTTACAGCCAATCTAAAATTCCAGCAATAGTAGTAACTAATGTTTATTAAGGCTTTAATTTGTATAAAACATGTATTAAATGCCTTATAGGAATATCTCATCAAATCTCATGAGCTTTAAAGCACTGCTATTACCCAGTTTTACAAATGAAGCAACGGACTCACAGAGTGGTTGGGCAACTTGCTCAGGGCCATGCAACACCAAGTGGTGGAGCCCAGACTTGAACTTATTTTCACTGAGTCCACAGCTGGTGTCTGATAAACTGCCAAGCTATACAGTTTCTCAATTAAAGGATGACTGAATAAATATAGGATGGACATGATGAATATATTACCCAGTTTTACAAATGAAGCAATGGACTCACAGAGTGGTTGGGCAACTTGCTCAGGGCCATGCAACACCAAGTGGTGGAGCCCAGACTTGAACTTATTTTCACTGAGTCCACAGCTGGTGTCTGATAAACTGCCAAGCTATACAGTTTCTCAATTAAAGGATGACTGAATAAATATAGGATGGACATGATGAATATTAAATAGCCCTAAGGATGATGTTCTGACCAATTTTTAATAAGATGAGGAAACGTTCATTAATGTTGAATGAAAAAGATGGTGTAACCAGCCAACCAAGTCAAGGGGCTGCTTATCACAATGAAATGAGAGGCAGAGGCTAGAGAAGAAGGGAGTTTATTTCTGTAGTTAGTTACAAAGAGGCCTCTAGTTCTAGCAAACTGTCAACAAGGTCAACCTGTTTTCAGTATGTATAGATGTAAGATATAAGCATGTGCAAATCATTCCTTACTATAATCAATAGGAGTCCATCGGTTTCCCCTGAGTAATTATTTTGATTCCTTCAAACACTCAGTCTTGGTTTCTCATCTGACCATTCCTCAAGCAGATCTCTCTATGACCCAGCACTTGGTCAGATTGTTCTTGTTAGAGGCCTCTCTCAATTTCAAAATGGCTGCCCTCCTGCTAACTCTTAGGCTGGCCTGCTTCAATAGGACACATTTATTAACAACTGAGATCTCCATTAAAGTACAGATATACAGAAACTACTGTTGACAAATATCAAAATGTATTGTTTCTAGTCTGTGAGCAAATACAAAATTGTATTTTCTTTTTCATAAGCTTCTATAATTTTGAACCTCTTATAATTAGTATGTATTGCTCGCTCAATCAAGGGAAATAGTTGGTTTTAGGAACAAAATAACTCTAGGCTGGAAGATTTGAAGAATCAGTGCTACATGTGTTACCCCAATCACGGCCCACTGTACTGGGTCTGGAGCCCTCCAGAGCCAGGCAGTTCTAACACATTATGGCCAGACCCCAGCGGACAATGCCTAGAGCTTCTCACTGTGGGTGAAGCCAATGCAAGGCTAACTGCACTGTCTCACCCTGAGCCATCTTTCTGTGGAGGGGAGGTTGTTAATGGGATCAGTGACAATCACCAAGTACATGTTATAACAGGATAGAAATTTCCATTCTTCAATCTTTTTAAAAACATATTTATTTCATTCTACTTGTTATTTCTATTATTTTTCAATTTGACCAGAGAAATACAGAGAGAGAGTGAAGGGAAAGTGAGAAAGCAAACCACCAGATCTAGGACTTGAACCATGGTTGGCCATATGAGAGTACAGCGCCCCAACCATCATGCCACCTGCCAACCCCCATTCTTCAATCTTAACCTAGGTGATTTGGGCCAAGTTATTTGTCCTTTCTATACCTCTGTTTCCTCATCCATAAAATCAGGACAATAGTATTGTCTACATTATTGGGTTGTTGAGAGGATGAAATTTTTAGAAAGCATGTACAATCTAGTGTGGTGTCTGGAACATAATAGTTGTTAAATACTCACTTTAAAAAGAATAACAAGGGCCAGCCTGCAGCATGGTGGTTAAGGCAGCTGGATCCCACACTGACAACTGCACAGTTTGAGTCCCAGATCTGGTAGCTTGAGAAACATGCTGGGCACATGTGTGTGCATGCCCCAAATCCCTAAAGGAGGGGGAAATGGAGGAAGAGAAAATAGATGGAACACATTATTGCTAAAACAAGGTCCTCTTGAACAGATTTGGTTAAACTAACCTGATAATTGAGGGCCCCAAGAATGTAGCTATGCCTTGCTTTAAGTTTGTCTAACAATAGAAGCTGTACCTCTTGTTGGAAATCACTCTAATTCCCCTACAAACACATTTGTCTTCCATAAAGCTAAATCTAAAGTCCAGTGCTAGGGTATGTAATATTAAATAGCCCTAAGGATGATGCTTCTGAAATGAAGGATGATCTGGTTGTTCCAGAAATACTCAAGTATGTCCTGTGAGAATAATACTCATCCTTTAACATGCTGTTGCAGGAATGTCCCATTATGGACATAATACTGCAATTACTTTAGGAAAATATATGAGGTTTTTCTAGCACATTTTTCTAGCAATACACTGATGACTAGAGCTGACATAAAAACAGTATTTTTCAGTCATCAAGGCTCTGTGTAGGTGTGCATCAGTCTGTTTGTGAAAGCTTTTCTATGTTAAAATGCTTGAAAATAATTATAAAATACTAATAGTAGGCAGATTAAGAGGTGGTTTAAGGATGGTCTTTTTTCTCCTTTTAATTTTTTCTTCATTATAATTGTTGCTTTTAAATAAAAAGACGTTAAATATTTAAAAAGAAATGATCTAGCCACTTGGTGGCGGTATACCATGAAAAATATAGTCTCTATAGTATCCTTTCAGTCTTAAGCTCAAAAATGTTGTCATGGCTTCATTTCTTCACTGACAACTTTACAAGCTATCTTACCTCAGATATCTGATCCATTGTGAAATATCCTCTGACACTTAAGCATCCCTTTTAAATAACTTTAATTTAAATCTAATTTAAATGAATGCACCTGGTTGATTTGAAACTATGATAACAAATAGACTCTGAAGGAAGATTATGTTTATTCCCTATTAGGGTAATAAAGTCCTAATCAGATATGAAAATGATTTTATATGATGTGAATTAATAGCTGAATGAGGTTTCGTTGTGAAATAACCACCTGGACTTTATACAACAGAATTACATTAGCTTGTGTTACAAGCCGACAGCCTTATTATTACTTTTAAATAAAAACACTGACATTGGGGCCAGCAGATGGCGTAGGGTTATGTGGCTGGACTCCCACATGGGCGACTGTGGTTCAAGTCCTTGACCTGGTGGCTTGAAACTCACTCTGGGCACTTGTGCATGCCCAAGATCCCAGTAGGAGGATGAAGAGGAAGGCATTGTGGTGTGGCCATGCCCCTGACTTTGCACTTTCCCTCTCACTGTTTCTCTTTCTCTCTCTCCCTCTCCCCTCTTCCTTGAGCACCCCCTAAGGCAAAAACCTCTTTAAATAAAATCCTGACATTAAAGTAATAAAAGTGAAATAAAAAAGAATGCAGCAGCATATGCTTTAAACCTAGGATCCTGCCAAATTGAAAATTATATTACATTTAAATTTAATATTACTTTTCTTAAAATTTCAAAATAGTGTAGATACAGACTGCTGCTTGAGTTCTTTGGGAATGAACACTGGCCTGTAAAATATGAATTTAGATGAATAAGCCTAGCTGTTGGCCATTAGGACATGACCTTGTTCCCTCAGAGTCTAATGAAACCACATACCTGGAGAAAAAGGAACTTAGTAGATCACTGGAAAGCCAGAAAGAATCTCTGCTTTATTACAATTCACAGTGAAATATTCTGCTCTTGCTGTAGACAAGCTGGGATAAGAATACAGTAAAGAACTTTTTGCTTTTCTGATGTTTTCATCTTCTAAAATCCCCTACTCATTGTTCTTAGAAACTGAGCCTTCAGCTGAGCTTGCACCCAAATTGGCCTTTCTCAAAAATTTCAAAGACCCATAGGAACCTTTTCATTCCAAATGTATGATCCTTTTCTCAAAGAGAGCTGCATGGCCCACAGAGCTTATTATGTAAGTCTGTGATAGCTCAGTGAAATTAAGGACGCCTTAAGTTGTGATTTCTCCTTGGCCCCAAAGTAATTTTTTTTTTTTTTTAAAGAAGAAAACCTTGAACACCGAAAACAGAAGGACTGAATAAATAGGACTTGAGAAACTGTCAGGGATCCAGAGCTTAGAATCATCTTCAGAAATGTCTTCTGTCACCTGGGAGAACTGTGCCCTTGAAGTCACCTCTGGCAGCTATTCAAGATCAGGAGGGAGGAGATAGGCGAGGCAACTCCAGGACTCCTTTGAGTTTAGACTGAAAGCAGGTTAGCTGCCAAGTATGCGTGCACCGCCCTGGTCAGAAGCTTTCATTAACAGTGTCCTGACAGCCTTTGTGGAGAGACAGGGCTGGCCAGGATCCTTGCCAGCAGGAAAGGAGCAGAGAGAAGTCATTAATGGCATTCTCCGCTAGCCCCTGCTGCAACCCCAAAGTGACTGCTAATCAAAACTGAGTTTTTTGCAGGGAGCCAAGAGAGGGTGGGTGAACAGCACCCCCAAAGATCATGCAAAAGCAAAAGTGACATGTTTGGGGGGGCTCTTAAAGAAACCTAAACTTTATTGCATCGTCTATTGGAAGAAACCAAGTAGAAACCAGTTATTGCCCTTTTTTCATTCTTCTTTTCTTTCCTCTTTTTTTTTTTTCCTGGCTCAGTGAAATAAACCTTGTCTATTTGTTGTTCAGAAGCCTAATGAAATTAGTGGAGCCACCTTGGAGTTTTACAAACACTGGGTAGTTTTTAATTGTCCTTTGAGATTTACCCAATTAGAACAAAAGACACACACCCAAAGGCCACTGCTTTTTTTTTTTTTTCCTATTTTTCAAAACAATTAAAGTTACTGATCTACTTTAATCATTTCCGACCAAGTGAAGAAACTCTTTAAAGGAAACTGGAAACCCTGAGTGCAAAATGGAGGAAGCTGATGCTCTTTTCTGTGTAAGTTCCCCAGATCACACCAAAGTCATCTCAGCCTGGCGCTCATAATTCCCGGCTTCTGAGGGCTTCCATCTTTAAAGAACATCTCACTTCAGGTAAGAAAATACCACTTTGGCTTTTTGAATGGTCTTTAGTAATGACCCATTTTAACCCTCAGACTGAAAAAATTGCATGCCAGGCATAAGCTGCTGAACACTAAGATATGCCATGTGTTTTCTATAGGAAAATAATTGACAAAGTACGAAGATAGGTTTAAAATTAAAGCTAAAGAGTCATTTAGATGGAATTTGCCCCTACTTGTGATGAGTTAGATACCTTTTTATTTTTTATTTCAATAAGTCCTGGGGCTCAGAGCTCAAAAATTTCCTTTAAAAAAAAAAAGAAAAGAAAAAGAAAGGTCTACCAGACGCTAGGAGTTTCATATGCATCACTTTTCTCAATCTTTTTTTTTTGGAGAAGTTTTTGCTATAGGGCGCGTGCGCTCACCAGAAAGACAGAGACAGAGAGACAGAAAGTGAGAAATCAGCTCCCAGGGGGAAATGGCCACACCGCAATCCCTTCTCCATTCTCCTCTAGGGATCTTGGGCACGCACGCACACGCACCTGGCGTGAGTTTAAGCCACCAGGTCCAGGACTCGAACCACAGCCGGCTACATGGAACTCCAGCGACATAGCCATTACGCTAACTGCTGGTCCCCAAATCCTATTCTTTTGAACTCTGAAGTCTGTGCTCTTCCTCTTATACACACCAGTCCCCATTTTATTTTTCTACTGAAGAGCGTATCTAAATGTTTTAGGCATTAAAAAAGAGTTCAGGTTGTACAATGGGCAAATATAACTAAACAGACATTTCAAATGGAAGCAATTTTGGCATTATGATTTCATCATTGACCACCGATAGACCATTTATCTTCTTTCATAGGAATCTGGCAGGGACAGTACAAAAACATTTGCTGGGGGACTAGCAGTTAGCATAATGGCTATGTCGCTGGCCTCCCACATAGCCGACCATGGTTCGCGTCCCGGACCCAGTGGCTTAAAACTCACACCGGGCTTGTGTGCGTGCGTGCCCAATATCCCGAGAGGAGAATGGAGGAGAAGGGATTGCGGTGTGACCATCCCCCCTGGGGGTGATTTCTCGCTTTCTGTCTCTATGTCTCTCTCAGTCTGGAGAATGCATGCGCCCTATAGCGAAAATCTCTCCAAAAAAAAAAAATCAATTGCCGGTTGCATTGATATTCTTTATTTGTCCCAGAAATATTCATTAAGCAACTCCTATGTGCCAGACACTATTCTGGGAAATAGCAGTGAAAAAGTAAACAAAGCTCTTGTCTTCGTGGAACATCCCCCCAGATAGATAGCAGAGAAAGAACAAAACAAGAAGAAAAGTCAGGGGTGAAGAAGTGTTATTTAAAAAAAAAAAAAAATGAAGCAAGATGGGGGCACTGAATTTGTAGATGCAAATCATTTTTGACCCTAATGCAAATCAGTTTTGACCCTAATTCAGTAAAGATCCCTGTTTGCAGATGCCTACACAGACCTGCACCCTGAGATTTTCGTGGAAATGGAGGAGGCTAGGAACTCATATCAGCTCATCTCTGCTTTACAGAAGAGGCCACCTGAGCCTCAGGAGGTCTATAATTAGGCCGCAAGGTGACAGCTGATAATAGGCAGAGTTCAGTGCCAACCTGGGTATCTCAGGTCACGTTCTTGGGCATACTGCTTTATTCCTTGGGCTCTTTGGCTGACACCATGTTAACCTGAAGGTGTACTATACTCTTCTAGGCCCTAATGCCCGAGGGTGTATGACAGCCAGTACCCACCCCCATTAGTTGCCTGAAATACTCAGTAGTAGCTCTTTATTTATTTATATATTTGAGAGATTTTTGCCATGGGACGTGTGTGCTGGCCAGAGAGACAGAGCAAGATAGAGAGACAGAAAGTGAGAAATCACCCTCCCCCCAACACACACACACACACACACACACACACACACACACACACATGCTGGAGGATGGCCACACTGCAATCTCTTCTCCTCCATTCTCCTCTTGGGATTTTGGACACACACACTCGGTGTAGTTTCAAGCTGCTGGATCCTGGACTTGAACTTTGGTCAATCACATAGGAGTCCAGCACCTTAACTATTATGCCACCTGCCAGCCCTGAGCAGTAGTAGCTCTTCAACCTAGAAAAACAGTAATTCCATATCCCACTGGGACTTTGGAGTGTGCTGAAGGTATACGACCCCCTGCAACCAATAGCCAACTAGCTTTAGGAGAGGGATGGGACAGCTGAGAGACACCCTCTACTTCCCCCTCCGTGCCCCCCACCGCCCACTGCCTAGTGTATACTAGGCACAGCTGAGATATAACTAGGACAGGCAATGCAGTGTCTACTACATGGTTAGTATCCAATAAACACTTGCAAAAGAAGGGGGGGAATGAGGAGGGAGGATGAAAGGGAGGCCAGCACCCATCCAGATTCTAGAACATATTCCACTAAGAGAAGTCATTTCTCCGCTAGCTTCTATATTTAAAAACAGAGCTTTTCATATACCAGGGAGAAAGTGAAGTGATGAGCCTGGTAGGTAACACATGTTGAATAAATCATATTGATTATGTAGAGATTTCAGGAGATTAATCCAACCTCAAAATGCAAAAAGAAAAGCATGTTTTAAAAATAAGTATGAGTGCAAGATATATGGGGATTAGACTTCTTCTTATCGTTTATATTATCCTAAGTAGAGTGAATGTCCTTTCTCGGCAGGAAAATATTCACGAACAGTAAATTTTGAAAAATGATGACAAGCTGCAATAAATTCTGTCTTGTGCAAAAGGTTAAAAAAAAAAAACCCAAAACCTGCGTTGTGGCTGTGGCCAGCTTTAGACCAGTACAAGCAACTGGGAATTCTCACCTGTGTCAGACAAACCAAAAGAGGCTCATTGCTAAATGTATTTATATAAAATACGCATGCACAAGCTGACCACACTTGCCAGAGATGCACTTCTAGAAACCCACTGACATCAGATACCTGCAGCCCACTTTCCTCAAGCAAAACGTTTCCTGGGGTATAGCGGTGCAGTTTAGAAGGGCGGTCACTTTATAGTCCCAGGTAAAGGTTGAATTTGCTTCCCCCTCCCCTTTTCCTTTGAAAGCAGTGACCTTCACTTTGAGTAGAGAGAATAACTATTCCATCATCTCACAAACGCTAACGCTTCATTAAAATGATCTTTCTTACTTTTCATTAGACCACAAGCAAGACGTTGGATTTTTGTTGGGAATGGTCTTCACTGTTACGTTCTCAGTTCTTTCTTTGATTGGGATATTTAACAGATCACTCCGGACTGGGTAGGTTTTTGTAGAATTTCTGTTTTCTGATTTAGATCATGTATATGTACCATCAAACTGTAGTCAATTCTGTTACTTACTAGAAAAATTTACTTACTAATATTTTTATTCAGAAAAAGGAACACGACCATGTTTAATGAGAACCTACTTGAGCCAAGCTCTGCACAGATGCCATCCTTGTAGCCCTCACAGTGACCCCGCCAGGACAGTGCTAAGGCCTGCTTTACAGATAACTGAGACTTGGAGAGGCTAAGTCCCAGCCCCAGGCCACTGAGCACTGAGCCAGGAGTCCAGACACAGCGGGTATCAAAGCCCTCTTCTCTCCTTGGCTACGTAGGCTTTTATTCAAGTTTACCCACAGTGCCTGGATTCTTTAGGGTGGTAAAGACATAACCTGCCCCAATTCTACCCAAACAAATGAGCTCAAGCAGTGCGAAGAGGGGCAACCTTTAAATTTGCCACTTGGTTACCAGTTACCCCTTCTTTTGGGCTTCCTTCAATCAGTTCTTTTTTCCTCAATACGGTGTTGGTAAAGAGCTATGCCTACATTTTACTAGATGCATTGAGTGTTTCTCATCTGTTCAGACTTGAGTTGTTTAACGTGGCAGCCTCCTAATATATCCAATTACTCGGAGATTTTGACACATCTGAGCGTTCTTTGCCAAGCTGGCACTAAGTCTCTTTTTTGGCGTCACTTGCTTCGTGAGATAATCTTTCTCTATCTCAAGTTTAAAATCAAAATGAGTAGAAAGATTTTAAATGCGTTTTTCCAAATAAAATATGATTTACCTACATAGGTTTGTTTCCCTCAGAAAGTAATATTTCAAAACTTAAATTACACATTAATAAACATATCCTCAACACTCTCATGCGGTGAACAAACTAATGGGGAATTTTATTGTACATTGTTTTAAAATATACTTGAAATAGCTTAATGTTCAAACTAATATAAAAATATTCATATATATATTTTATTATCCAAAGATATTCTAATAAGTGTGCAATTTTAGATAATGTTGTTACTAAGGGTAACCTAAAAACTAGCTTCCAATTGGTAATGACAGATAAGAAAATAGTCAATTCTTTGCTAGTTTAATTATTCAAGAAAATAGTCAATTCTTTGTGACTTTTTTAAAAAGATAAAAGAAATAAAAGATAATTCTAATAAAACTATTTTACATATGAGTAGATATTGTTATTTAACATAATTGTACATTATTTATAAAAGCCTTATTTCAGATACAAAGCTGGACAACAGATGGCAAAACATTATAAATATAATGACACCAGGAATAGGTGACTGAGATATATTCATAAATATATTTTCACTGTCTCAGCAAGCTGTATAAAAATTTTGCTACAGTAGCATAAATTTACTAATCCAATCTAATTCTAAATACAGAAAAAGTGTGAATGATTAAAAAACAGAATCATAAAACATGGTAAAAACACGTGTAAAAAATTATCTTTACCCTGAAGTCCCCAAGGTTAAATTGGGCTAGTGAATTTCATTCAGCCGTTTTGGTTGTTACTTAGTAAAAGTCCTTCAAGAACCAACTTCCATAGATACATGAGTCTGATCAATGAGTCTGTTAGTGGGCCCGCTGTTAATATGTAAAAATGTGTCTGACATCATTTTAGGCTCTTCTAAGCTCTTGGTACAACCTTTTTGCCTAAGTTGGTTTGTATCGCCAATGGGCAAAGTGCCTCTAAACACAGGAACAGCCAACGGTGTAGCTGGGGAAGGAAGTGGAGGTTTGTGGCTTCTCCCTCTTTCCCCTCCCCACCCCCGTGATCCTTAATAAGCACCCAGTCTTAGTAAAACCCAGTTCTCACTGTGCCACATAACGGCAAGGTAAGTTTCCCAGCTTTCACATTAAGTTTGAGGTCCCCCAGCCCCCACTATCATCACAGCCCTATTTGGAATAATGACAAAATTTAGAATTAAGAGCTTGCATTTCAGAGTTTTAGTGTATAGTGTTTTCTTCTTTAATATTCTGTGGTTATGGTCACCTCAGAATTCTACCAAATATCCCTTAAGTGTTTCCCCACACTGACGTCTTTTGCTTATACTGGTTTGCCATATTCAAGGTGTGTCCAGTTTCACTGCCACAGTGGTTCTCCCAATGATCTTGACATTAGTGGAGTGTTTTGAAATGTTTCTACTCCTTAGAAAGAAACAGAATAGAAACAGAGGAAAATCTTAAAAGATAGTGAATCAACTTCCTATTTAACTTCCTTTAAGTAAGAGATGGAAACCTTGGGATCCGCGGATGGGGTAATGGTTACGTCACTGGACTCCCATGTAGTCAACTGTGGTTAGAGTCCTGGACTCGGTGGCTTAAAACTCATGCCAGCACGTGTGCATGCATGCCCAAAATCCTGAGAGGAGAGCAGAGGAGAAGGAATTCCAGTATGGCCATCGCCCCTGGGGCGGGGTGGGGGGAGTGATTTCTCACGTTCTGTCTCTCTGGTAAACATACACACCCTATAGCAAAAATCTCTCTCTTAGAGAGAGAGAGAGAGAGAGAGAGAGAGAGATGGAAATCTTAGCTCCTGACTCAGAGTTTGTGCTTTATTATATATTTCATTTTCATTGACTTCCTAGTCTCCTACATGACTGCCTGTACCAATTCTAAAGTAATGCACTTCTTCTAATGTGTCATTTTTGCTTTTGCTTTTTTAGAATTAAGAGGAAAATCGTATTGCTAATGCCAAAGTGGCTTCATGAAGATATTCCTAATATGGAAAACAGTAATGTTGCGAAAATGCTCCAGGTAACCCAGTACCATCAAACAAAATCTGAATGGCCGTTGAGACCAAGAGTTCGGTCTAATAGTTAACATGAAATTCCTCTTAAATAAATACATGTGCATACCTATTAGTATAATGGTAAATGAGGGGACTTGAAAAAGTTTCTGGAAAATGGAATTAAAGTACTAGCTTATTAGAACCAGCAGGTGGCATGTGGTTAAGGACACTGGACTTCCACGTGGCTGACCATGGTTCGAGTCCCAGATCTGGTGGCTTGAAACTCATGCCAGATATATGTATGTATGTATCCCAAATACCAGGAGGAGAAGGGATTGCTGTGTGGCCCTCCTCCCTGGGGAGTGACTTCACACTTTCCCTCTCACTATCTCTTTCCAGCAAGTGCATGTTCCTTATGGCCAAAAGCCTTAAAAAATAAAATAAAAAAGTACTAACATATTTTGGTGCAAAAAATTTGAAATTCATGCAGTTTTTTAAAAAATATGCATTTTCCATAGACTTTTTAAAGACCCCCTTATATACATGTGTAGAAACAAAACTGTAAATATTTCAAATCCTGCTTAAAAGAGATGAGAGAAAAGAGAGAAAAAAGAAAAGTGATGCTATTGCATAGAGAAAAGTGACGTGGAAGATAGGTTACCCGGTGCAAGAGTCATTTGGTGACCAAGTCATTGGTGGATGTCTTCAAGGATGATGGAAAGAGAGAAGGAAAGCTCAATGGAATGAGCCTAGGAAGGTGCAAAGCCTTTGTTTTCCATGAGATGGGAAAGGAGATAGACCCCAAGGGAAGCACTACTTGATTTTTTTTTAAAGCAAGAAGGCGTATACCCTTGCCAGAGATAGAAAGGGAGAGAGAGAGAGCACCCCACCAATGGCATGCACCAATGCTGCACTCCTTTCTTCTCCATTTCTTCATCTCATTGGGATTTGGGGCACTCATGCACATGAACCTGGTGTGTTTTTCAAGTCTCCAGGACCAAGACTCAAAGCATAGTTGGACTGTGGAGTCTGGCTCCCTTAACCACTAGGCCATGAGGTTGGCCACCACTTTATTCTCTAGACCTGAAGGAGAGAAAATAAGTCTGAGAGGACTGCGGAAGATGATTATCACCGGGGTGGGGGAGGGACCAGGTTTCCATCTCAATAAAGAAGAACAGGTGTGGACGAGGAAGACCCTATGGATACCAGGGATTTTGCTGGTTATGGAGGAGGGGAAGGTTCTACTATGTGCTTTCCTGCTATTTTCCAGCTCTGCTTGAGCCATCAAGGGCCTCAAAGCCTCGTGAGTAGAACAAACACATCAACCAGCCTGTAAGCGGCGATGTCAGTGCAGTGACAGAAGTGAGCCCAAACGCGATGAGGGTAGAGAGGTGTGCATTAAGAGGCGAGCAGAAATTACTCGGGAGAAAGGGAGCGCATTCAAAGGAGAGGGGACAAGGTGAGCAGAGGCTGGAGCCGCCTGTTGGGTAGGAAGACAAAGTATTTGTTAAACAAAGAAAAGTGGTGCTGTCAGAAGCCCTGATGAGCCCTTAATCTGCTCTTTCCCCAGCCTCATGGCATTTGACAGAAGATTCCTATCCTTAAAAACATTTTTTTTAATTTAAAGTTTGCAAAACATTGGTCAACAGAATCAAGTCCAAGTTCCCTAGCACAAGAGCTGCTGGGTCTAATCCCACTCACTGTTCCAGCATTATTCCAGCCATTCCTCACGTCAAGCTTTCAGTTAAGCAACACCCCATGTAGAGCTCGTGCAAAACTGGGCAAGTTCCCTGGGAAGACTGGGCCTCAGGAGAAATCGTAATGACACTTCAGACCACTAGAGTCAAGATCTTCCTCCTTGCCAAACTCTCTTCCTGTTCTGAGCTCTTAGAAATTAGAGGTGAACTTAAGAATTTCCTTGAGATGACATTCTGTTTTCTGTCCCATAGACCAAGGAGTGGCGTCCTATGACAGAATAATATAACACAAGGAACCCCAACTATTTCTCACAGTGATGGCAGCTGGGAAGCTGGAGATCAGGGTGCCAGCCAACTTGATTCCTAGTGGGGGCTTTTCTACTCACAGCTGCCTCCTCACATGGCAGAGAGAACCTCTTGCATCTTTTCTTAAACGCTAGTCCCATTCACGTGTGATCCACCCTCATGACCTAATTTCTTCCCCGAAGTCCCACTTCGAAATAAAATCACAGTGGCTTTGACTTGTGAATAGGGTGGGGTTAGGGGAGACACATTCAGTTCAGTGGCTATCATGGTATCCCTGGGTAGAGAGGGAGAAACAGACATCAGCTGGAAGGACTCCAGTCCACTTACTGCCCACAGAAGTCATCAGGCTAAAGCCTCCATCCACCCTTCTTGGTATCACAGATATGTTTGAATTGTCAGCAGCCGCACACCTTGAGAACTTCAGCCTGAAGCATTTATCACCACCTCATTCTCAATATGTAAATAAAATAGAACTCTTCCTCCTTTCCTTTTATGTAAGCAACAAGGTATTTTCTTATAGTAAGGTTCCATAATATTACAAAATAGTCCGACATGTTCCAAAGTCTAACTTAGAAAAGGCCTTAAAATAATGTACACGTTAATATGCAAGATTCTTCTTTCCTGTTAAAACTTTTAAACCAAGATCTATGCTTAAGTCATGGATTATTTTTTATTATTCCCTCCTTTAAGTCTCCTCATGGGAGAGATGAGTAAAGATTTGGAAATGAGCCAGATAACAAAGGACAGGAGGAGGAAATCCTACAGGAAGAGAAACAGTATGAGAAAAGGGTGGGGAAAAGGAAAGTTGAGGAAAAGCAAAATTTCAATCTTTATTCAGTTACCCAGTTGGCCCCTTTAACTGTCCTTTGTAAAAGAAAACAATGTCTTTTTTTTCCCTAGGAACAAAGTGATTTTATCAATCATAATTCCAGTGAGCAGGTCCTGTATGTTGATCCTCTGATTACAGAGATAAGAGAAATCTTTCTCCCAGAAGAATCCAAACCCACTGACTACGAGCAGGAAAAGAATACGGGATCCCTTGAGACAGGAGACTGCCCGCAAAATCCACTGTTTGCCAGTACTACGGTTGTGTATATCCCTGATCCCAACGCTGGGTATAAACCCCAAATTTCAAATCTTCTCCCCGGGGAAAACCATCTCAGCAACAATGATGACATCACTTCCTCAACTCTTAAACCACCGGCTGATTCCTTAAACCTGGAAAAGAATGCCAGATTAAAAAAATATCCTAATTTTGCTTTTTCTATTTCAAGTATAAATTTGCTAAGCAACTCACCATTTCTTGAAGAATTAGACCTCATTCTAAATCTAGAAGACTGTAGTCCTTCTGCAAGACGAAACTCAGCAGAGGAAACTACTACACTCTTGGAAAATGACTCACCCAGTGAAACTATTCCAGGACAGACCTGGCTATCGGATGAATTGGTTTCCTGCTTGGGGATCGTGAATGAGGAGTTGCCAGCTATTAATCCTTATTTCCCACAAAATATTTTGGAAAACCACTTCAATAGGATTTCACCCTTAGAAAAGTAGAGTTATGTGGTCAAAATCAATATGGGAAGATGGTTTTGCAATTGGAAGTTGGAGCTTCCTCTTACTGAAAATCTAATTCCGCTTCATTTTTAAACTTTAGAGAATTGAGATTCAAAAATGAAAAGCTCTTAGGGTCATAAAAAGAGGAGTAATATTAAGGATACTTTCTGCATTTTTTTTCAGTTATCAGCCATTCTTTATTTTACCTCACTAAAAGATGCAGAACAACTCTGTTGTTTAAAGAAAAAAATAATACAGAATAGGTGGTAGTGAAATAAATGCTGATAACAGTTTAAAGTAGAAATACTAATACTTTGTTTGCAAAGGAAGAAACAAAAAAAATTTTTAAGTTTTAAGTTTTATGCTGTAGAGTATGTGTAATCACTGGAGAGAGACAGAGAGAGAAAATGAGACATCATCCCCCAGGGAGGAAGGCCATGCTGCGGTCCCTTCTTCTCCATTCTCTTCTTGGGATTTTGGGCATGCATGCACATGTGCCCCACGTGATTTTCAAGCCACCAGGTCCGGAACTTAAACCATGGTTGGCTATGTGAGACTTCAGTACCTTAACTACCATGCCACCTGCTGGTCCCAGAAAATTTAATTTTTAAATAAATATATAGTGCCAAATATCACAACAAATAAAGAATAGAATCAGAGGAACAGTTACCATGTTTGTGTGTTTTTTTTTTTCTTCCACTTTCCATTCAGGTAGTAGGGATTGGATTTTCTCTTAGTGTGATTTCAGCTAAAAGAATTGTACAAGAATAATGTACAGGGAACCAGCAGTTAGCGTAATGGCTATGTCGCTGGACTCCCACATAGTCGATCGTGGTTCGCGTCCTGGACCCGGTGGCTTAAAACTCATGCCGGGCGCGTGTGCGTGTGTGCCCAAGATCCCAAGAGGAGAATGGAGGAGAAGGGATTGAGGTGTGACCATCCCCCCGGGGGGTGATTTCTCACTTTCTGTCTCTCTGTCTGTCTGGCGAGCGCACGCGCCCTATAGCAAAAATCTCTCCAAAAAAAAAAAAAGAATAATGTACAGAAACTCTAAAGTTGCTGTCTTCATTCAAGCGAAGAGTGCTGGTGTTGTTCTCCTATGGCATAGTTGGAATATTATTTGCACCACAGTAGAATCCATGAGAGAGAGTAGATCAACAAGATGTAATTATTTTTTGTTTTGTTATCAATTATGTATTAGATATATGTCAGAAAATGATAGTCAAAACAGATATTTGTCCAAATTTGGGATGGCAAGTACTTGCCACACCTGCCATTGCCTGGAGTCCAATGTCTCCTGCAGACATTGCTAGCTGATCACCAAATGCCTTTGTGCTGGTGGCCTCAGAACCGTTATCGACCTATGCTCCTGATGGCCATCGTCAATAAGAACTGGGACAAAAGATGAAATCTACCAGCCAGGTCGATATTGAGAAGTGAAAGATCTTAAGAATCTTAAATGCAGGGATCAGCAGTTAGCGTAATGGCTATGTCGCTGTACTCCCACATAGTCGACCATGGTTCGAGTCCCGGACCCAGTGGCTTGAAACTCACGCTGGGCACGTGTGCGTGCGTGCCCAAGATCCCAAGAGGAGAATGAAGGAGAAGGGATTGTGCTGTGGCCATCCCCCCTGGGGGGTGATTTCTTGCTTTCTGCCTCTCTGTCTCTCTCTGTCTGGCGAGCGCACGTGCACTATAGCAAAAAACCTCTCAAAAAAAAAAAAAAAAAGAATCTTAAATGCATATTTTAAACCAAGAAATGATACCATACAGACTTCTCTATGTTGATGAATTGTTACGGTTTAGGAAAAAATTTTCTATGGTCAGAATAATTTGAAAATAGGGTGGGTTACCTACTGAATCTTTCTTCTCTAACAGTTGTCAACAATTGTAATTTATACTCAGGTTTATTAATTTTATTATAACAAACTGAGCAGATAATCAGAAAAAATGGGACTTCTTACACATGAGCAAGCTGTTTAGTTTTGCCTCTTTTTTTTTTTTTTTTTTTTTTGGTTTTTCTATAGGACATGTGCACTTGCTGAAGAGAGACAGAGAGAAAGGAAAAGTGAGAAAGCATCCCCCACGGAAAATGGTCACACTGTAATCCCTTCTTCTCCATTCTCTTCTTGGGATTTTCAGCATGCACACTCACGTGTCCAGTGTGTTTTTCAAGCCACAAGGTCTGGGATTTGAACAGCATCCCGTTTAGATAATAAATCATATGATCATTCTATCCATGGAGACTACCTAACGTCCAGGATATAAGTTATTTTTTTAGAATTTATTTTTTGATGTAACAATCCTCTTTATTTTACTGTTCATCATTTACTAAAGCTATTTTGCTCCAACGTAGAACATTGCTATTCACAGTGTAAAAAAAAAGTATCCTCTGCTATGAAATTCTATTTTGTTGATCCTGAAATGGGTATGTATTTGTTATACTTTACACATTCTGAAAGGAATCTATTTTAAATCACTAATGAAATGCTAACATTAAATATGTTGAGTTGAAAATTATTATATGCCTTTGCTTTAGTCTTTCCCAGAATCATAATGTAGCCAAGAGGCATAAGTATTCGAGACAGAAATAACAAAAGGCTAAGATAAATCTTTGATGTTTACCAACTTCATGAAGACATCTGGTAACATGGGAGGCATATTTTCATGGTGCATTTCACCATAACTGTAATCTATCACACATCCAAAACGCTCTTGTCAGGCTTAAAGGATTATAGCGTTATTTAATCTGCAAATGCTTCTCCTGCGATGTCTCTTTCAGCATTTCTTCCTGTCCCCTGGAGTGGGAAGGGAGCTGCTTTCTCACCCTACAGTGTCCAGCATCTTCCCACACCCATATCACCATTCTGCATGGAAGAGACACTTCCGATTCCACCTTCGCCATTAATCTTGTTGCCCCCAGTGGACTGGAAATGGAGGCTGTCCCTGCAATGGGGTCATGTACCTGCCTTTGCCCTAACTCGTGGGGAAAATTTTAATGCTTTATCATAATGCAAGCTTGGTAAAGAGAAACGTGTTTTCTTCAGATAGTTCTTTTATTTAAAAAAGATTCACTGGACTATTGAATGCCTGTATCATGCGCAAGGCCTTTGGAGTAAGATGCACGTTACATAACCAGGCAAAGTCCTGCAGCCTTGGGGGTTATGTTCTAGGGATGAGAGGCAGACAAGAAATGAGGACAAGTCATTGCCCTCAAGGAGGTTACATGCTAGTGGGGAAGGAGCTGGAGGTAGGTGATAGAGAGAGGCAGTGAAAAATAAAGAAAAATGCCAAATAATAACGAGTGCTGTTAAGAGTGACAGAAAGATGACGTGGTAGAGAGCAGCTTGGTGGCCACTTCACACTGAGTGGACCCGAGAAACTTCTCTCAGGAAGTGGCACTGACACTGCCATCTGAACACCATCTGAATCTCAGGTGGGACTCAGCAAGTGTGAATCAGTCCTTTCTATAGAAAAAATAAATTTTTTTTAGGTTTCTATCTTTCATGAGAGAGAGATAAGCACCCTCAACATGGCCTCATGCTGCAAGTCACTGCCCCCCGCCTCACAAGCACACACCCGCAGCCTTTTCAGCCAGCCGGGATCACGGGCATGTGCCAGTGTGCGTAAGGTGACCTGGGAGCTGGGCCCTGCCTCCCGCATACCTTCCAGCGTTGCAGAGCAGTGCTCGCCACTGGTCCACTAAAGCTCTTCTTGGGGGGCTGTCTACTTCTTTTCATTCTGCATAAGTTGTCCCTGGGCACCCCAACCCCACTTTTGCCTTCTTTAGCTAGAATTTTCTGTAGATCCTGGGGACGAATGTGTATCTTTTCATTTTTCCGTCTAGTTCTTGGGTCTACTATTAACATTTTTTTTTTCTCTGAGTCTCACAATCTTTGTAAGTTGCTATTTCTTTTTCCTTTTTTTAGGTTTTTGCCATAGGGTATATGTGCTTGCCAGACAGAGAGAGCGAGAGAGAGGGGGGGGCAGTGCTTGCCAGACAGAGAGAGAGAGAGAGAGAGAGAGAGAGAGAGACAGAGAGAGAGGCAGGAAAAGTGAGAAATCACACTCATCCCTGAGGGTTGCGGGGGGGGTGACCATTCCACAATCTCTTCTCCCTTTTCCTCTTGGGATTCCGGCATGCACACATGCACCTGGCATGAATTTTAAGTCACCAAATCCAGAACTCAAACTGTATTCCTCCATGTGGGAGTCTAGCTCCTTAACCACCATGCCACCTGCTGACCCCTGATTTATTTCTTTCGACTCTGTTTATTTTTTCTTCCACGAGTGTGTGAGAGAGAGGGTGAGAGAGACAGTGCACCCAATAGGATCTTGATGCTACAGTCTGCCTCTATCTTCCAACCAGCCCCAGGTCACGGGCATGCATGTGCCAGGCATGAATTCTCAGGGTGTTCTCAGAGTTCTCTGTACTTGAACTAGGAACCTTCCCATGTGGGAAATCTCTCTGAGGGATGTTTGACCTCTGCACCAATTTGTCTGGCCACTGTAAATTGCTGATTTTTCGACAGGTTCATCCTGCTTATTATTGTAGGTGAAGGGAAAGGAAGAAGAGAGAAAAGGAGAAAAAGCCTCTCAAGATGCCATTTGTTGGGACCAGCAGTTGGCATAATGGCTATGTTGCTGGAGTCCCATGTAGTCGACCGCAGTTCGAGTCCCGGACCCGGCAGCTTAAACGCATACTGGGCACATGTGCGTGCGTGCCCAAGATCCCAAGAGGAGAAGGGATTGCAGTGCGGCCATTCCCCCTGGGGGTGATTTCTTGCTTTCTGTCTTTCTGTCTCTCTGTCTCTCTCTGTCTTTCTGGCGAGGGCACATGCCCTATAGCAAAAACCTCTCCAAAAAACAAAACATGCCATTTGTTCAAAGGGAGGGAGGAGAGACAAATACAGAGACAGAAAGGCAGATGAATACTTAGGAAAGCTGAGGGAAACTAGAGAGCCACTGTACTAGACAATGCAAAAGCTCATTAAGGACTAGCCAGTGTTTTCCTGTTCCAGTATTTTCCTTGACCTCTTCCCCCCTTTTCTTACAGAGGAGCAATAGAAGGAGCACAGGTGAAGTACATTTGGGGGTGTGTTTTTGGTAGATGTGAATGTGTGTGGGCATGTTATCTTTTATCAAATTAGGATTAAAAAAATAAAACTAGATTCAGAAATAAATTGAAGATACAGGAAGGCTTATGAGTTTTAGGCTGTGATTCTCGGGTGACATGGGCTGCCGTGTGACCCTTCTGGTTCCAAGAGTGTCCCCAGCTGCTGCTTTTCTTATATTTTAGTCACCCTCCTCTTGACATGGGGAAGGCATGTGCCTGTGGCATCGGGCAGAGGTTTTCAAAAAGAAATGTGAGCTATTGATCACCCTTGACCAAATACAATCAGTTTAGTCCCAAAATGTAAGTGGATGAAAGCAAATCTCTTGAAACCAAGGCTGGAGGTCATTTCTCTTTCTCCCTTCTCTGCACCTGCTTCTGACTCAGCAGGGAAATTCCAAACCGGGGGCTCTTTCTTCTAGGCCTCGTTGAGACCCTGACGAGCCTTGAGAAACCCACATGCCAGGATTGAATCTCAGTCTCCACCTCAGCCATAGGCTGCCCGCCTGGCTAAGGGTGCCAGAACACCCCCAAACCTCCCGACACCTTTAATGGCTGGTAAAAAGGAGCTCCCTCTTAGAGGCTGTTAATAGAGGCAGTAGTATATGCACTAATTAGCTTACGCCTCACCAATTACTTTATTATAAATGTCTGGGCTTTGTTCAAGTTTAGATTCTTTTTGATATCACTAAGAATAAAATACTGTGTTGTGAATATAGTTGGGATTTATAAACCCCGAGACTGTCAAATCATGCTTCAGTTTATCTCTTTGTGAAGTAATTATACCAATTATAGGAGGTGATGTTTTAATAGGAAATGTTACTCACTTGGCAGACACTATTGATTTAAAATAAAAGAAGTAATTAAAAACAATTTACGGAGCTCTCTTGGGTAAAGGCATGAATCCAATATAAAATAATTGGATTCTGATTCACAGAAAGGATTATGGGCAACTTTCTCGGATGCTATAGTTAAGGCAAAATTACAAGGAACTCTAACAAAGGCTTGATAAAATATTATTAAGTCTCTTTCCCACCGCTAAGATTACACCATTAAATCCCAATTAATGTTTTATGTTGGGGCTCTCTCGGCCATTTTTTAAATTTCATTTTTCAACTTAATTTAGGATAGCAACTCTACATCTTTTCTGTCCAGAATTTCCACACATTCTGTAAAGATGCATTCCCTTTGTGCTTAGGTTTAAAGTACAAGTTATTATCTAATTGTCCTATTAGTGTTTAGCAACAAATTTAGAATTTATCTTTTTTTCTTTGGAGAGGTTTTTTTGCAATAGGGCACGTACACTTGCTAGAAAGACAGAGAGAAACAGAGAGACAGAAAGAGAGAAATCACCCCTCAGGGGGAATGGCCACATCGCAATCCTTTCTTCTCCATTCTCTTCTCAGGATCATGGACATATGCCCAGTGTGAGTTTAAGCCACTGAATCTGGGACTCAAACTGCAGTCGACTACGTGGGAGTCCTGAGACATAGCTATTATGCCAAATGCTGGCCCCCAAGAATTTATCTTTTTTTTTTTTTAATGCCAGAGGTACATACACATGTCAGAGAGAGACAGAAAGGAAGAGGAAGAGAGGGGTCTGGGAGTCTAGTCACACTACACTCTCCCCTCTTCTCTGTATCATCAGGATCCCAGGAACACTCACCCAGCACCATGTTTTTCAAGCCACCAGGACTAGTATGCCAACTGAGGTTGAGCATGTAAGATACAGCTCCCTCCATACAGCACTTAACCCATGCACCACAGAGCCTATCCAAGAACTTACTCTTAAGTGATCCATGATCAGCCAGGTAGCACAGAGGTTTGGGCAGCTGGAGCTTACCTGGCCAACTGTGTGGTTCAAGTCCCAGATATGGCAGCTTGAAAAACACACCAGGCACATATGCATGTGTGCTCAAAATCCCAAGGGGAAAACAGGAGGGATTACAGTGTGGTCATTCCCCTCTGGTGGGTGCTTTCTTGCTTTCCTTCTTTGTTTCCAGAGAGTGCACGTGCCAAATAACAAAGGTTAAAAAAAAGAGGGAGGTCCATTTTTGTTTGGGGTAGTAAGAGCCCTTTGACCTAATTTTATGAAAGTGTGGGGGGGTGAGGAGGGGGAGCAAAGAAGCAACTGAACAACATGTTTCAGAAATAGTTCTTTTCCAAGGTGATTAGTTTAAAAATTCAAGCAAAACAAAATGCTGTTTTTAACCATAAAGGCGTATCTAAAATTAGTGACTCTGTCAGAGCACAGGAAGGAAATCATAAATAGGCAAACAATGGAACCCAAGTGTGAGATACGGAAGTCAATAAACCTTACTGTGTGCTTTCTGTTCACATCCTGCCTGAGAATTTTATTAGGAGGGTGAGAAAGAATACAATACCAAAATAAAGAGAAAGTATTTTTATTTTTAAACTACACAGAAATTCATGATAGCCCGCTTTAAGGGAGTCAAAGTCACACCAAAGTAAATGGGGTAGAAAGCGACAGTCCTTCTCTTCTTCCCACTCTACACTCCCGTCAACGAAGGTAGCGATCTCAACAAGTGTTTTTCTCTTTTTAATTTAAAAAAATTTTAAATGGTTAACATATGGCATTGTTCGGTGACCTGCTATTTTTTGGAAATCTTACTGTGCCATTATATATAGCTTTACCTTATTCTTTTAAACAGATGCCTACTATTCCACAGAATAAATGTATTAGAACCTATTCTATTGATATTAACAAATATGTAGGTTGTTTCCAGTTTTCACAATGATACCCATTCATATAATAAACCCTGGAATATACATCATTAAACATAAATGGGAATGGCAGGGGGGGACAGGTGCCTGAATATAGAACTGCTTGGTCAGAGGTAAAATCATTTATATTTGGTAAATGTTGCCAAATCTTTTTCCAAAAAGACTCTGCTAATGTTACTACCATTTAAAAATATTTGCCAATCTGGTGGGTGCATTATTCACATTTATTCTGGAAAATGAAGTTGAACATATTCCCACGTTTATTTCTCTTTTTTATTTCTTTTTTTTTTTTTTAGAGAGATTTTTGCTATAGGGCCTGGGTGCTCACCAGAAAATCAGAAAGCGAGAAATCACCTACTGGGGGGATGGCCACGCTGTAATCTCTTTCCTCCATTCTCCTCTCAGGTGCTCACCAGAAAATCAGAAAGCGAGAAATCACCTACTGGGGGGATGGCCACGCTGTAATCTCTTTCCTCCATTCTCCTCTCAGGATTTGGGGCATGCACACACACATGCAAATAGCGTGAATTTCAAGCTACCAGGTCTGGGACTCAAACTGTGGTTGACTACATGGGAGTCCAACAACGTAACTGTTCCACCATCTGCTGGTCTCTCTTTTCTATTACTTAATTTTTGATTTGCCTTTGTTATATGGCCATTTTTCTACTGAGTTGTTGGTTATTTTCTTAGTCATTTGCAGGAGGGCTCTGTATGAAGGGACTTCAAAAAGTTCAAGAAAAATAGAATTGACATACAGGTTTATTTTACTGCCCCCCCCCCCATTATACTCATTTTCCAGAACTTTTTGAAGACTCCTTACATTCTTCTTATGTTCTCCTCCTAGGATCTTGGGCATGCACGCACACACCTGGCATGAGTTTGAACTCACCACGTCCGGGACTCAAACAGTGGTCAGCCATGTGGGAATCCAGTGATATACCGCTACACCATCTGCTAGTCCCTAGCATGTACCTTTAGGTAGTGCAAGACTGCTTTTGTCTACCTATTAAATAGCAGTAATCTGGGGCCAGCAGATGGGGTAGCAGTTTTGTCATACCCCCAACCATGGTTCAAGTTCAGGACCCAGTGGCTTAAAACTCAGTCTGGGTGCATGTGTGCGGGTGCCCAAGATCCCAGGAGAATGTAGGAGAAGGGACTGCAGCTTGGCCATGCACCCTGGGGGGCAGGGGGGGGGGTGATTTTTCACTTTCCTTCTCACTGTTTCTGTCTCTCTCTCTCCCCAGAAAATCCTCGCATCCTAAGGCAAAAACCTCTTAAAAAGGGGAGGTGGGGGGACAGGTGGTATGGTGATTGAGGTGCTGGACTCTCACATGGCTGATTGCGACTTTAGTCCTAGACCTGGCGGTTTGCTTTCTCCTACGTTCCCTCTCTATGTCTTTTTCTGACTAAAGTTAAATAAATAAATAAATAAATAAAATAGCAACAATCCAGGCCAGACCATGGCATGGTGGGTAAGGCAGCTGGATCGTACGTGGTCGATTGTACAGTTCAAGTCCTGGACCCAGTGGCTTGAGAAACACCAGGAGAAAAAAAAAAGAAAAAGTAAAAAAGAACACCAGGAGAGGCTGTGTGCACAAAATTCCAAAAGGAGAGATGGAGGAGAAGGGAGTACAACGTGGCCATCCCCCCAGGGGGTACTTTCTCACTTCCCTTCTCTCTTTTTCAGTCTCTCTCCGGTGTGCACAAGTGACTGCTGGCAAATTAAAAATAAATAAATAAACAGCAAGAATCTTAAATCACTGATCTATTTCTGATCTTTTCGTGTTCAGGATTTCACCGTAAATATGAAAATTTCGAGATCCATTTGATATGGGTTGCTGTGATACTTATCTAATTTTTAATTTAACAATTTTTTTCTCCTTTATTCATGACAGAGTGTGTACACATGAAAGAGAGAGAGAAGAGCACCTTGCACAGGGTCTGGTCACACTGCCATCCCCTTCCGCCAGTCTCCCAGTCTGTCGGTGCTGGGCACTTGGGTCTGGTGCGTGTCAGGCCAACGGGGCTAAGGATATGAACCAGGAAGGCCCCGTGAGCTCCGGCTTCCCTCCAACAGCCGTCATTGCCACACCACAGAGCCGGCCCCTTCTCACCTAGATGTGAAGGAAGGGCAGCATGGGCTTTACTTTAGATTCAGTTAGAAGATTTATCTTGGTTGCCAAAATTGGAAATCACTTGCATTTGATTAAATGAAGAGATTGGGATGGTAAGAAACGGCCAGCCGCCAAGCATTTGGAGGCTCACTTTCTCTGTTTAGTATTCGCTGCATGTTCCATTTCGTTTGCTACTTTAGAGATTGCATTCCATGGGCTAGAGGTACCACATGCAGAACCCTGTGAAGGACTAGGAAGAGCTTGCTGAAGGCCAAAGCAATTCAAAAAAGCAATTATATTGCAAAAAATAAACAGGAAAGAAAACCCAGAAAGGTTTTACAACCACA
Organism: Tupaia belangeri chinensis; assembly: GCF_000334495.1. Lineage (NCBI taxonomy): Eukaryota > Metazoa > Chordata > Mammalia > Scandentia > Tupaiidae > Tupaia > Tupaia belangeri. The sequence goes on from NW_006209346.1 coordinate 1,042,466, forward strand.
ATAGATGATAGTCAACCAATCCTCATCACCTTGATGAAATGATGATTTAAAAAATATATATTTAAAAAATTTTATTTTATTTAGCTTCAATTATTATTATTTTTAATTTGACCAGAGAATGACAGAGAGAGAGAGGGAAAGTGAGAAAGCAAGTCGCCAGGTCCAGGATTTGATCCAGAGTCGGCCATGTGGGAGTTCAGCGTCTTTACTGCGTCACTTGCCAGCCCCAAAATGATGATTTTCAAAAGCGGTTCATAGGCCCAGCTGCTGTGATGTTACTAGCAAGACACTGTGCTCTGCAGACAGGGACCACAGGGAAGACTGGGATTCGATCCTCTGGCTAGCTCAAAGGCTACTCAGAGGTGCACACCTGTAAGACCAGCTGGGGAAGCCGAGGCAGGAGGGTGGTGATATGGTGACATGGTGTCTTTAAAAATACCGATCCATCAATAAAAGCGCTCTTTCGGCTGGCTGTGGTGGTGCAGTAAAGCAATGCTCCATGATGCTCCTGCTACATGGGAAGGTCCAGGGTTCGTGTCCTGAGGTTTCCTCGTGTGCACCTACACATGCACAGTCTCCCAGGCTGCCTGAAGCTGGTGGTAGGATTGCAGAATGAGGAGTCTGTTGGGAATGCCTGTCTCTATTTCTCATTCTCCTTCTCTCTGTCTTCCTCTCTCATAATAAATAAATAAATAAATAAATAAATAAATAAATAAATATTAAAAAAAAATTTAAACTCTTGTCACACTTGGACAATGAAGCAATGGTAAAATGTGATGCTCTTAAGGCAATTCCATATGAGATGTTTCCCTGTGCGAGGCCAGAGACCTCCCTGAGTATGCTGTGCACACACTGACTAGTGATCCAGGGCTGGATGGAGCCTGGGGATGGGACATTGTGTCAAGACCCTGTTGGGGGTGCTGTGTCTCTCTCTGTCTCTTCCTTCTTTCTCATGGAAAGAGAGAAAGAAGCTTTAATGAAAACAAAACATCTCTTATATCGTCTTTTCCATTTTGTTTCTTTAGTTTTGCTCAGAAGTGGAAATCCTCATTTGGCAAAATAATTCCACAAAACCACATAGAATTACAGGTATAGCCAAACTAGATAACAGGACTAAAATTTCTTTCTCTATTTTCTTTGTAAGAGTTTGGATGAATGTTAAACAATCGGGGCTTTAGAATTTCAGATTTACCATAAGCCAAGTGTGTGAAGTGGGACAGTCACTGGAGTTCTGCGTTCTCTCTCCTTACCCTACCCTACTTTCTGGGACATGCATATGCATCTCGCTGTACCTTGCATGAGTACTGACTGGGAAATGATTCTCTCCTCTCTGAAAATATGTCTTCACTTCACTCCAAAGACACTTTGCGCCTAGAACTGCTTTCTCTCACTTCTCATTCTGAGTCTCCCATTCTGGTTTCTCTTAGTCTCTTTGTCATTAAAATTGTAGGCCCCAGAGTGCAGGCCTTCATTTTGCCCTCAGTGACCTGTTCATTCGTGTGTGTGTGTGTGTGTGTGTGTGTGTGTGTGTGTAGGGGGAGTTTAGAGGTCTTTGCCTTAGGGTATGTGTGCTCACTGAGGAGAGAGAGATGGAGACAGTGAGAGGGAAAGTGAGAAATCACCACCCAGGGAAGATGGCCACACTGCAATCCCCTCTCCTCTATTCTCCTCCCAGGATCTTGGGCATGCATGCACACATGCCCGGCATGAGTTTCAAGCCCCCGAGTTTGGGCCGCAAACTGTGGCCTGCCATGTGGTAGTCCAGCAACGTAACTGCTATGCCATCTGCTGGTCCTATGTGTGTTTTTCTAACTGTCAGTGCAGAGTGTGCTTGCCAAAGACAGCAATAAAGAGAGCACCCTGCTAATGGGGCATGGCCATGCCCCAATCACCCCATTTCCATTTCTCCATCCCATCAGGATTTGGGCTGGCCTCATTCTTGTGCTTAAACACTACCTGCTAGTTATGAAAATATGGGGCTAGCAAATGGTGTAACAGTAGTCACATGGCTGACCACAATTTGAGTCCTGGACCCGTGGCTTGAAAATTGCGCCAGCATGTGTGTGTGTGTGTGTGTGTGTGTGTGTGTGTGTGTGTGTGTGCACCCAAGACCCTAGGAAGAGAATGGAGGAGAGCAGATGGCATGGTCATCCTCCCTGATGGGTGATTTCTCACTTTTCCTCTCACTGTCTCTGTCTCTCTCTCTCTAGTGAGCACATGCACCCTAAGGCAAAAACCTCTAAAAAAAGAAAATAGGTTAACCCAACTTCTACCCTGAACTCAAGACTACTATATTTCAAATGTCTACTTGACAGCTCCACCTGCCCATCAGTAGGGAATGTAAGACCCAGTCCTTCTCTTCTCACAGGTGTCCCCACCTCAATTAGCTGTTGGGTTGCCATTTTTCTAGTTGCTCAGAAATCTTGGTGTCATGCTCAATTTTTTCCTTTTCTCTCACTCTTCATGTGTCTACTTTATTAGGAAATCCTATCCATCCTACCCTTCAAATATATTCAGAAATTGAATCACTCCTGTTAAAAAGATAAAACTAATAGACCAGCAGGTGGCATAGTGGTCAAGGTGCTGGACTTCTGCATGGCTGAACCTGGTTCAAGTCCTGGACTTGGTGGCTTGAAAATCATGCCGGGCATGTATGTGTATATGCCCAAAATCCTGAGAGGAGAGTGGAGGAGAAGGGATTGCACCGTGGCCATCCCTCTCTGTCTCTCTTTCTCCAGTGAGCACACATGCCCTATGGCAAAAACCTAAAAAACAAAACCAGAAAACTTCTGATAAACTTAATTGAGTTTAACTGAGCAAAAAAAAAAAAAAAGAATCTTGTCATTGAGCATCTTTCACAATCAGTATGTGTTCAGAGAAACTCCAGGGCTGCCTCATAGTTAGATAACATTTATAGACAGAAAACAGAAAGTGAGGGCCCAGCTGGCGGTGCAGTGGTAATGCAACCCTCTGCGATGCTGGGACCATGTGGGAGGATTCCAGGTTCACATCCCAAAGCTTCCCTTTGCACGCTGAGTGATCTGGGCTCACTAAGGCTGTGGCGGCATGGCAACATGAAGGTCCTTTGGGAGTGACTCTCCTTCCTCCTCTCCCATCTCTTTCTGTCTCACGATCACACACACACATAAATGAGCTACAACAAAAGAAAAAAGAAAGGTGTACAAAGTAGAAGTGAGGCACAGTACCAGCTGCATTGGGTCAGCTCTGCCTTTGATTACTGGAACCTGGTTTGAACAGTTGGCCGCCTGGGAAGCATGGCTGCCGTGACTGCCTGAGCCTCGGCTATCTGTTACCAAATTATTCTCCTAATCAGGTTTTTGTTTATTTACCAAGTTAGGTTGTAGTTCACACCAGAAAGACTCAGGTTTGTGATAGAGAGGCTTCTTCCAGCTAAATTTAGTTTAACACTTCTTACCATCTCAGCTCAAACACCTTAGTTCAAACCATCATCCCTTGCCTGGGTTACTGCAAGGTATATGTTCAATAGAGCAACTAGGTGATCCTGCTAAACCAATACTTGTGTGCTCAAATCCTGCCAATGGCTTCCCATCCCACACACACAGTAGGAGTCCAAGTCACTGCAGAGACTGCGGAGTCCCTGCCTGTTTTCCCTCTCTGGGTCCTAGTGTCCTCTTCTGTAATCACTCAGCTCACTACACTGGCCACCTGGTAAGCACCCCAGGCCCTTTGCAAAGAGCCACTCTCTTTTTAAAAATTATTATTGTTTTAATTTATTTATTTACATTCATTTATTATACATCATTATAGCATACAAAATGAGATTTTTCCATCCAGAATACACTGTATATTGGCTCCATCAAGCACATCAACACACTCTTGAGCCAGTCTATCTCAAGTAGCAAACTTGCTCTACCCCCATAGTTCCTATTTGCTTTTCCTTTCTTTGAAGCACTCACCATCATTTTCTACTCATTGCTCTTGTTCAGCGAATAGCCACACCGCAATCCCTTTTTCTTCCTTCTCTCCCTGAGATTTTGGGCACACATGTCTGTTGGCCCTCATTTTTACATTCTTACTTAGTAACAGAACCCCTATGTAATTGATGATAACAAGGCACCCAGTTAAAACATACTTCCTTGCTACTAGGTGTGGTCGATGTCACTGAGTCCTGTCCAGCGAGACAGACAAGGGATTAAAAAGTTCATGAGAAATGCATGTTATATATATTATTAAAAAAAAACTATGCATGCATTTCAAAAATTTTTACATCAAAGTAAATTCACTTTAATTAACACACTCTATCTCAAGTAGCAAACTTGCTCTACCCCCATAGTTCCTATTTGCTTTTCCTTTCTTTGAAGCACTCACCACCATTTTCTGCTCATTACTCTTATTCAGCAGCACCCACCTTAAGATCCAGGAGGTCCGGTATTCGGTCTGCTTTGTTCTCTGTAAATCCTTAATGCTAGAACAGTACCTGCCATACTGTAGGTGCTTGCTAAATATTTTTGAAAGGAAGAATAAACACTAGACAATGGTCTAGTCTATTAATTCCATCTGCCTCCTAGGAGAAGGGAAATAATAATGTGGGCAAAGACCTTTCAGACCTCAATAGCATTCCATTCTTTTATCATCATCATTGTCATTTTCCTCCAAGCTACACTGTATAAGTGATGAGAAAGCAATGTTATAATGTAAAATTATGCATTTTCCTTCCCATCCATGCAGCTTTTCTTTTTCTTGGCTCATTCCATCATTTTGGCTATCTTTTTGGTTTTGATTGAAACCCCTCCTTCGAAGAGATTCATATGGCAAAGTTAATAACACCTCAGTGAGCAAACAATATGCTTCATTTCTCTGGGAGAAAAATCTATTTAGCCACCACACTAATTTAAAAACACTTCAGCTGATGATCAGGGGCATACAAATGGTGCAGCATGTTAATGAAAATGAACAAACAGGTGTAATCTACTTACAGAACATGAATGAAATCGCTTACTAATAAAAGACAATGGCTGAATTTAAATGAACAGACGTTCCCCAAGCTAAAAGGAAGTAGGGCATAAACAAAAGGTCTGCCTCGATTATAAATGACAGATGATTTCGTTTGAAATATTCAAGTAGAGATAATACATAGCAAGTAATTTTATTTTTAATTTACTATGGCTTTCGGTACTATCTAATTCTATTTTGATCCAGCCTGTTTATTTTTTGAATGAGGCTGCAGTTAGCTTGGTGGTTTGTGCAGAGTATCCTAGGGACAGATCCCACCTTCCTGACTCCAGGTCCAGGGCTCTATTACAACCCACACCAAATGAACTGTTTAGAAACGCATCCGTGGTTCTCATCCTGCCTGAACATTCAGATCACCGAGATAACTTAAAAAATTTAAAACAAAAGCACAAAGTATTGACGCCTGAGCACCACTGCAAGCCCCATTCATGATTTTTAAAAAAGTTATTGGGAGAATTCTATGCTCTGCGAGGGTTGGCAACGACCAACCTAACTGTCACTGCTTGTGGAAAGAGCCTTTTGCTCAGTGCTCCTGTCACATCTTCTCCTCAGGCACAATCGATGCCAAACAGAGGAGGCCCCTTCCTCACCCCAGCCTATCCATAAGCTTACCGTCACCCGTTCTCTCTCCCAATTTCATGAAACAGAGACGTGCAGCTCTCCCTACCAGGCCCATCTCTCCACCTGGCACTGTGCTCGCTTCCTCATCTCAAGCCTTCACGGGGACTGGCTACAGGCCATAGTTATCTGTTTATTTATCCGTCACCCCCATCTCGTCCTCAGCAGTGTTTCAGCCAAGGCGTCTGGCTGAAAATGGTCTATTCTGTCCACTTCCACATTCTTTGTTTTTCCATTTTTTGCCATAGGGCAAGTGTGCTCTCGCGAGAGAGGAGAGACAGTGAGAGGGAAAGTGAGAAATCGGGGAACAGCCACACCGCATTCTTTTTTCCTTCATTCTCTCCCTGGCATTTTGGGCATGCATGTCTGGTGTGAGTTTCAAGCTGCCAGGTAGGGGGAATAGCCACACCGCAGTCTTTTTTCCTTCATTCTCTCCCTGGCATTTTGGGCATGCATGTCTGGTGTGAGTTTCAAGCTGCCAGGTCCAGGACTCGAACTGTGGTCGGCCATGTGGGAGTTCAGTGTCTTAATGACTAGCCCACCAGGTGGCCCTCATTTTTTACATTCTTACTTAGTAAGACTAGCCCACCAGCTGGCCCTCATTTTTTACATTCTTACTTAGTAACAGAACCCCTATGTTATTGATGATAACAAGGCACCCAGTCAAAGACACTTCCTCATAGCAAGGTGTGGTCTATGTGACTGAGTCCTGTCCAGGGAGATAGAAAGGGATCTTCCAAAAGTTCTTAGGAAATGCATGTTTTATATGTGTGCTCGTGGAGAGAGGGGTGAGTCTTGTGACACTTCTTATGAGGCCATTGTCAGTCCTGTCAGATTATGGCCCTATCCTTATAACCTCACTTAACCTTAACTGCTTCCCTAATGGCTCTTTCTCCAAACACAGTCACATCAGGGGTTTAGGAGCTCAGCGTAGGGTTGTGAAGACACGGTTCCATCCCTAACAGTGTTATCTACTCTCTCTCCTGTTTCTCTTTTCTAGGAACAGCCTCTTTCCTCCTATCCTCATCTCCATTCAGTGTCATCCTGATCAGCGGCTGCAGTTATTGGTGAGATGTGTACACCCTATCCAAACTGGGCCAATTAAAATCCTTCCCTAAGACCTGCCTCTTGAAATAATTGGGCTGGGGATGAAGCATCACCCACGCTGGGCCAGTCAAAGCTTTCCCTAGGAATTCTGGAGTTAGACCTGAGAAAGGGCAAGAGATTCCCTTCAGTGTCAGAATGTTAATGCCAAGTTCAGTAGCTTTTGTCTGTCTTGTTTCTCTCCATGTGGCCAGGATAAAAGGATCATCTGCAGACAAACAGCAGAAAGAATAAGCAAATACACAAACAAAAAAGATAAAATGAGAAATGGAATGAGAGTTCTAAACGCATTCGGATCCCCGGTTTTAATTGTGAATAAGATTCGATCACATTCATGACTTAGGAATTATGAGAAATCTTTTCATACAGGCTTTTTTTTTCTTTAGCTGCATAGAGTGGACCTTTGTTGTTTATAATTGAGAGTTTTAGCTAATACAACTCTCTAGAATTGAAAAATAGAAAAGCTTTGTATTTTTTTTTTTAAATTTTACCAGAGCTCTGTGTGCACTCACCAGAGAGAGAAACAGAGGTGGAGGGGTGGTGGGAAATCACCCCCATAGGGCACAGTCACGCTGCAATCCTTTCTCCTCCATTTCTTCTCCCTTTTGGGATTTTGGGCATACACTCACATGCACCCAGCATGTTTCTCAAACCACTGTCTAAGACTCAGCATGTGGGATCTAGCTACCTTAACCACCACACCACCAACTGGCCCACAGCTTTGTATTTTTAAGGTCCTATTTTAAGAACCTACATAATTTTTAAAAATAATAATGAACAATGACTGAAGTGTGTGTTTGTTTTATCTGGTACAATAAAATTGAACATTACATAGGAAATATTGCATGTTGTTTTCAGTAAATTATTACTGAATTTAAAACTCCAGCCATCCTACATCCTACATCAACCTCTTTGCAATCACAGATGAAAGAATAGACCAAGAAAAAAATTAAATTAAAAACTGCAATTAAGCTTAAAGAAAACACCGTATGTGTGTGTATGCGGGTGTGTATGTATGTGTGTGTGTATATATATATCATGTGTGTTCACCAGAGAGTAAAGAAAGACAGACAGAAGACACACAGTGAAAGGGAAAGTGAGAAATCACCCCCCAAGGGGGGATGACCAAGCTACAATCCCTTCTCCTATGTTCTCTTCCTGGGATTGTAGGCATGCATGCACATACATCTGGCATATTGCAAGCCACCAGGTCCAGGACTCAAACCATGGTAGGTCATGTGGGAGTCCAGTGCCTTAAGCACTACACCACCTACTGGTCCTGAAAACACCATATATCTTCAAAGTCTGCAAGGACCTGCCAGATTGCATTATCAACTAACTGTGAAACTTAATTGGAAGTCTAAAATAAAACTAAAGTTCTAATGATTTTTACTTTCATAAATGCTTATAATTGTCAACCTGTCTCAGGGATTAGTCCTGAATAAAGATATTGTATATCACCTAAGATGAAAACCCCACTAAATTTCCTGACTGAGTTTCAGAATGTGAGTACAATTAACCAACATATTAAGCAAGCTGACGGAAATTTCCTTTTCTATGACTACGTAAGCAAAATCTTTCGCAGGGTGCCAAGTTCGATGTGGTACTACGTATACACGAGAAAGCACCTTCATCTGTGTCTGTGCTGACATCAGATAACTCGGGCAGAATCGGGGAGAAATGACTTCAGTGTCAGTCCCCACACTTCCTGCTATGAATAGGCTTTGGGGGCACTATTGGGTCATGACCATGAACACAAAAACTGTATAGAAATTAAGTCTCAGTGCTCGAATGGAACAAAACGGACTTGCTATAAGCTAGCTTTACAAATTTGTACTGAGTTTCCTCCATACGCGATCTAATCTCTCTGACACTCTGTGAGGTAGGTGTTGTCACCACGGCATTACAACTAAGGAAACTGAATTACAGATGACATTTCGACCAGCGTCACCCAGTTGTAAGTGGTAGAGTCAGCTTTTGAACGTGGGTCACCTTGGTCCCACCCATCCCATGTGCTTCATTCAGCACTGTCATACTATGCGTTCTTCAAGGGATGGGAGCTGCTGTTTAAATGGTTTCATTAAGGGACCAGCAGATGGCATAATGGTTACGTTGCTGGACTCCCACCTAGTCAGCCATGGGATGAGTCCCGGATCCGGTGGCTTAAAACTCATGCTAGTGCATGTGCATGTGTGCCCAAAATTTTGAGAGGAGACTGGAGGAGAAAGGATTGCGGCGTGATCCTCCTCCCCGGAAGATGATTTCTTGCTTTCTGTCTCTCTGGTGAGTGCTTGTACCCTATAGCAAAATTCTATTTAAAAAAAAATTTCTTCATTAAGTTACTTTGCAAGACTAGAGCTACTGAGTAGTAATAATTTATACAGCAGCAAGAACATAGTTTTTCCAAGAGTATCGCAAAATCAGCAGGTGTGTGTAATAGAGGAATTACAAAAGGCACATCTGTGAAACATGTTCATTTTCAGCAATAATAAATAATGTCATAATTATCTCGGACCACTGAATACAACTGTGGATAAGCATTCCCTGATACAAATAAACCGCAGTTCATCCATTTGTACACGGGGTGGTTTTCTGTTTCCCTACTACAATCAGAGCTGCAGTGAACAACTGTATGATGTTCTCTTATGCTTATGTGCAAGCATGTCTTAGAGCAGATTCCCATATATCAACACAAATAATTTTTTTAAAAATTGAATGAGAAAAAGCACATTTCAAAAGGATACATTTGATTCTATTTATGTTAATTTTCAGACACTAAAATACATGCTCAAAGTACAGAAACATAACACCAACTTTACCTAGAGCTCACCTCTGGGCGGGGAGGCAAGTGAAAAGGAAGGTTAGGCTGGGTCTTAGTTGTGCCTGTCACGTTTTATCTCAGAGAGAGACAGAGAGAGAGAGAAGGGGTTTAGCTAAAGGTCTCTCGGGTTCCTTCCAGCTCGCATGGTCTATATTTGAGTTAGGTCTATAATCTTTAAGTACTTTATAAACTTTAACTTGCTTATAAAGGTGTGTAGACTTAATTCCACAGAATTCAACAAGCACATAATGAGGAAATTCTTCATGTAGGGCATTGAGCTACCTATGGGGTAGTCAGAGATAAAGAAAATATGTTTTGGAATACTTTGAAGGAAAAAAGAACTGACGTATTAAAGAAAAAGCTTGGTAGTCATTTCCTTGAGATAAGGGAACCTAAGCTACAATTAAAGGAGACAATGAATGCAGCAGAGAGGGGTAGGATTTGGTTAGAGATATGCTTTTAGCCATATATTCCTGATGTGAAAACAGGAGCTTTTCATTCTTAGCATTGTTGACTTGGTGAACTGCCTAAGGAAGTTACACCCCAGAAGGAAACATGTTATTATTACACATTGGAATTGACTGGACCCTTATTAGTAGCTACAATTGAGTTCCTTGTATTGAAACAGCAGAAAAAGACATGGAAAGGAAAAATATTTTTGATTAGCCGGCTACCGTGGGGCAGTAGTGTACTGCTGCATGATGCTGGAGCCATATGGGCGATCGAGATTCAGTTCAGGGCTGAGCTGTACACGCCAGGTGCAGGTGCACATGCTGGTGATCCTTGGAAGCTGGGAAGGCTGTGGAGAGGACCGTGGCATGATACTCTGGTGAGAGTGCCTGTCTCTCTCTGTGTGTCTCTCTCATGGAAGAAAGAAAATTAAAAAGAGAAAAAAAGAAAATACTTTTGATCAAGGACTGGTACCTTTTAAAGTAAAGTGGATAGCTGGTAATTATGCAATGAACGCCTGCAACTTAACCACACTGAATAATTCAAGCAAAAAGTGTATCTATTGGCCAGCAGTGGCGTTGTAGTTAAGGCATTGGGTCCCAAGTGGTTGACCGCGGTTTCTGGCCGTCTGAAAAATAAGCCAGGCCAGTGTGCACATGTCCAAAATCCCAAGAGGAGCGTGGAAAAGAGACTGTGGTATAGCCATTCCCCACTGAGGGGTGATTCTCACTTTCCCTCTGTCTCTTTCTCTCTCTGGCTCCCTGTGACAAAAATCTAAGAAAAAAAAAAGTATCTACTGGTGCCTACATGCTATTGCAGCAGAACATACATATCTCTCTACTTCGGAGAGTTACCTTAGGTAAACGTGACAAAAGAGAGTTTTATCCATTAGGGGCTCTTCTGATACCAAAGAACAGAAAACTTGACTCAAATGAACTTAAATGAATCCAAGAAGTCCAAGGATAGATTCAGCTTCGAGTGCACCTTGATCCAGGACTTAAGCAATGGCATCAACACTGTTCATCCCTCTCTCTTGGCTTGTCCTTCTAGAAGGCTGGCATCATTTTCATCCCCACTGAGGGGTGATTCTCACTTTCCCTCTGTCTCTTTCTCTCTCTGGCTCCCTGTGACAAAAATCTAAGAAAAAAAAAAAAAAAGTATCTACTGGTGCCTACATGCTATTGCAGCAGAACATACATATCTCTCTACTTCGGAGAGTTACCTTAGGTAAACGTGACAAAAGAGAGTTTTATCCATTAGGGGCTCTTCTGATACCAAAGAACAGAAAACTTGACTCAAATGAACTTAAATGAATCCAAGAAGTCCAAGGATAGATTCAGCTTCGAGTGCACCTTGATCCAGGACTTAAGCAATGGCATCAACACTGTTCATCCCTCTCTCTTGGCTTGTCCTTCTAGAAGGCTGGCATCATTTTCAAGCATCATTTGTTGACCGCACTTCAGATGCGGGTCATCCTTACTGCTAGCGATGCCAGGGGAAGAAAGATCTGTGCTGAGTAGTTTCCACACAAATTCCAGTATTTAGGTTGCTTGGCATAACCTGAGTCACACATGTATTCCCTAAACTAATTCATCATTATTGCCAGGGCAGAAATTCAGTTCCACCTCCGAACTAAGGTTGAACGCTTATTTGAAAACCATCTCGCCTCAAGAACATCAATTATTAGCCTGTGTGTGGAGTCATTTCAGTACAACTCTCATCAAAAGAGTTCTGAAATATTTACCCCTTCTCCTTAATCGTCAATGATTGTACCCACGTGTTTGGCAAGATATTCTTCAGTGTGTCCCCAAAGCTCCCTGCACTTTCACAATCATAGCTCTTAGAGCATATCATTTCTACGAGCTCGGGCAGTTGTCCATCTTCCCACCTGGACCGTATTTAAGGAGACTGGGGGCGATGTTTATCTTTGTGTCTTCCTTCTCTAGTACAGTGCTGGGACAATGTTTTATAAATACCTATGAACTGAGTAACCAGTTGATATCAACACTCACTAGTGGGAAGAGCTACCGGTAACAGTTAATGCCGCTGACCTTGTCAGATACTGGAGTTTTCACGATCCCGGTGGGCGAGTTGTGGTATCCTATGGTGGTTCGAATTTGCGCTTCCCTGATGACTAATGTGGTCATATTTGCTTTTCATGTATTTCCTGGCCTTTTGAATAGCCTCTGTATTGGCGTGCTAGGTTTGCTGTGACAAGGCACCACAGGCTGTGTAGCCTACACAGCAGAAAGTCATTTTCTCACGGTTTTGGAGACAATGAAGTATTTTGATACAAGGCTAGTTTCATCTGAGGGTGCCCTTTCTGCTTTGCAGATGGCTGTGTTCTCCCCGTCTGCTCAGAGTCTTCCTCTGCGTCTGTCTCCTAACCTCCTCTTGAGAGGACAACCATTATATGGGATTAGGGCCTACACTATGGCCTCATTTTAACTTAATTACTTCTTTAAAGACTAATTACAGTTACAGTCACATTGCGAAGTGATGCAAGTTAGAACTTCAACATACGCATTTTGAAAGGCTGCAGTTTAGCCCGTAAGACTGTCTTGTGTAGAAATGTCCGTGCAGATCTCTGGCACCATTCCTCTTTTGAGTTGTCTGCTGATGAAGAGTTCTTTATATATCCTTTTTGAAAATCCTTCATTGTTGGTTACATTAGTTACAAATATTTCTACCCACTTTTCTAGTGGCATCTTGTAATGAACAGAAGTCTCTAAATTTCTTTTATTTTCTTTCCTTTTTTTTTTTTTTTTTTGTTCTGTTTTGTTTTAGGTTTTTGCCATTGAGTATGTGTGCTCACTGGAGAGACAGAGACAGTAAGAGGAAAAGTGAGAAATCACGCCTTGGGTGATTTTGCAATCCCATCTCTCCCAGCCTCCTCTTGGGATTTGGGCCACACATGCACACATGCCTGGAGTGATTTTCAAGTCACAGGGTCCAGCACTCAAACCACAGTTGACCATGTGGGAGTCCAGCACGCTAACCATTACACCACCTGCTGGCCCCAGAAGTCTCTGTGGGAGTCCAGCACGCTAACCATCATGTCACCTGCTGGCCCCAGAAGTCTCTGATTTCAATGTAGTCAGACTTGTCAATACTTTCCTTTACAGGTAATACGTTTATTTCCTGTTTAGAAACTCTTTGCTCACTACTTTTGCTATGACCTACACGGTGGAACATGTACTTGTACTTGAGTAGGAGCGATGGTGGCCTGGGAAAAAACACACAGACACCAGAGTGAAGAAAAGCAGGGATAAGGCGGTCACCGCCTCTGATGGAGGCAGCCATGGCCCTGAGCCATTCTCAGGTTGATTGTTTTATAGCGTAAAAGAGGGGAGGGAGAAACACCAGCTGTTTTCCGATGTTATCCCTGAAGATGTGGACCCTCTGGCATCTTTTGGTTCTAGAAAATACAAGCATCCTGGGGACCAGCAGGTGGCTTGGTGGTTAAGGTGCTGGAAACTCCCACACGGCCGATCATGGTTTGAGTCCCAGAGCTGGTGACTTGGTTTCTCACTTTCTCTCTCTCTCTCTCTCTCTCTCTCTCTGTGTGTGTGTGTGCATGTGTGTGTGTGTTTATCTCTGGTCAAAGTAAAAACAAATGAATGAATAAATAAAAATAATTTTAAAAAAAAGAAAATACAAGCATCCTCATCTCCCTAGGCCTTCTCTGGCTAACACAGAATTTGCTCTCATCAACACTGCCCTGCAGTGTTAACAGGAGAAAGTCAAGTTGGTATCCTTGTCAAAGTTCACTAGTTCTGCAGCGTCTACACAGGACTGTGTCTCCGCTTGTGTTTAAAGGTCACTGCTGTGTTGCTCAGATCCAGCCAGTACCTACAGTCAAACTAGTCAATACTTTCCTTTATGGTTAGTGTTTTTATTTCCTGTTTAGAAAATCTTTGCTTAGTTGGCCCCATAGCCTGGTGGTTAAAGGAAACCAAATTCCACATGACCGACCACAGATCGAAGCCTAGCCTCAGTGACTTGAAAAATGCGTGGGGCACGTGTGTGTGTGTGTGTGTGTGTGTGTGTTTCCAAAATCCTGACAGGATGGAGACATGGAGGTCGAAGGATTGCAATGTGGTTACGCCTCATTAGAGGTGCTTTCTCCCACTCTATCTCTCTCTGGCGAGTGCACATGCCCACTGGCAACTATATAATAAAATCTTCACTACCTCCAAGGTCATAAGACATTCCTTGTTATTTCATTTTCTTTTTTTTTTCTTTTTTCTTTTTTTTTTTTAATTGCCAGAGGGTACAAGTGCTCACCAGAGAGAGACAGAGACTATGGGGGTGGGGGATAGAGAAAGCACCCCATATGGGGTATCGTCATGCTGCAATTCTGTCTCCATTTCTACATGCCTTCGGGATAGTGGGTGTGCACACACATGCACCTGACATGTTGTTTTTCAAGCTATCAGGCCAGGATTAAACCACGGTTGGCCATGTGGGATCTAGGCTATGAAATCAGCCCCTGCGTCATCTTTGAAAAATGTTTTACATTTCCTATTTAGACATACAATTCACCTGAGTTTTTTTTTTTTTATGTTTGGTATAAAAAAGAGATCGCTATGCATTCTTCCATACATATACTTATCAGATCTACTACCATTTGTCAAAAAAACTATTGTTTACTCTCTGATCTTACATTGGCTGTATGATATATTCTGGAGAAAAAAAAATTAGACTATGGAGTCTTGAAGGTTTTATTCTCATTTATTTTGTTTAGAACTTTATCTTTCTTCAGTCTATGTAAGACTTGATGTCTTTTGTTATTTTGGAAAAGTCTCAGAAATGACCTCTTAATATACAAATTTAAAAATAGTAATGACGACAAATGTAATTCATTAAATAAATAAATAAATATTACTTCTACCCCATTCACCTCTTCCCTCTCTGTGGGTTCTAGCTGCATGTAGTCTAGATCTTCATTATTTTTTTTTTAAGATTTGCTTTCTTTCACCTGGGGGGGGGGCATCTTGAGCAGGGTCTTGCTATGCTGCAATCCCCGCCCTACCTGTACCCGCTCCAGCCAAGCAGGATCACAAGTGGGCCTGTGTTGCCCAGCATTTTCCAGTTGACCCAGGAGCTGAACCCTGGTCTTCTACATGACTCGAGTGCCACAGAGCAATCCCCTACATTCTGTGCCACTGTAGCTGAGCCAAGATCTTTTGATCATGCCCTTTATGTCCCTTACACCCTTTTGTCTCACCCTGCTTCAGTCTGGGCATTATATTCTGACTTACATTCCAGTTTACTTAGTTTCTCTTCAGCAGCCTCTACTCCACTATTAAATCAATTCATTCATTTATTATGTTTAATTATATATTTTTTTCAGTTCTAGAACTTCCATTTAATTCATTTTTATACTTTTCAATTTTCTTCCTAAATTTTCCATCTCATTCTTCAATTCTTAAAGCATTAATGTTTTAGTTAATTGTTGTTTTACTTGTTGTTCTGTGACAACAATAACATTCTCAGTTATATTAAACCCTTATCTAAAAACTCCAATATTTGTATAGGATGATTCTGTTTCTATTTTATTTCTGGTTTGAGATTATTATTTTTATACGCCTCATTTTTTTACAGGCTTTTTGAAAATTGATTTCAGATATTATAAATGAAACATTATCAAAGTAATTCGGGTCTCTGGATAATGTTATCTTCCTCTGGAGAAGACTGACTTTTTCTCTGGCAGAAAGTTTGGCCAGATGTTAATCATCTTTATTCAATCTGGGATTGAAATAATTCAAAGCTAGGCCTCAACTCTTATGAAGCCTATTTCTCATTTGCATTTTTTCTCAGGATAAAGCGCTTCAGGATCCAACCTGAATGCCTGCAGTGTTTGCCAAGAAACTTCTCCAACTTCATCTTTTTGTCCCTTCTTTTTTTTTTTAATTTTGGCCCTACAGCCATGAGATCCCTTCTGGAGATCCTCGGCACTTTTGTCAGGAGCCTCTAAGAAGAAAGAGAGTCCAAATGCCAGGCTCACAGATCTAGGCTGTCTTGTCTTCCACTTAGGTCCTGAAAATTCCCACTGTCTCCTCCGGTCACTTGTCAGCCAGGTTTGATGGGAAAAAATGTAACCGGAATCAACTTCTGGGAGGTGGTCCCTCTGCCCGGGAGCTGAGCTTATTTCTCTCTCGGACACCTCTTGCTACTGTCTCTTGAACACAGAACCCATCACCAATCTTGGCTTGCTCACGGGCAAGCGTCTATACCCAGGGACAAATAAGCCTTAAAAGCATATTCTCTAGAGAGTCATTGCCCTGAGAACATTTATTTTCCCCAACTGCTCAGCCAGGTCTGTCTGTTTTAAATTAGATCCCTTTTGGAGTTGAGTTGTTGGATGTAGCCCAGCAAGGTACGCAACAGTCTGAGCGGCCTACAGAGAGCACTGCATGCGACAGCCCTCACCCCTCTCCACAACCATGTGTGTGTACGCGCACACACACGCACACACACACACACACACACTTCATGCCACCTGGAATGTCAGAGTGTGATCTTATCAGAGTGTGATCTTATTGGGAAAAGGACCTTGGCAGATTTAACTAGGTAATATGAGAGCATACTAGATTGGGTGGGCCCTAAATCTAATGACTCATGTCCTAATAACAAGGACATGCTGGGACCAGCAGATGGCATAATGGTTATGTTGCTGGGATCCTATGTAGTAATTTGGGGTTCGAGTCCCAGATCTGGTGGCTTAAAACTCAAGCAGGGCATGTGTGCATGTGTGTGTGATCAAAATCCCAGGAGGGGAATGGAAGAGAAGGGATTGTGGTGTGTGTGTGTGTGCGTGATTTCTCGCTATCTCTCTGGTGAGCACAAGCACCCTATAGAAAAAAAATCTCTCTTAAAATAAAAAGAAAAAAAGATCATGCAAGGACATGAACAGAGGTTCGATGCTTCCATGAGCTAAGGAACGTCAGGGAATTCTGGGAACCACCAGAAACTGAGAAGAAGCAAATGATTCTTCCCTGCCACTTTCAGAAGGAGTATGACCCGCCTTGATTTCAGACTTTCAGCCTCTAGAACTGTGAGAAAATAGATTTCTAGATTTCGATTGTATTAAGCCACATATTTACCATAAAGCCAGCTTTCCATATCCTCTAGTTCCCTATGCTTTGTGCCAATTAAACCAACCACAGACAAAAAATTTTCAGGAAAAAAAAAATACACAATTTTAAAAAAACACAAATTTCAACAATATAGTGTGATAATTATGTCTTTTTCACATTCTATTGAGTTTCATAAGTAATCTAGAGATGATTCGTTTAAAAATGAGAAGACGTTTGCAGGTTGCCTGCACAGTCAACACCATTTTATAGGAGACACCTGAGCATCGGCAGATCTTAGCCATGGCGGCCCTGGAACCAGTCTCCTGCGGGTATTATGGGATAACGACGATTTCTTATGCCGGTCTTAGGAAGTAATACAGTGAATAATCATAACTTCCTCATAGTATTAAATCTGAGATCTTATTTTGATCGTACTCGGGATTTAATTTATAGAGAGGTCTAAGTGAGCACATGGAGAGGTCAATGCCTTGAAAGAAGCTTTATTACACACAGTTCCCAAGAAAAGGGACATGAAGAGCCACACGAGGAAGTGTCTTTGTATTTCCCGAGTTGGTCAGGAAACAGAAGTGAGGGGAAAGGATGGCCTGGAGCCTTTTTCTGTGGTTTCCTTGAGAAGAAATGAGCAAGAACAGCAGATAGTTTGAGCAAGTTTAAGATGGGATAGTTTAAATCATTTCAGTGGACGCTGGCGATAGAGATGGCCTCCAGCTGCTCAGTAAATGTCCAGGGTGATTTAGGGCCGGGGAAACATTGCCCTGGAGAGCTAAGTAAGAATGTGGTAGGGACACCAGACTTTGTCTCTGCCCTTGTTAACACCTTGCACGCAGCCAGGTGAGACCCCAAACACAAGGCTCAGCTAAGTACTTCCCAGAGTTCAGACTGGACAAAACAGTGAGATCATGACTTGATTTTGTTTTACATTTCTACATTTGTCATGCAGCAGTAGAATACTAATACATTAAGTGACAGAGAATCAAAGAGGTCCAAAAACATTTCAACACATGTACCCATATTGGACTAATTAGGAAAAGAGATATGGAGAGTAATGGGGATTAAAGGGAGGGTGGTCAAGTGGAGAGTTCTGGAAGGTAACAGAGCAGACTTAGGCTGACGCAGAAAACGCTCTCTAACTTTAAACATGTAGAAATCCTGAAAATATTTTTTTAATTATTTGAAATACATAGCTAAAGCAAGGATCAACAACCCCAAGTGTGGGGCCCAATGTAAGCGCATCAAGTGGGAGGTAAAACAGAGCCTGGGGTGAAAGAAACCATTTGGGATTCGAGTGTTAATCCGCTGAGCATCACTGATCAGCTGCAGACTCACGCTTGGTGGAAAACTGAATACTCTGTGAATCACACAGGGCTGCCCCATTAGTGAAAATGGGACAAAGAAAATTCCACCAAACTAACACAGTAATACAATACAAAGAAAAGAGGTATAAGAATTAGAAGTGAAAAGCACAAAAAGTTTCACTATTTTTAGGTGAAATGATCATTTGAATAGCTAAAAATAAATAAATAAGATAATCAAAATCCTCTAAGATCAACATATAAAAGTATTAGTGTCCCTTGGTTTCAGAAATATTCAATTAGAAACCATAATCAAAAGATTTCATTTCTTTTTTTAATTATTATTTAACTTTCCTTTCTTTTTCTTTCTTTCCTTCCTTCCTTCTTTCCTTCCTTTTTTTTCTTTCTTTCTTTTTCTTTCTCCTTCTTTCTTCTCTCTCTTTCTTTCTCTCTCTCTCTCTTTCTTTCTTTCTTCTTTTTTTTCTTTCTTTCTTCCTTTTAATTTAACCAGAGAGGGACAGAGTGAGAGCAAGAGTGAGAAAAAGTGACAAAGCAAGTCCAGTACTCGAACTACGGTCGGCCATTTGGGAGTCCAGCACCCTTAACCACCATGCCACCTGCCAGCCCCAAGATTTCATTTCTAATAGTGACAGACAATAAGTTAAAGGTAGTATTGAGATAGGAGTTAGCCCACTTACAGGTAGATAGGGAAGTCTCTGTGGTTTTTCTTTCTAATGAAGTTTGTGTTTTTCCTCTGTGGTCTGGTTAATGTAAATTATATAACCCCTTCACATGTTTCTAAAGAATTTATGACTCTTAATAGTAAATCAGGAGATAGGGATATTGAGCACACAGACAGGATGAAGACCTAAAATCACAGCAGCCAAGTTTTCACAGCCAGAAGCTGGCTACATTGACTCAAAGCAAGGATAGCTAAGGGCAACAGTTTCTATTTAGTAATATATTCTAACAAAAAGTACAGAATGCTATAGTCTGCTGACACCATGAAAAATAAGGTAGTATACTACCATGTAACTATTTTCTAAAGCCCGCTACCTTATCAGAAAGCCAGCCCATTGCTCCGGCTGCTAAATAAAAACCCCTTCCTCCAGCTCTTCTTCAGCAACCTATTCAGGTCCCCTTCCATTGTAGTGGAAGTGTTTTCTCCTTCCCTAATAAACTCCACTATACTCTCCTCTCTTTGTCTGCATCTCTATTTCTTCATGAACATAGAGGAAGAACCAGCAAAAGTGCTGGGTCTGATCAGCCAGCACTGCCACATCAGTATAATAATGCCAGAAAATTTTAAATAATAATTTTATTTATTTATCTTAATTTGCCATAGGGCACATGTGCTCACCAAGAAGAGAGAGAGAGAAAGAGAGAAAGAGAGAGAAATTACCCCTCAGGGGATGCCACAATCCCTTCTCCTCTCCATAACTCTCAAGATTTTGGGCATGCACGCACACCTGCCTGGCGGTGTCCAGATTTAAACCACACAGCTGTCCATGTGGGATCTAGTCTCCTTAACCACCATGCCACTGACTGGCCTTAATTAAACATTATTTATAAAATAGCAATATCATACCTATAGTTCAAAATTCAAAAGTTCCAAAAGAAATATCATTTAAAGATTCTTTCCTGCCTTTTTCTAGGCTCCCAACTGCCTTCTTCAGGAGCAGCTGCTCTTAGTTTCTTCTGTATTCTCTCAGAGATTCCTTAGACATGCACAAGCAAATACATATTTTCCCAAGATTTTACAAAGTCTCCATATAATAGAACAGAGCTCTGCACCTTACTTCCTCTATGTATCAGTATATCTTGGGGGGATAATTTCATATCAATCCACATTAAATGGCTTCATTTTTTAAAAAAAAAAGTATGACATTGTATTCTGTGTTTATAACTGAACCCTCATAAATAGAAATGGGTGGACAACGGTATTGTGGGACTCCCTGTGCATCATTTTCTACATTTCCAAGTGCAAGGAGATCTCAAGTTCAATTGCTAGGGGAGAAATTGTTAAGTCGAAGAGTAAAATGTTGATAGCTAAGCCGAATCGCTCTTCAGAGAGGTTGCACTAGTTTACATTCCCACCAGCAATATAGGTGAGTGCTATTTTCTTTCTCAGTTGCCTTTGGGCGATGGTTAGTTTTGTGTGACAACTTGACTAAGGAATACCTAGAAATCCGATAAAGCAATAATCTGGGTACACCTGTGTGGGTGTATCCAGAAAAGAATAGCATGGAAGTCTAAGTAGACAGAGTGGAGATGATCCATCCTCAACATGAGTCACACTATCCAATCAACAGAGACCCAGAGAATACAGAAGACAGATGGGTCTCTTTCAAGAGAGAGCAAGATAGACTTCTGCTGCCTTGAACACCAGAACTCAAGGCTCGCCACCCTTCAGACTCCAAGATTCACACAAGTGGCCCTCCAGGTTCTCGGGTTTTCGCCCTAGGGCTATGAGTTATATCATTGGCTTCCTGCCTTTGAGGCCTTCAGGCTTGGGCTAAGTCATGCTACCACCTTCCCAGAATCTCCAGCCTGCAGATGACCTATTGTGGGACTTCTCAGCCACCATAATGATGTGAGCCAATTCCCCCACTTACCAGAGAGAGACAGAGAAACAGAGAGGGAGACAGAGAGAGAGCAGCCCTTAGCACCACCTAATGAGGTGAGTCTCTTCCATTTCTCTATCTTGTCAGGATTTGGAACATGCACACCCATGTGCCTAGCATGTTTTTCAGGCTGCCAGGGCCAGGATTTGAACTGAAGTTGGGCATGTGGAATCTAACTCCCTTAACCACTAAGCATGGGTTCAACCCAAATAGTACACTTTAAATGGATGCATTTTATGTTACATAAATTATATTTCAATAAACCTATTACCAAAAAAAATGATTCTGTGTAGTTTTAATTTGTATTTCTAGCATTAAGAAAGACGGTGAGGGCCGGCTCTGTGGCACAGTGGTAATGTGCTCCGCAAGAAAAGCCAGCTCCCATGTGGTGACTATGGTTCAATCCCTAACCCAGTCGGCCTGAAACATGCCAGACACTCACGTGACTGCCCAAGAGAAGGTGGGCTGGAGAACTGGATGAAGGGCATTATGGCCTGACTAGACCCTGTGAAGAGTGTGCATGTGCATCCTCTGTCATGAATAAAGAAATGAAAACCTGAAAAAGACAAATGAAGTTAAGCCACTCTCTATATATTTACCAGCCTTTCAGGTTTTTCCTTCTCTGAAATGTCCATGCATAATCAGCTACTTATTTTCTGTTCATTTTCTTTTCCTTACCAAGTTGCGGGAGTTTCTCATATATTTTAGCCACACTGAAACGCTTCGCAGAATGAAAAAAAAAAAAAAAAGAAATTTAGCATGGTAAGCATAAAAATGGCCCCCAAAGACACCTACAATTCCCAGAGCCTGTGGATATGCTAAGTGACATGACAGAAAAGAATTAAAGCTGTAGGTGAAAGTAAGGCTGCTGGTCATTCGACTCTGAGCTAGATAAGCAGGTGGGCCCAGCACCATCACCAAGGTCTTTGGAATGTAGAAGAGGGAGGCAGAAGAGGGAGTGTTAGAACGACATGATGTGAGAAAGAGCTGAATGGCCTTCACTATCTTTGGAGATGGAAGGGAGCCATGAGCCAAGGAACATGAGAAGACACTGAAAGCTGAAATGAAATGGATTCTTCAAGAGAATGGATTCTTTCTGAAAGTCTCCAGAAAAGAACGCAGCCCTGCCTACACAGTGATTATGCTCGGTGACACCCATTTCAGACTTCTGACCTCCAGAACTATAACCGTTTCTGTTGTTTGCAGCCAGTAAGTGTGTAGTGATTTGTTGCAGAGCACTAGGAAAGTCATATGGTTGGATAATGGAAAATTCTGGAACGGATGAGAAGGCACACACGCCCTCATGTGGCCTGTAAGAACCAGCAGATGCAGCCAGTTCTGGAGAACAGTACCACAGTACACAGTGTACCTGAGTGTGTGTGTCGCTCAGGACTCAGTGCTTCTAGTTTCGGGCACACGCCTGTGACGCACACCCACATGTGCACACAGGAGAAATGACCAAGGTATTGTTTCTTAGAGCAGAGAGTGGGAAGCAGCCTAGAAGCTCTCAATATGATTGTGGACGTGTACATTTGGGGTATGCTTGTGAGGGCTCGCTATGCACAGGCTGAAAGAATGAACTGAAGCTACGTGTAGCCATGTAGAAACATGTGTTGAGAGAGAGGGGAAAAGGTATTGATTATGTAACATAATATCATTTAAAAAATTGCCAGAGGGCATGTAAACTTGCTGGAGAGAGAGAGAGAGAGAGAGAGAGAGAGAGAGAGAGAGAGAAAAGAAACAGAGGGAGAGAAAGCCAGAAAACACCCACAGTGGCGCGTGAGTCTGCACAATCTTTTCTCCTCTATTTCTCCATCCTTTTGGGATTTGGGGCATGTACACCCATGTGCCTGGCCTATTTCTCAAGTCACTGGGTCCAGGACTAGAACCACAAGGTTGGCCTTGGGGGATCCAGCTCATAAACTCATCAGGCCATAGACTGGCCCCATAATATCATTTATTTACATTTTTCAAACAGGCTAGCCCATGGCTTGGAGGTGAAGGTGGCTGAATCCCATGTGGCCAACGGTATGGTTTGGGTCTCAGAGACGAGAAATTTGCCAGGTGTGTGTGTGTGTGTGTGTGTGTGTGTGTGTGCACACCCAAAATTCCAAAAGAACTGGAGAGAGAAATGGAGGAGCAAGGTTGTGGCTTTTCCACAGGGGATGCTTTCTCTCTCTCTCTTTCTCTCTCTCTCTCTCTCTCTGTCTCCAGCGAATGCATGTGCCTTCTGGCAAACTAATAATAAGTAAAGATAGATAAATAAATAAACATTTAAAACAGATAACGTTATATATTTATTTCAGGTTCATACGTGTGTAAGCAGACACATGAGATACAGATTGGAAAAACATATGTTACATAAATAGACGTGTCCATGGAGCAGGAAGGAGACTAGAACTGGAGGCAGGATAAGTAAGGAAGAAAGAACAGAAGATAAAACAGAAGATTCAAAGAAAATCTGGCCTTTAAAAGACAACCATATACTGGGACCAGCAGTTAGCATAATGGCTATGTTGCTGGACTCCCATGTACTCAACCACAGTTCGAGTCCCGGACCTGGTGGCTTAAACTCACACCGGGCGCATGTGCGTGCGTGCTCAAGATCCTGAGAGGAGAATGGGAGAGAAGGGATTGTGGCATGGCCGTTCCCCCTATGGGATAATTTCTCGCTTTCTGTCTCTCTGTCTCTCTCTCTCTCTCTGTCTGGCGAGTGCACGTGCCCTATAGCAAAACCTCTCCAAAAAGAAAAAAAGAAAAAAGAACCAAAGACAACCACATACTGCGAGCTCTCTGTAAAGACAGTTACAGGCAACACAATTTTGTATATTTAAGGCAGAGCTCAGCAAACTTTCTGTAAAGGGAAATATTTCAGGCTTTGCAGGTGACAACATTTACAACCTCCAGGGTTCAGTTAAAAAAATGACTAGATGGACAAAGAGCAGTAAATAATATGACTCATAACTAGGAGAGAAATCAGGCAATGGAATGAACCCAGAAATAATAGAGATGATAAAAATAGCAGGTAACTATTTTATAACTAATATAAATGTGTTCAAGGATTTAAAGGAAAAGCAAATAAGAAAAATGGAAACATTGAAAATGACCATATGGGGACCAGCAGATGGCATAGCAGTTACGTTGCTGGACTCCCATATGGCTGGCTAAGGTTTGAGTCCCGGACCTGGTGGCTCAAAAATTACGCTGGGTGCTTGTGCGTGTGTGCCCAAGATCCTGGGAGGAGAATGAAGAAGGGATTGTGGCATGGCCATCTCCCCTGGGGGGTGAGTCTTCATTTTCCCTCTCACTGTCTCTGTCTCCATCTCTCTCTATGGCTAGCACACGCTCCCTGAGGCAAAAACCTGAAAAAAAGGAGAAAAGAAAAAAAGAAAAGAAAATGACCAAATGGAACTTTTAGAACTGATAATATTTGAATATCTTACATATAAAATGAACTAATTGAATCAAGTTAACAGGGCTGACAGTGCAAAAGAAAGAGCAACGAATCTGAAGACATAGTAATAGAAATTTTCCAAACTGAAGAAAAGCTGAAAAGAGCAAAAAAAAGAGCAGAGTCTCAGTGACCTGTAAAGCAGTATCAAACACTGTAAAACTGTAAAACAGAATCTAGAATGGGGGTGGTACAGAAGAGACAGTTTAAGAAACTGAGAAATAGCAGTGTAATGGCTATGTCACTGGACTCCCATGTAGTCGACCACGATTTGAGTCCCAGACCCGGTGACTTAAACTCACACCGGGCGCGTGTACGTGCATGCCCAAGATCCCAAGAGGAGAATGGAGGAGAAGGGATTGCGGCGTGGCCATCCCCCTTGGGGGGTGATTTCTCGCTTTTTGTCTCTATGTCTCTCTCTGTCTTTCTAGTAAGCCCAAGCGCCCTATAGCAAAAACAAAACAAAACAAAACAAAACAAACAAACAAACAAAAAACTCAAAAAAAAGAAAGAAAAGAAATTGAGAAATAAGTCTGAAGTTCTTTCCAAAATTGGCAAAAACTACAAGACCACAGATCCAAGAAGTTTAGCAATAAAATGCAGAATAAACACCAAGGAAAGCCATGCCAAGATAAAATATAATAGTTGAAAAATAATGATAAGGAGATCTTAAAGGGATCAAGAGGAAAAAATTACAAACAGGGCAGCAAGGTAAGCATTAATACTGACTTTTTTTTTTTTGAATGCCATGTGATGTGTGCACTCACAGGAGAAAGAGAAAAAACACCCCCCAATAAAGCGTGGTCACACCATAGTCCTTTCTTCATCCTGTCAGGATTTGGGGCATGCATGACTATGTGTCCAGCACGTTTTTCAAGCTAGTGAACCAGAATCCAAGCCGTGATCAGCCAAGTGGAATCTGGCTCCCAATGCTCAGGGCTTAACCACTGCGCTATGGGGCCTGCCCAACACAGAGTTCTCATCAGAAACAATGCAAGCCAGAAAACTGCGATAGTATCTGTAATGTGCTGGTGGAAGAAACCATGGACATATAGTAAAAAATATTTTTTCACAAATGAAGTTTGGGGTCAGATGGTCATGTTTTACAGTGGTAAAACATGAAGCTCTGTGAGGCAATCCCACATGTAAAGATTCCTGGTTCAAATCCAGAGGCCTCCTTGTGAACACCAGGCACATGCTTGCCCACAGTCTAGGGCTGGCTGAGGATGGGGGTGGATCATGTGTTGGGATCATGTAGAGGGAGCTGTCTCTCTCTTTATTTGTCTTTCTATCCTATTCACTCTTGGAAGCATAACTAAATAAGCTTTGAAAATAAAGGTGAAATAAAGACTTTTAAAACGTTTCTTTATTCATTATTTCCATGAGTGAGAGAGACAGTGAGAGCAAGAGAGACAAGAGCCCCAATGTTATGATTAACCCCCAGTTCCAGCCAGTCCTGAATCAAGGGACCACGGACAAGCACTTTTCTAGAGTGCTTAGGGAGGTCTCCAGTTGTGACACTGGGACCTTCTCAGGAATCAGTCGTGCAGAGTAACACGTTTTATCTCTGCCCTGAAATAAAGACGAAAGCTGAGAAAATATGTCGTAAACAGATCTGCACTATAGGAAATTGGAAAGGAAGTTCTTTAAGCTGAAGTGGAATGATTCCAGGTGGAAACACTGATCATGTGACAAAGGAATGAAGAGTGCTAGTAAATATTTAGGAAAATATAGAAAACTTTTTTATTTTAAAATTTCCTTAAAAAAGGACTAGCATTGGGCATGGTAGTTAAGGTCCTGGACTCCCACATGGCTGACCATGGACCGAGTTCTGGACACAGTGACTTGAAACTCACACTGGGTGCATGTGCACACATGCCAAAAATCCCAAGAGGAGAATGGAAGAGAAGGGATTGCAAAGTGGCCATCCCCTGTGGGAGGTAATTTCTCACTTTCCCTCTCTCTGCCTCTCTCTCTCTCCAGCAAGTGCATGCACCCTATAGCAAAAAATCTTAAAAGCCAAAAATGTCCTTATAAGATAGATGATTAATTAAAGTAAAATCAGTATGACTTATAACATATATGCAAGTAAAATATACAAAAGATACAAGGGTTGAGGTGTACTCTTGTAAATTTCTTGCATTATACATGAACTGGTATAATACTCTTTGAAGACAGACTGAAATAGATTACTAATACATACTTAGAAGCTATCAGACAAATGGAAAAATGTTCATAGTCAAAGATACACGGTCTGAAGCAACAAGATTCCATTTCTTACCTGTTGGACTGATCCACGATGCTGAAGATAAGCAGCACTTGCAGTGATAATGTGGCATGTCAGCGCAATGTGGATGAGACAGTATGGATAACGATCTGGCATAATCCATTATAGTAACAAAGCTCACACCCTTTGAGTCAACAAGCCACATGTGAGATTTATTGCACACAAATAAAAGCATCATATAGTCACATATGTGTATAGGCATAAGAATATTTTTACTTTTGCAAATATGTTGTACTTTTTGGGAACAAACTGAGGAAAATCTGAAAAATCTATAAAAAAGAGAATGGTGGACTAAATCTCAGACATATATGGAATACACATAGCTTCTGAAGAAAGCGAGTTCTATCTATTACATACGTTATAAAGTGAAGTGTATGCCATGTGGTAAAGGAAACAAAAGATAAATGAACAGAGAGATGGACAGATAAACAGATTATATGGCTTACTTTATTTAAATATAGACTATTTGTATCTTCTATATTGGTTAAATATGAAAAGTCTATCATACTCTTAGACATCTATGCAGGCATGAAGAAAAAGATACTCACAAAACTATTATTTTAGAGGGAGAGGTTAGTGGGGGTGGGGATATACTGAAATTTGATACTATTCTGTAGTGTTTGGCTTGTGGAAAAGGATGCTTAATTGAGATTCTTCCTGTCTACAATTTCAGCAGAGGTGCCATAGGCCAAAGTCAATAAGTTGATCCATTCTCTAGCAGTGATGCTTCTGACTGGTGACTTACAGTGTCTCCCATGTATACCCTTCCCAAAGTGAGCATTCATTGTCTGGCTCCACCATTCACCATCCTAAGTGGGACATGGGTGCAGATAATGTGAGCTTTCATTTATAGTCTCTGGGCCCCAAGAGCCGTATCCAATTAGACAGCCATCGCCGCTCACTGCTCATTGCTCAGAAAGCTAGCCTGTACGCTGGACACAGTGACTAGACAAGGCTTCGGGTTATCCGATTTGAGAAATCAGAGTATTTTCTATGTAAGCAGCAAGGGATATTTGGAACCTAGAAAAATGGAATGTAGAAAAGAATGATAACGCTCACCAAGCATCCTCATCCCCGAGTACTCTTCATTATGCTTTCCTCAAGGTACTCTACAAACAAACCAAAACCCCAAACAACAACATGAAGAAAGTACATTTAGTTGGATGTAGAAATGTTTGTGGGAAACTTCTCTTCCTTTTTTTTTTTTTTTTTTTTTTTTTATACAAACCTACCAAAAGCTTTTTCTTAAAGTTCTGCCTCTGAGGACCACATAACCAGCCATGATGTTATGGAGCCTGTTTAATCCTGTCATTTATGTGTTCAGATTTAGCTGCTGAGAATAAGAGCAGAGCCCGTTTGTAGGCCAAGTTTATATTGTGTAGGACCCTGTGGTCATCAATGAATTTTCAAGTTTGCCTGATGTCTCGTGTTATTCTTTAACCTTTATTTTCATTTAACAAAGCCTCCAGCAACCTAAAAACCTCTTCAAAATGCACTGTTCCTCTCTAAAACATGCATTTTCCATGTGATTTGTTCATCTATAAACAATGTCTTTGCTGGTTATAGAGACGTTAAACTCTACATTTTAAGCATCTTTGGGGATTACTCATGATCTAAGAGTCTTGCATTGTACTATTTTATATAACCCTTTTTAACAGATAATACTATGTGTATATTTAGAATTATATTGGTTTCCTATAAGTTAACCACTTTGGGGAGAAGAATGAGACTAAAAATAGGGACTAGCAGATATAATGGTTATGTTGCTGGACTCCCATGTAGTCCACTATGGTTCGAGTCTTGGACATGGCAGCTTAAAATTCAAGCTGGGCACATGTGTGTATATGCCCAAGATCTCAAGAGGAGAACAGAGGAGAGGGGATTGCATCATGGCCATCCTCCCCCGGGGGTTGATTTCTCCCTTTCTGTCCCTCTGTCTCGCTCTCTGTCTCTCTGATGAGCACACGTACCCTATAGCAAAAATCTCCCCCCCCCCAAAAAAAAAAAAAAAGTAAAACCTAAGTGAAAACTGTTAGGAATGAAACTTTTACAAAGTGAGATAGTAAGGGCAAACAATTCATTTTAGATGAAGAGTCTCCCTCATTTTAAGGAAAAGAAATTGTGTTAAAACCTTTCTACAAGCTTAACAGATGCCAGTGTTTGTCTGATGCCCTAAATCAACACATTTGCAACTTCTTTTTCAGAGTTATCCAGACAAGTGACTCTAAACAGGGCACATCTCAGTTACTCATAGAATAGTGTGAGTCAGTATTTGGGGGATGTTTGGTATCAAGAATGAGCCAAAATAGACACTTAAAGGAATGGAAACATATCAGAAATGGAAACTGAACTAGTATTTCCTAGAAAAGACTTTGTCACTGTCACTGTGGTTATTCACTTAACTGAGCTTTTGATTTGCAAGTGTGTTTGTCTACTAATAGCTACACAGTCTCGTACCCATTGACTTAAAACTATCTTCCTAACAAATACAGGGGGCATTTGGGTTTGTTTATTAGGCTCTTGCTTCACAGGCATTTGCCACTGTCTTGGGTTTGTTCTTCAGAGATCTCAAAAGCAAGATTTTTTTTGTCCTGCTAGCTACACAGGCAACCACTGACAACAGCCATGTCTCTGTAAGTGAAACTCCCAATAGTAAAAGAAGGGGGGAGGGGAAGAAAATATAAAGGTCTCTACAGCTAGTTAGATCCTATTTTGAGGGTCACTGACTTACTACGAAAAACGTATATATAATTTTCCAACTACTTTTTTTTTTTTTGGAGAAGTTTCTGCATGTGCTTGCCAGAAAGAGAGAGACAGAGAGACAGAAAGCAAGAAATCATCCCCCAGGGAGTATGGTGAAGCCGCAATCCCTTCTCCTCTCAGGATCTAGGGCATGCACACACTTGCCCGGTATAAGTTTAAGCCACCAGGTCAGGGACTCAAACCACGGTCAACTACATTGGAGTCCATCAACGTAGCCATTATGCCATCTGCTGGTCCCTCCAACTACTTTTTAACTCTGTTGAAAGTTTTAAAGGTTGAACAGCTATAACTTTGGTAGGCCAGAAAATAAGATCTCTCCCAAACAAATCAATTCAACTCAGTTAAGTACTTTTTGGTCACCTGCCCTGTGCCATTTCCAGTGCCAGGTGCTGGAGGTAAGGAGTAAGCAAGACAGATGGGATCCTTGCATTCCTTGAGTTTGCGTAGGAAGGATGCAGGATACAGAATGGGAGAGCTGTTGTTATCAGTAACTATAAGCAAATCTTCACTTGATAGTTTTTTTTTTCTTTTGAGAGGTTTTCGCTATAGGGCGCGTGCGCTCGCCAGACAGACAGAGAGAGACATAGAGACAGAAAGCGAGAAATCAACCCCCAGGGGGGGTGGCCACACCGCAATCCCTTCTCCTCTGTTCTCCTCTCGGGATCTTGGGCACGCATGCACACGCGCCCGGCGTGAGTTTTAAGCCACCAGGTCCGGGACTCGAACCGCGGTTGACTACGTAGGAGTCCAGTGACATAGTCATTACGCTAACTGCTGGCCCCCTTCACTTGATAGTTAACCCTGAATTGAATGATATGCTAATGGACTTAAAGCATGGTGATTTATCCTTTAATAGTTCTTTAAGAATGGTCATCTTATGATTTATCTGCATTTGGGAAAAGGAAGAGAATTTAAAAAGCTATCATGGGGCCAGTCAGCGGCATAGTGGTTAAGGCAGCTGGATCCCATATGGTTGATTGAGCAATTGGAGTCCTGGACCAAGAGGCTTGAAAAACACACTAGGTACATGTGCATTTGTGCCCCAAATCCTGACCAAATGGAGGAGAAGGGATTACGGTGTGGCCAACCTCCCTGAGGGAGAGGATGATTTCTCACTTTGTTTCTCTCTCTCTCTTACTCTCTCTGTTTCTCTGGCGAGTACATGTGCCTTAAAGTAAACTAACTACATAAGGCTATCTTCATCGTCTCTATGTAACTATAGTTTCGTAATTTGTTGTGCTTGCTTAAGAACCAGATTCAAATCCTTTCCCTGATTCCTCTCATCTGCTCCCCCAAAGAGAATGCCTCAGACCACCTGGAATACTACCTTGTATCTGACTTAGCAATTTTGTAAGATGCTGCAGTTAGAAGTTAATAGAGCAAATAGGTTCAAAATCTACTGGTGTGCTCAATTAAAATATTAAAACAGGGTTTGTTAACTGTCTTGTTTAATTACTTCTAAACAGTTTGTTTAGTTGTTCCCAAATTTTAAAATAATTTTTAAAATAAAAATTATTTTTATTTGGAGATGACAAACATAATTTTTAGCAACGGAAACACACAATACCGGCAACATTTTGAAATCCTTATTTTCAAATATTTTCTTTATAATACTTTTTCACTCAATGTTGAAATTACCTCAAAGGGACAAAAAAGAAAACCCTGTTCTTTTTAAATCTATTAAGTAACATACTACTGACAACCATATACCATTATAAAACAAAAAGATTAGCACATTTCAAATATTTTGGTTTTTGAAAAACGCATTTAAATAACTCGATTTCAATTAAGACAACTCTTTTTTTCCTTTGCTACAAATGGCTTTCACAGTCATGTAGCCTCTCATTTTAAAGTAATGTTAAGATTTTATCATTCCTAATATTTTTATCAAATTATTCACATACATAGATCATTAAAGCATCTAAACACTATGTCATAACCCATAGAAGCAATCTACTGTAAGGTGTAGAGTCTGAGATACACTGTTTCTGATGTTTAATGTCCCCTAGATTGTCAGAGGTCAGAACACATTGGCAGGTGTTATGGTGACAGTTGTCTGTCTCTGCGCATGCTTGTGGGGGGACAAACCTGGACTGCACTCAGTGGACTGGAGAAACACCCCAAAGACCACCATGGGGGGAGGGGGGGCTGAGGGGGAGTGTGTGGGTGTGGGAGAGCTTTTTAAAGAAATGTTGCTATCAGGAGGTGGTGTAGTGGTTGGGCCGCTGGACTCCCACATTGGCGATCGCGGTTCAAATCCCAGTTCTGACGGCTTACTTTCCCACTTTCCCTCTCTTTCTGTTTCTTTTAGGTCAAATTAAAAAACAATCATCATCTTAAATAAAATTAAATAATTCTAAAAAGAGAAATTCTGCTTTATTAACGCTGTTATATCACTGAGGGTGATACTGAGTAAAACAAAAGAGTGATCGGAGAATCGGACTCTGAATGTGAACATATCTAAACAGTATCTTAACCAGTTTGTTTTGTTTATGTTTTCTGTTTTCCTTTTTGAAAGCATGAGAATGATAGATAGTAAACATGTATGTCTCAATGAATCTAAAAAGGACATTTCAATAAATAACATATTAATGAATAATTGTGATGAAAAAGATTCTAATTGATGAAAAAGTGTCAGAGGTCCTAATGGCAGTTCTTTTTAATTCTCACTGGTACTTGAGTAATGCTATTACCTTAAAACTGGTGAATTTTCAGATTCAATGAGATATTATCAAAAGTGAAGGCACCAGGGAACCAGCAGTTAGCGTAATGGCTATGTTGCTGGACTCCCACATAGTCGACCGTGGTTCACGTCCCGGACCTGGTGGCTTCAAACTCACGCTGGGCGCGTGTGCGTGCGTGCCCAAGATCCCGAGAGGAGAATGGAGGAGAAGGGATTGCGGCGTGACCACCCCCCCTGGGGGGTGATTTCTCGCTTTCTGTCTCTATGTCTCTCTCTGTCTGTCTGGCGAGCCCACCCGACCTATAGCGAAAACAACTCCAAAAAAAAAAAAAATAGTGAAGGCACCACTGTCAACACCTTTGCATTGCGGGCAGTCCCTTCCCCTCCCCTTCAGGAGCCCCATTTGGAGCACGAACCCATTTAGGGCTGCTGTCAAGGCCTTCTATTAAAGATTAATTTCTTTCTTCTTCTTCTTATTTTTCTTTATCTAGCAAATACACATGGAAGTTCTAATATGCTCTTCCCACACCCCAGTGAGAGACTTGCACACAACCTGCATTGGAGACCAGGCGCTAGGGCCTGTAAGAGCTGGGTGGTCCGAAGGGCCCGGAAAGGAAAGTTCTCTGGCCCACTTCTGATGTCCCCTCACACGTACGATTATGTATTAATTATAAATAAGTTTTTCAAAATAAAATAGACTCAAGTTGCCCTGTTCTTTAGCCAGCCCATGGGAAAGAGGCCACGAAGTGCCGAGAGCGTGACAGTGCCCTGCTGCCACGTCGTGGTGCGTAACTCACCCCACCTTCTGCGCCGATGCGCTGTCTCGTAAGAGCGGCTTTTCGTGGGGGGGGAAACTGAGGTGTGGAGGGAGAGGCGCCGCTCGCGGCGACAGGCACAGCCCTCCCGGGGCAGAACCCCCAGCAGGCCGCCC
>NW_006209346.1:1075624-1119288 GCF_000334495.1 Tupaia belangeri chinensis
AGAGCGCCCGCGGCAAGAGCGACACGTGCCACCCGCAGTGCCGGCCGCCGGGTCCGCGCTGGCGCCGGGTAGGGCCGGCGGGCTGCGATGCGCGGTGAGTGACCCGGGCTCGGTGGAGCGCGGGTGCCGGGGACCCCACAGAGTGCCTGAGCTGGTCGGGTAAGCTCCCGGGCTTCCCGGACTCGGTTCTCCAAGGGGCGACCTCAACTCGCCGTGGTCCTAACGCTGGGGTGCCCATGTGGATCACTTGGAAGTGCTTGGCTGGGGCTTGCCTAGACAGCAGGGCGCGCTTACACTGAGCCTCCCAGTCGCTCCCCAAGGCGGGGTGCTCAGTGGTGGATGATCTTGGAAGGAGGGTGGGTAGTGTGTGGACAAGGGCAGAGGGCCCGCAGGGTCCAGTCTTGGTCCAAGCTCGGTCCAGGCTCGTGGGTATAACTATGTTGTTTGAAAAATAGATCTTCTGTATGATATTGGGGGAGGGAGTCTTCCTTATTCTTGGATGGGGCCCACTGTTCCTCTCTCCGCAGCGTTTTTCTGTGGATCTGTGGATATACCGGGCGTCCCTCCTGGCTATTAACAAGCAGGAAGCCCTGGCGCAAGCAGTTTGGCTAACCTCACTTTTTCCCTCTGTAAAGTGGCCTTCTCATCTTCTTACCTTTCTGGGGCCACTAAATGTAAGTATTGTGAAGGATTACGTATCTGTACGAGTAGGTCTAGGTCTTACAAATAGTAACCCCAGAGCATACAAAATAGACTTTTTTCATTTTATGTCTTAACCAGGCAAAATTAATGTTTTTTTTTATCTTTAAAATTTTATTTATAATTGCTACATAATAATTGTATCTATGAGAGATCATCAAAAGTTCATGGAAAATTGAATTAAAGTATGGGTTTATTTTGGTGCAAAGAAATTTAAAGTCCACCCATAATATTTTTTCATGACTTTTCCATAAACTTTTTGAAGAGCTCTCATATGTAAGGGGGATAGCATGTTTTAGGGACACATATACATTATATAATGATCAAATCAGGGTAGCTAGCATAGTCATCACCTTAAACATTTATCTTTTTTGTGATTAGGACAGTCAGAAGCTTCTCTTGGGACTATTTTGAAACATACACTGTTAACTCTGGCCACCCTACTGTTCGACAGAACCCCAGAGCTCATTCCACTTAGCTAACTCCAGCTGTGCACCTGTCCACTAATATCTTTCCCCTTCCCCAACTTCTGGCCCTCCCCATTCTCTGGTAACCACTGTCCTACTCTCTACTTCTTTGTGAACAACTTTTTTTAGATTCCACATATGAGTGAGATCATGCTTTTATCTTATTTTTTTAAATTCTGGATAATAGCTATAATTCACTTTGTGTGTTCTCTGTATAGATGAATTCTGGATAATAGTTATAATTCACTTTGTGTGTTCTCTGTATAGATGAAAGTCTTTATTTGAGCATCTACCATGCCCCAACCCTTGGGAACATACCATTATCCCATGGAATTCTTTAAAAATCCCGTGAAGTGGTTATCAGTATTTCCATTGTACAAACATGCACATTTTATGCAGATAGTTCCAAACTCTGCGTTTCTCCTGTTTGCACATTGACTCATCACATTCTATCTACTGCCACTTGAGCAAACAAAGAGATTCTCATTCTCCATCAACGAGGAATGGTGAGCCAGGAAGTGGCAGGAGGTTAAGGCACTGGATCCCCTGTGACTGGCTCTGTGGTTGAGTCAGGAGGCTTGAAAATCACACTGGGTGCATGCATGTGCCCAAGAGCCCAAGAGGAGAATGTATGAGAAGAGATTACACTGTGGCCATCCCTGCCATGGAGGTAATTTCTCACTTTCTCTCTCAAAGGACCTTAATGGCTTCGAGGGGATGCTTTCCTCCTCCATTTTAATGGAAAATTCTCAATTTATAGCCTTCACTTTGTCAGGCACAATGGCTTCTAGAAGTTTCCAACATGCTCTTTATCATGTATCATGTTTCTGAATGCCACGGTGGTTATATAGGATTAGAAATGTCCAAACTTTGGCAGCTCCTGAATCTTTGCTGTATCCCTGTATTAGGATGAATTTTAGTGGGAAAAAACTTACAAAGCACATGTGTGATTTTTAAGGGAGAAGAATCCTCTAAGTAGAATAGGTATTGTGCATCATTCCTCAGTCGTGAACTTATTTTGTTATTACTGTACCTGTTTTGTTCTCTAGAAGAGTATTTGTCACCTTTATCATTATACTCACAGCACTGCTCTCAATTTCTACATACAAGTGTGTGCAGACTAACCTGAAAAGAGAGTCAATCCTTCAAAGAAGTCTTGTGTAACTTCCTTGGCTCTTAGAAGTTTCTAGTGCTCTTTCTTAGTGGTAACTTTGCTTCTTTTGTCAACTACAAATATGTGTTGAACATCTATTATGTTTAATGTATGGTGCTGGAGACTGCAGTGAACATGAGGAAACGCAAGACTCAATTCCTGTCTTCAGGAAATTAAGATTGTTTGGGGAAGATTAGAATTGTAAGAACACTTTGTATGCCATCAATGATAGGTGGCATGAACTCAAGCGGTGCAAAAAGTCAAGAGATTCTAGGTGTGCAATCGGGTTCTAATCCAATCTTTCAGTGGTGAGCCACAGGGTGGGTCAGAGCGAGGACAAAAGCAAGGCTCCCTAACTTAGTTCTAACAATGTCCTTGAAAAGTAACTGGCCTTATTCTTTTTTATTTTTTTAATAATCGCACTCAGTAGATGAGAGAGAGAGAAAGTGCAACCCCTAGTGAGGTGTTGTCACACAGGAATCCCTTCTCCTCTCTTTTTCCCCATTCTGGCAGGATTTTATGCATGCACACATGGCTGGTGTATTTGAGAGGCCAGGAGCTTGATCTTGAATTGTGGTTGGCCAGTTCCTTTTATGACTGAGCTACAGCCAGCCCTACTTTTTCTGTCTTTTTCTTTTCAAAAATCTGCTAGTGGGTATATGTGCTCACCAGAGAAAGACAGAGAGGGAAGGCAAGAAAGCGCTCTTCTTTGGGTATGGCCACACTGCAATCTCTTCTCCATTTCTCGCTCCTTTCAGGATTTGGGGCATGCACACATAGGAGTTTGGCATGTTTCTCAGGCCATTGGGTCTGGGATTTAAACTACATGGTCAGCCATGTGGGCTCAGACCCCCTATTTTCTTGTAATACTAGTAGAAGATACTTATTGAGCTCTTGCTATATACCAGGCATTGTGCTAAGAGCTTCTCATTTAACCCTTACACAATTCTGTGAAGTATGGGACATTTTTATTCCCATCGTACAGGCATGAAACTCAAGCTGCATAACTAAGTCAATTGCCATAGGCCACAGAGCTAGATTTGTCAGAACCCAGACTGGGGTGTCCTAGCTCAGGCCACTGTTTATTTCATTGCTACCCTAGTTGTTCAGGAGGCTCTGGAAGTCTGGACGGAGGTGATGAGAGTGACCACAGTGCAATTCACTCTTGAGTTGGGCACTATGTGGCACTATCGGGGGTGCACTGAGGCTTGCTGAGGGTAAATGAGGAGCTTAAGCTGGTTCTTAAGAATAGAAATGAGTGGGGGAGGTGGGAGAGACAGACTAGCAGAGTGGTAAGAGTGGATTTTCATTTCTCAGGTGAGAAGGAAAGCTGGGATGTAGTTCAATCCTGTCACGGACTTCTGTTTTTTCATGTTACCTTGTTTAATTTGCATATACTTTATATAGTTAATACTTTATGTAGTAGATCAAATATTTACAACTAAATTATTTGCTCTGCATTGTAATAAATTGCTAAGTAAATGCCTATAAAAGGTAATTAAAATTAAAATCTTAATCATTGTCCATTTTGTAATGATATGCAGAGGAAAAGGCAGAGATGCTGAGATGTGGGGTTATTAGTATAGAGATCCCGGCCAAATTCTTAATTTACATAAAAAACACCTTGAGAAACGTTGTGGGATGGTAATCATTAGTCTTAATTCTTTTACCCTCCTCCCAAGTATACTCCAATTATCTTAAGATAATCCTGAACTTTCTAGAAAATTCTTAAAACACTGTCATTGTAATGGAATTTAGTATTTTACATGCCTTGTTGAACTTCATGAAAAGACCTAGGGGTTGATGTTAAAAAGTAAAATAATACTTCCCAGGGCTTTGCAATACCCCAAATCCAAAGGTAAAATCTTTACCCCCATTCCATTGTCCACACATACAATTCAAAGTTGAGACTATCGAAGGCTTTCTAATAAAGAAGAAATGTCAGTGAAAGAAATAGAATTTTCTCAAATGTCAATACCCATTTTTAAAATGAGGAAAAGAAGCTTTAATATGCAGAGTTCCTTGCTATGGTGATACATGTACGGTGGAGGAACCAAAAAAGGCCCCTGCCTGTTCTTGCCCCAGACGCCAGGCTCCTTCCAGTCTCTCAGCCTTGCCAATAGAAGACAGGTTATTTTATCTACTGTTCTAGAAGGGCACAGAGCATGAAGACAGAGAATACCAGATCCTACAACTTTTTCGAATAAGTGCTATGAAAGTTGTAAGTTTGTGGAAGCTCATCAAAGAAAGAAGTGAAGATGTAGCAAATAATAGTAGTTG
Source organism: Tupaia belangeri chinensis (assembly GCF_000334495.1). NCBI lineage: Eukaryota > Metazoa > Chordata > Mammalia > Scandentia > Tupaiidae > Tupaia > Tupaia belangeri. The sequence continues at coordinate 1,080,224 of NW_006209346.1, forward strand.
ATATGAAAGTGCCTTGTTTCTTCAAGACTCCAACCTTGTCTTTTTTCCACCTTTCCTTATTATTATTATTATGTTGGAGGGATGTTTACTTAATTTATAGCATAGCTCACAGTACAAATGATTGGGGCAGGATAAGATTCTCTAACTCATTGCAAATGTAATCAGTTTGCACACATTTCAGAAGCTTGCCTATTATGTTAAGTATAATATATCTGAAATAAAAATAAAGACAAATAGAATTACAGAATATTCCAGAAAATCAGAAGCCAAGGAAGAAAGGGATAAGAGTTTGTTTTTTTTCTTTTTTTTTTTTTTTTTTTTTTTGAGAGGTTTTTGCTATAGGGCTTGTGTGCTCGCCAGGCAGACAGAGAGAGACAGAGAGACAGAAAATGAGAAATCACCCCCAGGGGGGATGGTCATGCCGCAATCCCTTCTCCTCCGTTCTCCTCTCGGGATCTTAGGCACGCACGCACACGCACCCGGCGTGAGTTTTAAGCTACCGGGTCCAGGACGCGAACCGCGGTCGACTACGTGGGAGTCCAGCAACATAGCCATTAAGCTAACTGCTGGTTCCCAAGAGATTTTTTTTTAAATGATAAATAAATCATAAAGAGAAAAAGAAGAAAACAAACTGAGTCCAGCAACATAGCCATTAAGCTAACTGCTGGTTCCCAAGAAATTTTTTTTTAAATGATAAATAGATCATAAAGAGAAAAAGAAGAAAACAAACTGAATTTTTTTTTTTTTAATCAAAGGTTTAGTATCGCCTGAATTCAAACAAGTGAAGAAGGTTCCTTTACTTGGGTAAAATTAAGGAGTATCCTCCTGACAATAAATGTTTACAAGTGAAATGAGAGCAAATTCAAGGGAGTCTCAGCAGGCTGCACGAGAAAGAAAACAGGCGTGGATCACATTGAGCTATGTAAGAGGTGCTGGGAGTGCTGGGCAGAAAGAAGAAAAGGTCGAGGGGGTTGATGCAGTGTTACTTTCCTCCCCTTCTAGCCATTGAGCAGGACATTATGAAGGAGCTGAGTTGATGCCTGCGGACTGATAGGCCAGCTTTTCTCCATGTTATATCTTTTTAGATATTTTTCTCCAGATGGTGGAGTGGGAAGGAAAAAGGAAGTCATGCTTCAGGGAGGAGAGTCTTCTTTTACATGGCGTAGCTCATGAAAAGCCACGAAATAGAGAAGTTTGGCTCTAAGACGAAGCTGCAAATTAGTTACCTGGTATCTACCTGTCTGTCTCTCCAGCAAGCACACATGCCCTATAGAAAATAAAATAAAATAAAATAAAATAATAAAATAAAACAAAACAAACAAAAACAACAACAAAAATCACTAAAAGATAAAACAGGGGACCAGCAGTTAGCGTAATGGCTATGTCACTGGACTCCCACGTAGTCGACCGCGGTTCGCATCCCGGACCTGGTAGCTTAAAACTCATGCCGGGCACGTGTGCATGCGTGCCCAGGATCCCGAGAGGAGAATGGAGGAGAAGGGATTACAGCGTGGCCATCCCCCCTGGGGGGTGATTTCTCATTTTCTGTCTCTCTGTCTCTCTCTGTCTGGCAAGCACACGCATCCTATAGCAAAATCCTCTCCAAAAAAAAAAAAAAGAAGAAGAAAGAAAGAAATTAGGAGATCCACGTTCGGATCTGGATTTTGCTATTAACATTATCTTGAGCAAATCCTGTCTGTTCTCTAGGACTCAACTATCCACCTGTAAAATGGGGAATGTGCAATAGATGACCACCCCCCCAAGTGTTGTCCTACTGACCTACCACCAATAAACCCTGTCTGTAAGTAACTTTGCAGGCAGAAGAGAAGAATTTTGTGCCCTGCTTCATTGAGCCAATTGGTAATGAACAGCAGGTCTTTGTCAGACAAGTAGCCTTGATGCATGTTCAGAACCCTTACCTGGTTGTGCTGTGACAGCCCAGACTGAGGGGAAGGGAGCAGCACCGGCATGGAAGTTACCAGCTCACCTCGGAGGTTCCTTCTTTATTGCCTGACATACAGTGCTTTTTACCTGGTCTAGCAAAACACACAGTTCTAGGACATTGAAAAACCTGAGCAATTTAGGAAAGAAGTATAAAAGCAGGACTCGGAAGGGAAAATGGGAACCAGCCTCAGCAGGGTGCCTCCTCTGTGCTAGGTATACTGAGGTGTCCACGACACTAGCATATTTAATCTTCATAATAACTTCATCTGGTAAGTATTACTATACCCACTACCAGCTGAGGAAATGGTGTTCTCTCAACTCATACCATACAGTGGGACTGACACTTCCTAGCATTTTTTTTTTCCAAAGAAAACGTATCATGGTACTACAAAAAAAAAATAATGTGGAAGTAGTAGAAAGTGTTCCTGCCTACATAAAATTATCACCTGTGGAAAATCAAAACAAAACAAAACAAAACAAAAACCTCTTTTTTTCCACCCCCTCCCAGCCTAGTAAAACAGAATTTTGAAGTAACTGGGTATCTTTTGTCTCCTTGGAGCAATGGGGAGAGAGACTGGCTGCGAGCTGATCCTTGCCTCTGCCTTCCTGCTAGTTGGTGTATTTCTGGCTGGTTCCACCCAACCACCTCCAACCCCCCCTTGAGACTTTATGTTCACTGCCTGGAAACTGTCACAACTTGGGTAATGAGTCAATGACATAGCATACTTTTTGATTCTCTGATTCAACATAGAGTTGTAGTTTTAATACCCACCCTCTAGACAGGCTGTTTGAAGGATGTTTACAGTTGATAGGAGGTTTCATTTTATTAGAAGGTACCTCATTTACTTGAAGGTCTTTGGGGGTTCTGAGCTTCTCATAAATGGAGAAGAAGCTGTTTTTATCTGGTCTTCAGAGAAAATGAGCAAGTTTATATTTGGGTCAAGGTACCATAATATATAAACTCAAATTTATCTTCTATTTTACATATTTGTATTCTACATATTACATACGCATCTATTTTTATTCTATTTGCTATAGAATATATATAAAACATATAAATGTATATTTCACACATATATACATTCTTAAAATCCTTAGAACAAGTATTGAACATTTTGCTATTTAAGTAATGTGATTCCTTTGTAAATTGCAATGCACACTGAAAGTCTTGACCAACAAATCCTATAGACAGCTTTTGTAGTTAAGAAATAGAAAGCTATGAATGTCAGTGTAGCTGTTCGTTCAGTTATCTCTTAGTTTATTCCATAATTTCCTCTTTGCCAGAATATTCTGAATTTTAAAGTAGTAACTAAGGTAGTTACTGGAAGAGTATTCTTGTGTCTTGGATGGGTCAAAGAATTAAACTGATAGAAGATAAATAGGAGAAGAGTACACACATATATTTAATAAGTTTTGTATGGCATTGAAGCCCTCGTAAAGAAATAAAGACCCCCAAAAAACAGTCAGTTACTTATATACTGGAATGAATAAAAAAGTAGTAAACTGTGAAAATGTGACTAAATTAAGAGTTATTTTAATAAGGTCTGTATGGTAGTCTCTTGGTCTCAACTTCTCATCCTTGAAGATAATGATGTTTTTCTTTCCTTCTAGTGTAAGGAGGGTATCTTTCACACTGGAATGTCATCTTCCGCTTTTAAAAAAATGCACAAAGGCCATGTAGTGGTGCAGCAGTAACAAATAGACCTACGTTAGAAGGTTTTTAGTTCCCATGCTGAGACCTTTCTGTATACTGGGCACTTCCAAACTTGAATCAACATTCTCTGTCAAGAAAACTCTTCCTCCATCTCACTTAGCTGGAACTAATCTCGGCTCAAGGGTCACTTCCTAGAATCACATACATGGATGAGCGTCTCTCTTCCTCAGGGTGGCTCTCCTCTTTTATAGCCTTCCTTTGCCATTATCTAAACATATTTGTTTGTTATTTATTTCTTTGTATTCTGTCTCCCCCACACCAAAATGTTACCATGACAGCTGAAAACCATGACAGAGAAAGATACAGTCTCTTTCTCTACTGTATCTAAGTGTCTGGCACAGAGCAGCTGCTTACTATTCTATTGTGGAATGAATGAATGAATAAAACATCTCTGAGCTGAGTTTGGATAGATGAGTAAAACTCAGCCGGGCTAATAGTGGAAAGGAAAAGTAAATAGCATGACCAAAATGCCCAAGGACCATAAACTGGCCTGGGATGTGCTGGGTAACTGAGCGGCCCTGTGCCACTAGCTAGTAGAATGTCAGCGGAGTGGTGGAGAATGTATCCGGTGCTGTGGGCCGGATCTAGCTCACAGAGCCATTGTATGCCATGAACTTGATTTTTTTTTTATTTAGAGAGCAAAAAAACTTGGAGATTTTGGCTTAGATCTGTTCTTCTCAAACATTTTTAACTTACACCCACAAGAAATATATTTCTGTTCTCTGTAAACTGAGATCCATCTCCAGCTTTTAGAAGCTACCACACTTGTTGGTTTATGGTTCCTCCACCTTAGACTGTGTCCTTCTCACAGCATACCTCTCTGGCTGATTCTTCTATCTTTCCTTTACGCTTTTGAGGACTTACATCCATTGGGCCCACCAAAAATCCACCCTCCACCTCTCAAGGTCTTTCATTTTAATCACATCTCCAAAGTCTTCTAGCCATGTAAGGTAAGATATTCATGGGCACTGGGGATTAGGGACCTTAGGGAAAAATTAGGACATTTTTGATGGGCCATTATTCTGCCTGCCATGAGAATATAGAAACATTCTACGAGGGGACATCAAAAAGTTCATGGAGAGTGGTATTAAAGTATGAGTTTATTTTGGTGCAAAATAATTTAGAAATACAAACAGTTTTTTCATAAACACATCTTTTCCATGCACTTTTTAAAACCCTTCCCACCCCCATCTAGCTCATACTTATTTTTTTCCCTCCCTTCTTTATTTCAATAGACATTTATTGAGTATCAACTAAGTCCAAGTAAATAGTGGTAAGCAATATGGTCAATGCTCCTGCTGTCATGTGACTTATATTCTAGTAAAGAAATAGATGACAAATGAGTGATAACTGAAGACAAAAGGAGGCATAGATCATACCATGACATTATATAAGATAAAGGAAAAAAACCACTTAGGTCAGGTGGGTGGTCAAAGAGGGGCTTTCTGAGGAAGTAATATTTGACCCAGAATTTGAAGGACATAAATAAGTCACCCTAAGAAAAGCAGGAGAAGAGGAATCTAGCACAGGACATGCAAAATGCAAAGTCCCCCAGGAAGCAAAGGGCACATGTCATTCAAGGAAGATGTCTGAAGGCCAGTGTAAATAAAATAGAATGAACTTGGCAAAAAAGTAGAGCAAGTGATGGTGGCAATATGGGGAGAAATGGCAGCGTGCAGTGGCTGAGAGGTCGTGTGTGGTAAGGACTTTGAATTTTAGTCTGACAGCAATGGGGTCTCATTAAGGGGCTTTAAATGGTGGTTATGTGGCGTGCATAATGGTGGCGTTTTAAGTGATGTGAAAACGACTTATAAAGGGTGAGAGGGGATTAGAGAAATGGACACCTTAAGGGACTACTGTAGGCTGGGCGAGAAATGACAGTGGTTTGAACTAGAGGGGGACAATAGAAATGGAGAAGTGGGTTGATCTGTGAGGTATTTTGGGGCAAAATGGGAGACTCAGTAATGGTTTCATTGTAGGGGATCAGAAAGAGAGTGGAATCAAGGATGACTTCTAGGCTTTTTTTTTTTTTTTTTTTTTTTTTTAGCAACTTAGAGAAAAGAATGTCCAAAAGGGCTGGGGGATGAACTCACTTGGAGAGCAGGACCGATAATTCCAATTAAGTACGTTAATATTGAGAAGTTTCTTAGACATTCAAAGGGAGATGCTAAGGAGACAGACACGTGAGACTGCAGTTCAGAGAGCTGTCTAAATTAAAGATCTACAACTGAGAATCTTTAGCTTACAGTTGATATCTAGAGTCAGGAAAACAGAGGATATCCCCTACAGAGAACCTTGAGGTCCTCCAAGAGTTAGAAGTCAAGGGGATGGGCCAGCAGGTGGCATGAAGGTTAAGGTGGCTGGATCTTTCAAGCCAACTGTAGGGTTCAAGTCCCAGTCCTGGCAGCTTGACAATCACCCTGGGCATGTGTGCCTAAAATCCTGAGAGATGAGTGGAGAAGAGATTGTAGTATGGCCATTCCCCCTGGGGATAAGAGTGATTTCTCGCTTTCTCTCTCTCTCTCTCTAGCAAATGCATGCACCCTATAGCAAAAACAAAAATAAAATAAAATAAAAGGGGGAGGAAGAACATCAAAAGAAAAGAGACCTTTTTTTTTTTTTTTTTTTTTTGCTGTAGAGCATATGTGCTTACCAGAGAGACAGAAACAAGAAATAACCCCCAGGGAGAGCATATCCACACTGCAGTTCCTTCTCCTCTATTCTCTTGAGATTTGGGGCACACATGCACATGTGGCCAGCATGAGTTTCAAGCTGCTGGGTCTGGGACTCAAACAATGATCGGTCATGTGGGAGTCCAGTACCTTAACCACTACGCCACCTGCTGACCCCACTGCAAAGACTATTAAGAAGATGCTAATAGTACACTGCACTTCCCTGAATGATAAGTAGAATAGAGGTAGGGGAGTTTAAGGAGCACTTTCCTAGATTGCCACTAGGGCAGGACTGTGGTATCTCTAGAGCTCAGTGTAGTATCTAGCATGGGAGAGCTAGCCATCAACACCAAATGACTGAGTGAAATTTTCTGAGGGTCTCAAACACATTCTGACACATTTCTACGTATGAGGATAGGAGAACATTTTTATTGGCTATTTCCTAGAGGCTTAATATCATAGAACTTTCCAATCTGCTTTATGAATTTTGGATCCACCTTTAATAGAATTGAGAGTCATTATATTAATAACTCATAGAGACATTCCTTAGGTTTGAATTTGAAACAAATCAGAAATTACTAGCTTATATTTTTTGAACTAGTCAAGATAAATAAGTAATTAATAAATAGATAAAATTGAGTTTCTATGGAAAAACCAAAAGAAACCCCTTAGAACTCTTAGAATTACCTTTTTTACTGCCAAAGAGATCAGTCTTTTACTAAATTCCAAGAAGATTATGAGCCTTTTTAAAATTTATTTACAGGGACCAGCAGCTGGCATAATGGCTATGTTGCTGGAGTCCCATGTAGTCGACCGTGGTTCGAGTCCCAGACCCGGTGGCTTAAATTCACGCTGGGCACATGTGCAAGCGTGCCCAAGATCCCAAGAGGAGAATGGAGGAGAAGGGATTGCAGTGTGGCCATCTCCCCTGGTGGGTGATTTCTTGCTTTCTATCTCTTTGTCTCTGTCTTTCTGGTGAGCACACATGCCCTATAGCAAAACCTCTCAAAAAAAATTATTTACATTCTATCATTGTGCATTTTTATAATGCACAAAATGGTTTTTCAAACTGTGCATGTAATACATGGCAATCAAATCAAGGATATTACCATATACATAATTTTCAACAGAGACCTTTACATTCTTTTGTCTGTTAAATGTTCCTTCCCTTTGTTTCTTTCATCCATCCTAGACCACACACTCCCCTCCCTTACAGTCTCTGGTATCTATACTTATCCTTTCTACTATCATATCTTCAATTTCTGCCACGGAGTGTAGACATGTATATATTGAGTGGGGATATACAGTGTGTGTTTTTCAGTCTCTGAGCCATTTTTTTAATCTACCATTTTCTAAACTCACATGACTAGATCATAAATTCTTATTCATCAAATTACTCTCTTTGACTATGAAGATGCACCTCTGTTTGGAAGAAAAACAAGTTTCACGTGAGACTGAGGCTCAGATAGGTTAAGTAATTTATGCATGGTTTCGGAATACTTAAATCCGGTTTGAAAGGACTCTAGAGCCCATTGCTGTGATCTGAACATTCATGTCCCTCCCAAATTCATATATTAAAATCCTGACACCTACAAGGTGATAGTATTAGGAAGTGCGTAGGTCATGGAGCAGAGCCTTCATATGTGGGATTGGTGAGCTTATGAAAGAGTCCCCCAAAAAGAACTGTTTGCCCTTTATACCATGTGAGGAGAGGAGGGGCCATCCATGCACTGGGAAGCAAACCCCCCACCTAGAAACTGAATCTGCTGCTGCCTTGATTTCAAACTTTCCAGCCGCCAGAACTATGAGCAAAACATTTCTGTTGTTTATACGTCACTCAGACTATGATATTTTGTTATAACACCCTTAACATACTAACACACTCAAGCGCCTTCTCCAACCCTTTGCTGACCCCAACATGCTTCACTGAGAGGGGGGTTGGGAGGTGGCCAATATTTTCAGTTTTCTAGCTTTAAAGGTATACTGGATTTTAAAAAAATAATGAAATCTTAACAACGTGGAGGAAAACTAAGTAGTGCTTTAAGCTCTTCTGAATGATTGAGGGTCGGGAGTTTTCTGAATCTATCTAATATGAATGAATTTGTTTTATTTCACAAGGAAGAATACAGAACTGTATTCCAGAGGTGACTGTTCATGGCACATACTGTTAAAGGATGGTCATTGGCACTTATTTTTATAACCATGTGGCTCGTGATTAAAGCAAAAATAGGTAAGCTATTTCTGTAAGTTAGTTTGTGGAGGGATTCGTGGTTTAAATTTTCACCTACAGATGAACCGTGCATTTGTGGTAAATGGTCTGGTAGTTAGTCTTTTGTAGTCCATCTTCTGTCAGTTAGGTGGATAAGTCTGGTTCTATGTCTGTAACTAGTGTATGTATTATTTAATTTATGCTAATTACTAGTGTAAAAAATGATCATATCATTACCTTTTAAGAAAGTGGTAGGTGACCGATCCAGGCATCATGAATACATCATTTACATTACAGTTCTTTTTTTTTTTTTTTTGAGAGAGAGTTCTTGCTATAGGGATGTGCGCTCACCAGAAAGACAGAGACAGAGAGACAGGAAGCGAGAAATCACCCCCCAGGGAAGATGGCCACACCGCAATCCCTTCATTCTCCTCTCAAAATCTTGGGCAGGCACGCACATGCGCCCGCTGTGAGTTTAAGCCACTGGTTCTGGGACTTGAACCATGGTTGACTACATAGGAGGAGTTCAGCAACATAGCCATTACGCCAACTGTTGGTCCCAACATTACAGTTCTTTTTAACAGAAGGCATTCATAGGTGACTTCAGCCACATTTTAAAAGAGCCTGCATTTCTTTGCCTTTTATTTATTTTTTTAATTTTTTTAACTTATAGCTTGTTTCTGGCTTTCTAACCCATTAGGATCAAAAAGAGGTCAAAGAAACAGAAAACAAGCATCTAAGTAAGATAAGAGAGAGAATCTTAGTTCTGAAAATAAAAAGATTTTTTTAATGAATTTTCAGTATTTCCTTTATATGATTTAAACAGCTTCCTTACCGATTCTTGTTTATGGTGATTGATCTAAGCAATGTTACACTTACCTAGAAAAGACTTTCCCTGGAGGCTTTCTATCACATGTGAAAATTCAGAGTGAATTTATAATTCTGATTCTTTCATCGCTAGTCGCTGAGTACCAACAGCAGCTTTTAATTTCTGAATAGTTGTCATGGTTTATTAATACAGAACTTCTGGGAAGTAGCAAATGATCTCTCCTTTAAATAAGGGTAAGTAATATAGAAGACTCTTATTGATAAGGAAGGAAAAGGAATCATGCATACGATTTCATGTCAGCCTCATCGGGTAATGAATGGTTCGTCTAGCCCAGGTCTTCCATCTTGAAGGAATACCGAAATATGGTGTGGTGAGACCAAATTTTCATCCTTCATGCCAACTACAAATGCGTCAGAGCCCTTAAATATTTTCTCTTTGTTATAAAATAAAGTTGCAGATTATACCTACTTTATAGGACTAATATAGCAAGAGAAGGAATCATTCTTGAATATGCCCCTAAAGTTTGCAATACTCTTTTACAGCTTTTCCTCTTGATGAGCATTGAAATAAGCATTATAAATCATAAACCAGGGAAACAAATATGATTTCTTCTTGGATGCTTTTTTTAGCAGTCTGGTAAATAATCTGCATATAAAAGAAGCTGGCTTTTCCTGGAACGGTGTTCCTGAAAGTTCTTCCAGTCTTACTTTCTCACCTCTTTCCTATTTGTGACTCTCATTATAGTATCACTGTTTTGAGAAGGATGCAGACTTTGATTTAAATACAGTTAGACTTTAACATTTTCGCCTTGTGTTCTGTGCATCACTAATACAGCCAGAGCAATGGAAGTTATTTATATTTTCATGACCTAATGGGCTATGCTTTACTCTGCTTTGGGGAACTGCACACACCCTCCATGACGAAAATGGGTTTCTTATTGCCGCTGAGTGCTGTGCTCGTTATCTCATTGCAGATGTGTGCAAGAGAGGAGAGGTGACCGTGAAGCCCTCCCATGTAATTTCACATGGATCAGCTGTCAACATTTCATGCTCTTTGAAGCCCAAACAAGGCTGCTTGTACAATTCCAGTGTCGACCGCTTAATCCTCTACAAGTATGGTGGAAGAATCAGTTCTCACCAAGGTCACTCCCTCAGTTCTCAAGTCACAGATCTTCCCCTTGGTAAAACCTTGTTTGTCTGCAAACTGGCCTGCACCAATAGTGAGATCCGAATATGTGGGGCAGAGATCTCAGTCGGTGGTGAGCATTCCCTTCTCAATTCCTAAAGCTTGGCCATCTTTTGGTATTCGTCAGGTGCTAAGCAGAAACCTGAGTACAAAGGGCTCTTTGTTCTCCCACCACATGAAAACATTTTCTCTCTATAGCAGCATGAACACCTCCATGTGAGCACTCCAGAAAGCAATGCAATTGAGGTTTTATTTGAGAAGTCTCTCTGTGTCCATTAAGACCATTTTCTCTTTGTCCTTGAACTCCAATGGTGTTGAACTCCAATGGGAAAATGGGTCTCTCTTTCCAGCTGGGTCTTCATGCCTTCTTGACTTACTAGAATTTGTTCAACACTACAACCTTTGAAAAAAGAAGAGATGTCTTTCTTGACTTGTACAGCCCAGGATACCTACACAAGCAAGGCTCAGCACCTCTTCTCCCTAACTTAATTCACACAAGTTAATTCTCTCACCCACACTCACCTCTGACCACTGATTATCATAATGAACAGAGATGAAAAGAAAACTATAATCGTCTTTATTTTCTTTTCCTGCATTCCCTAGAAAACTACCTGAAGCAAAAGTGACACGCTAACACTTTATGGGGGTGGGGTTGAAGTTGTCTAGCCCCCAGGAGGCAAGAGTGAGGAAGTGAACCACAAAAGGAGAGAAAGAAACTACAAGGCGGGTGACATTTCTGGGCTGGCCACAGCTTCACCAGATAATGCAGCTGCGTGTTTGTTCACCTAGAGAAACACCGGAAAGAGTATATGAAAATACAATGGGAGAGGAAAAAAGGGAGAATTTCTCTCCCATGGGTCAAATCTCACCCCCACAGGGCAGTTACCCTCCATTGCTGGCCTGCCTTGTTGGCCCCTCCAGGCAACTGTGGGGTATGTTGTGAGGAGGTAAGAACTAAGATCCCAGAGCAGGCCCCTGCAGCTTGAGCCACAGTCCACAGAGTGAACCAGCCGCTCACCTGGCTGGGAAGTCCAACCAAGCAAGCTACTGAGCATAGACCTAAGAGACTTTATGGCACCCTCTGCCTTAGTGGTTCAGGGAAGCGCTAGAGTGGCAGGCAAGAAGCATGAAGGAACTAGGAAAAATTGTTGCAGCAGGCTGGTTGACCAAGCTGCAAGGTCATAGTCTCTGTCAGAAAGTCAATGAGACTCTTGCCAGGAGATATGGAAATCTCTTTTCTGTGACTTATAAGGAGACGGTTGGTGCCAATTTTCCTGGAGGGCCACCAATAACATTGTGCAGAAGACCAAGTAAATGACCAAGCAAATCACTGGTGGGAGGAGGCATAAAGTAGGTCTTGTGCTCCTCTTCCAATTCCAGGCCTCCCTTCACACACTTAAAGGTCACATATTCCCAGCTTTGACAGCCTTTGGTGCAAATGGAGTGTGGGCTTTGAATCCCAACCCTACCATTAGCAATGTACCCTTAGATAACTTAAATTCTCAAAGCCTCAGTTTCTCCATCTGTGTTTAGGAAATATTAACACCTACCTCATAAAATGGTTGTAAGAATTAGATGATTTCTTCTGTACAAAATGTTTTTATTAAAAAAAGGGGGGGAGGGAACCAGCAGTTAGCATAATGGCTATGTCGCTGGACTCCCACGTAGTCGACTGCGGTTCACGTCCCGGACCCAGTGGCTTAAAACTCACGCCGGGCACATGTGCGTGCATGCCCAAGATCCCGAGAGGAGAATGGAGGAGAAGGGATTGCGGCATGACCATCCCCCCTGGGGGGTGATTTCTTGCTTTCTGTCTCTATGTCTCTCTCTGTCTGTCTGGCGAGCGCACGCGCCCTATAGTGAAAACCTCTCCAAAGAAAAAAGAAAAAAAAAAGGGTGGGGGGGAGGTGGTGCTAGTTGCTGATACAGTGGTAAATTGCAATGCTCCATGAGACTGACCCACGTAGGAGAGTTCCCATTTTGCTTTCTGGAAACCTGCCTGAGTATACCAGACATGCATGTGTCCATGATCTGGGGCTTGCTGAGGCTGGGCATGGATAGCAGCACCAGGACCCTGTTGAGATTGCTTTCTCTGTATCGCTCTTGCTCATGGAAGAAGGAAATAAATAAGTAAACTTTTTTTAAGTGCTTCTTCCAGGATTGAGCACATAGGAGGGACTTAAGTGATGTATGGTAGGGTTTTCATTCCATCCGGTTGCATGCCTGCCCATACATGCATTCTACATGATTCCCTTAAAAGAAAGTGCAAGCATTGGTTATAGACAAAATCAAATTTTTCCTTAAGAATACCATTGGTGTTTGCCTCCCCTTCCCTCAGAACACCTAAGCATTTCATTCAGGTAATTTACCATCTTACCAGACCAATACTACATATTTGTCCTCCTGGACATTGTCAGCATTGTAGAGCCAGTTCCAGGCATCCGCACAGTGCTGCTGGCATTTTCTTCTTAGCCGATCGACTGCAGCCTTGGCAGTCAGTACCCTTACAGCTGTACCTAGCTGTTTGTTCCACTTCCTATCTGAGCTCTCGTATATGAGAGTGCTGCAATCCCTTTTCAGCTTTTACTTTCCCACCTAGGTAGATGTATGTGGTGGTTTGCAGCAACAGGAGATCAGAAGAAATGGTGAAGCATGTCTGTCCTGGTTCAGCTCAGTAGGGTGGTGCTGCCAGAGTGCTGCTTGTGCAAGATGCTCAGGAAGTAACCGCACAATCAAATGGCTGTTCTTTGAGCAAGTTTAGCACCTTTAAGGTGATGGACTGACTGGAAGTAGTACCTTTTTCTGAGCATGACTAGTCATTCCAAGAAAAGACACAATGAATTTTGGTTTCACCCAGTGTAGTAAGTTTAATATCACCTGGGGAGGGAATAAATAGCCTATTTTCTTTTTTTGCACTAAGGGGTAGTCCACGGTGCCACTGCGTATCCTGAGATATGTCATACACTTAGCTGGGTTTTCGGACCTGGGAATAGGCAAGCAGTCTGTAAGCCTTTTCATCTGGTCGCTTCTCATCCTTGGGCTGGTCTGCTGCTCAGAGCTTATCTAGTTTGTGTAGAAACTAAGCAACCAATGTGCTAGTTAAACTCATAAGATTATTCCACAAATAATTTAGAAAATCAAGGCAATAATTATAAGTTTATTTCCTCCATGATTAAGAGAGAGACAGGTAGGCACCCTCAATGGGGTCCCCATGCTGCAATCCACCCCTAGCCTTGGCCACCTGGATTATAAACATGCCCCTATGCACACCCTGCACACAGAGAGGCCTTGGGAAGGGAACCAGGGACCTTCCCTTGTCAATGGAGCACTGCATGGCATTGGGTTATGGCTGCACGACTGGCTGGCTCATGATAGTGGACTCTTGCTTACCCATTCAGATTTGCTTTGGCTGATATTCCGAAAGTGATTTTTTTCCTAAGACTTTTTATTTTTCACAATAGGTAGGGCTTTAAAAAACAGTAACAATATAATAGTCATAACAATGTCTTATACTGCAAGTTACTTTCATCTTCACAGCTTTTGATACTGGCTCTCTGTTTGGCATCACTTACTGTAAATTAGTATTAAGGAGAATGCTGCCCTTTTTGCCGTGGGATAGACAGCCTGCCAAAACCAAGTCCTGAGCTAATGGGCCCCTGATTTCGTGGTCCAGTGAATTCACATTGAGAAAGTTGACTTGATTTGTGAGTGAAAGCTGTAGTCTTTAAAATGAGAGTTTCCATAAACCTTAGGACTAAGAATGGGCATTGAAATAATTTCTCCATTATGTAAAAGTGCCAATTATTTCACATCACATTTTCTTTTTTTTTTTTTTTTGAGAGGTTTTTGTGATAGGGCGCATGCGCTCGACAGACAGAGAGAGAGAGAGAGAGACAGAAAGCGAGAAATCCCCCCCCCAGGGGGGATGGCCATGCCGCAATTCCTTCTCCTCCCATCCCCTCTCAGGATCTTGGGCATGCACACACACACACGCCCGGCATGAGTTTTAAGCCACCGGGTCCGGGACGCAAACCGCGGTTGACTACGTGGGAGTCCAGTGACATAGCCGTTACTCTAACTGCTGGTCCCACATCACATTTTCTCATCAAAACACCCTACAAGGGAGTTCAGACTAAAGATAGTATATTGAACATATGCATTTACTTTTGTTCTTGACATAAAGCCAAGATGTAATAAAGTCTTCAAGTGCCATCAACCCTCAAGGACAAAAAAATAAATAAATGGAAGGAGTGACACATGATCAAAATTTGGGAAACTAGTAAGAAAAGTCAAGTTACCACTTGATTTAATGCAAAAGCTCCCTTCCCAGGAAGACTTAGAAAGTGGTGACACCATGTACTTCTGGGAGTGAGGTCAAAAGTGGGGCTAAAAATAGCTTTGATTGAAAGTCTATTTTGAAAGCAGTTAGATTCTCAGATGCCTTTCCAGTTCCATGATGCCAGTCAGTCACTCCTCCACTGCTCTGGCTTAAGACTGGAGGCTTGGTATCAGAGGGTCTCTGGGTAAGGGGTTGAGCTGAGGTTGGCAGTACCATATGAATACAGACTGATGAAAAGAATGTTTCTGTATAGCTCTCCTCAAACCTGTACCCTCCTCCAGGTAGACTAGAAAATGCTTTCCAAGGAAATCTGATTAGGCCAAAAAATATATTTAAAAATGTGGACAACAGCAGTTACCAAGAAATCTAGCTACCAGAACACCCTAGAGTGAAATCCAGAGTCAGAACCCCCAATCTGTAATTTAGTGCCCTGCTCCTATATATGAGTAAACAAGGATCTGAGGAAAATCTCTAACATGAAGAACATTTTAAAACAAACACAAAACATGGGACCAGTAGATGGCGTAATACTTATGCTGCTGGACTCCCAGGTAGTTGACCGCAATTCAAGTACCATACCTGGTGGTTTAAAATTCACTCCAGGCGTGTGTGCATGCATACCCAAGATCCCGAGAGGAAAATGAAGGAGAAGGGATTGCGGCATGGCCATCCCACTTGGGAGGTGATTTCTCACTTTCTGTCTGTTTCTCTAGTGAATGCACATGCCCTTTTGAACATAGCAAAAGTCTCTCTAGAAAACAAACAAACACCGAACAAAGTATATAAGCATAATGGAGGAAGTAGAGTGTATTCAGGGAGAAGTGTTAAAAACGAACAATTATCCTGATACTTTCAAAGAATTAAGAGAGAATACGGTGTATAAAACAAAGAATACTTTTAAAAGGAAATAATTACAAAATAGAAAACATGCCCCCAAATTAAAAAGAAAAGATAAGCACAAATGAAAAACTCAAGGTGATGGTAGAAAAAATAAACTAAGGATGTTTTCCCTGATAATAGAGCAAAATGTCAAGGAGTCTAAAATTCAAAATATAAAGTTAAGGGAAGGTCTAACCTATGAAAAATGAGACTTTTAGAAAGAAAAAGCGATGAGAAAAAAAGTCGTTAGAGAAATTGGGTCATTGGGAAAGTCTTGATGCATTTTTGTGTAGAAAAATATGTCGTGACTTTTCTGATGACCCAATAATTCCAGAAAGTTTTCTAAACTTAAGGACAAGAGCTCCCCAAATGTATGAACTATTTGGAATACAGAGGATGAATGAAAACAGACCCTCAATAAGCACATCTTTGTGAAAATTCTCAGTAGATGGAATAGAAGAGTCTTCAATCTCTAAGTGAGAAAAAACAAACAAACAAACAAACAAAATAGACCATACAATTGTCCAAGAATCAGAATGGCTTCAGGTTTCTCAATTCTGATCTGAGTGCTTGCTAACTCTGTGGCCCAGCTTTAATGAGCTGCTCAAGAGAAGCCAGATCCTACATGGTGACTGCAGTTTGAATCCCCAGCCCAGCTGCCCTGGAACACACAGGGCATACAAGTGAATGCCCAAGATCCAAAGGACTGAGTAACTAGAGGAAGATTTCAGTGTGACCAGACCCTGTGGTGGGTGCTCATCTCTTTCCACTTTGTTCTCTCACTCTTTCTTTCTCATGTGTAAGTTTATGTGCTCCATCATGAATAAAACAAAGAAAATAGCTACCTAGAATATAGATGAAAACAGAGCTTTGCTAAAATCCTGAAGGAAATTCTTTTCAACCTAGAATTTTGTACTTAGCCAAACTATCCATCAAGGGTGATGGTAGAATAAAGACTTTTTTAAACATAGGGTTTTGCTCTCATGATTTTCCTGCCTCAGCCTCCCAGCTGGGATTGTAGGCATGTACCACTGGGCTCTTTTTTTATGACATGGGGCACATGTGTGTACAAAAACAAGAGGAAGAGAGAGAGAGAATACCCTCCAACAGGGTTCAGCCATGCTGCAATCCTTCCTCCTTCAGTTTTCCATTCTGTCAGGCATGTTGGTCTAGCGTGCTTTTCAAGCCTATTGTGTTGAGATTTGAACCCTAGTTGGCCATGTGGTATCTGGCTTCCTGTCCACAGTGCCTAGCAGCTGTGTTAAGAGACCTGACCTGGGTTCTTTGTTAAGACAGGGTCTTGCTATGTTGCCTAAGCCAGAATCAAACTTAGAATCTTCCAGTGTCCCTGTAGGATGGCAGGTACATGTCACCTGACCACTTTTTAGGCCGGACCAGGAATTGAACCCTGGGCTTTCATAAAGTTTCAGCCTGCATGCACAGTATCTTAGCAGCATACCACCAACAACTGAGGCAAGTCAAGACATTTTAGACTATGCTCAAAATATTTCCTCTCATGCATCCCTTTCCAGGGAACTACTAGAAGCATACTCCACAATACAAGTAATGAAATCAAGAAAAAAATAAAAAAGGTTGGATCTAAGATTATAGGAGATCCAACACAGCAAAAAGAGAAAGAAATTACAAATACTGAGAATGACAGCTGTGAACCTGGCATGGAGACAGCCTATCTCCCTGGAACATTCTCAGTTCTAAGAGAGAAGTTCTCAAGCAGAAGAAACTGATGGAAGTTCCAGTGCAGCTGAATGTGCCTAACAGTGATCAGATCACTGTAATTATGCTAATAATTAGAAAATGAAACAAGTGGAAGAACAAGATAATCAATTATTGCAAGATAAGCAAAAGTTGCACAGAAAATGAAAAGTTAACAAGATATTCTTATATGGCTCAGTAATCGAGTGTGTATACATATTTATACTATATATACATATATATATAAGCATATAGAGGACTTCAAAAAGGTCATGGGATTGTCCTGCACCTTAACCACCATGCCACCTGCTGGTCTCAAAAAGGTCATAGAAAATGGGATTAAAGAATAAGTTTATTTTGGGTCTGGCAGGTGGCATGGTGGTTAAAGTGCTGGACTCCCACATTGCTGACTGCGGTTCAAGTCCTGGATCTGGTGGCTTGCTTTCTCACTTTCCCTCTCTCTCTCTGTCTCTCTCTCTGGTCAAATTTAAATAGTAATAATAACAAATAACATTGAACAGATAATTCTTTTTTAAAAAAAGAATAAGTTTATTTTGGTGCAAATATATTTTTAAATCCCTTCATAATTATTTAATAAAACACATTTTTTATAAATTGTTGAAAACCCCCTCATATTTATGTGTGTGTACATATATATACATACACTGTGTACATATGTATATATGTGTACATATATATGTACAAGGAAGAGTCTTATTTTAGGAAAGAACTGTATGAGCTAGGGACCAGCAGATGGCATGGACTCCCACATGGTTGACCACGGTTTTGAGTCCCGGATCCAGCAGCTTAAACTCATGCTGGGTGCGTATGTGTGTGTGCCCAAGATCCTAAGAGGAGGATGGAGGAGAAGGGATTGTGGCGTGGCCATCCCCCCTGAGGGGTGATTTCTCACTCTCTGTCGATCTCTCCAGTGAGCGCACTCGCCCTATAGTAAAAATATTTCTAAAAACAAAACAAAACTATATGAGCTAGATGGGCCAGCTGGTGGCATAGTGGTTGAAGTATCTGAGCCCCACATAGATGACTGTGCAGTTCAAGTTCTGAATCCAGCAGATTGAAAAACATGCAAGGCATGTGTGCATGCAAGCCCAAAAATCCCAAGAAAAGAATGGAGAAGAGATTGTGGCATGGCCATCCACAAGTAAATTTTCTCACTTTTCCTCTTTCTTGCTTTCTCTGTCTCGCTCTAGCAAGTGCACATACACTCTAGCAAAATGTACAGCAAAAACAACCAAACAAACAAACAAAAAAACTGTATGAGCTAGATATTGTTTTACCCACACTTTATAGAGTAAAATAAGCTCTGAGAGGTCAACTTGTCCAAGATCACATAGTAGGTCTTACTGTGTCTGTGTCAATAGTATGTGCTAGCAACAAAAAAAGATGTTCACTCCATCAATTAGTTTTTTTCCATGCAGACGATGTCCAGGGCTTCAGTAGTATACATATTTTAACTCACCCACAGGAAACACCTATTTGCATGTGGGTCTCAGTATTAGGTAGAAAGTAGAACAGAGTTATGTCTGAAAAACTCTTAGCTTGGGTCATGAAAAATAGCATTGTTTCAAAATACACACCTTTCACTAGAAGGGACCATGCTTGCCTTACAAGTTTGCATGTCCACAGATAGCACTATTCCTGGCCCACTTTTCACAAAGTGCTCCAAATGATGTGCTGCAGAAAGTAGATTTAGGTGGGACAGCCCAAAAAGACATGACCAGGGCAAGAGGGTAAAGGTATCTTGGCATCAGATTCTGAATGGGCATCACTCCAAAACAGTTAACTCGTCATCACCGGACATAAGGGAACTACTGGCTCCTTTTAGGAAAAATGATAGAATATAGGAGGGGTAGGTTGGACTTCAGTCAGCTATCCCTGGGCTGCAGCCCGGATTTCGCTAATTGTTAATTTGTATTCTTTGGCAAGAGATTTGGCCTCTCTACGTCTTAATTTCCTCTTTGATAAAATGAGGATAATGATGGTATCTCCCTCATAGGATGCTATGAGGTCTACATGAGAAACATTACACGTGAAACATTTAACAGAGTGCTTGACCTATAGTGTTTGATCCATATTCATACAATATGTTTGATCCAAATAATTCATTGCTTCTATGAGAAGGAATTTGAACCTGATGGAATCTATCATAGTTGCCAGCTTATCTCAGTTTGGGGAACGTGAAGGAGGATCGTCAAATTGTTATAAGATAATAACAATGTGTTATCACGTGGGTGATATTTCAAGCATAAGGTTTTTCTCTTTTTGTTTAAAGTTATTCCAGAACAGCCTCGAAACTTATCTTGTATACAGAAGGGAGAACGAGGGACCGTGGTCTGCACGTGGGACAGAGGACGATACACCCATCTCTATACTACGTACACTTTACAGTGAGTAGAGGCTCTGTTTTTTTTTTTTTAATTATCATCATAATCTTGTTTATATTACATTGGATTGCATTTAACTTTACAGTGTATTACATTGCTTTTTCAAAAGGGAATGCCATGCATGTCAGTCAATACAGAGACATTAATCTCCCCACTTCAACATTCAATATCTTTTCATTGTTTTTCCCAATCATTATTATTATTATTCCAATTACTTTTTTAAACAGTCAATCACTGTTTCTCATTTTGCTTGTAAAAAGACTTTACCCATCATGAAATAACTTCTCAGACCAATCCAGTTGAGAATACCTGTTTTGTAAATCTTCCATTAAGTGACATTCAGAAATGTCTAACAGCTTTACTCTGACCAGAGAGAAGAAGCAATAGACACCTCTATGCAATTAGGAACTTTAAAAAAAATGTAGCATTCATTAGTTTATTCTGGTGAATAAACTGGTTTATTCATCTAAAGTGTGAGACCTAATGTCTTGGGTCTGAGTTCCAAATCAGAGTTCTCTGCAAGGCATCCAAAGCCTATTAAGGGTATCTACCCTGTTTTAACAGAGTTAAACCAGCTGCTTAATATTTCTTGCCTTTTTTGCAGTCACAGACTCTTGGGGTCATGATACATAAATAGACTCTTCCTAGGGGTAGTTTTCCATTTGCTTGGAGGAGTTTCTTTTTAAAGCATCATTGGCTGACCTGAGAGTCCAAAGAAGAGAGGGTTTGGGACATTCTGTTCCTTAGGGTGAATTCCATAATCCCTTCGAAGATCCAGCCGACGTGTGCCATGCCTGAGTAAGCAGGAGGGAGGGAAGGAGATGGAGCCCAGAGTTCTGGTCTGATCCCATTCTGCTGGGATGGCAGCTGACGCTTCTGTGGAGTTAAGTACCAAGGTGGCCATGGACCCTCTATTGATGAAATTGCCCCAAGTAGATGAGATGACAGCCAGGTTTTGGGGAGCACTAACATTGCAGTCCTGGTCACTCATTTATATGAATTAAAAAAAAATCCTACTAAGAAAAGGGCGAGAAGGAAGTATGGTCCTATTTATGATCATGGAATGCAAATATTGCCATGGCATAGCTCCTAGTAAGACTGACCTTTAAAAACTGTCCAGAACTTTAAATATTTGCACATCGTCTTCTTTTGTACTAAAAGGAGAAAGTAACACCAAAAAAAAAAAAAAATCTTGCCAAACACAACTGTCTTTCGTTTACAGGTTAAATGGACCCAGAAATGTAGTTTGGCAAAAGCAATGCAAAGATCATTACTGTGATCATTTGGACCTTGGAATCAACCTAACCCCTGAGTCACCTGAATCCAGTTTCACAGCCACGGTTACAGCCCACAATAGTCTGGGAAATTCTTCTTCACCTGCACTTACATTCTCTGCCTTGGACATAGGTACATTCTAGTTCACTTTTTTTTAGGTGGCATTTATTGGCACATGAAAATTGTCCTCCAGATCACTCAAATCTTCCATATATGGTTGTTCCAGAAGGGACAGAGGTTGGGGGCAGCAAGTGGCATGCTAGTTAAGGTGCTGGACTCCCACATGGCTGACCATAGTTTGAGTCTAGGACCTGGTGGCTTGAAAATCACATGAAGCGTGCTATGTATGTGAGTGCCCAAAATCCCAAGAGGAGAATGGAGGAGAAGGGATTGCAGTGTGACCATCTCCCCTCCCCCACCCCCGGGACATGATTTCTCACTTTCCCTTCTCACTGTCTCTCTGGCAAGCACATGTGACCTGTAGCCAAACCTTAAAAATAAAAATAAGATAAATGAGAGGGACAGAGATGGATGGAAAGCAGCCAACAGGCACGAGCAGAAGTTAGAAGATACTATAGTACAGTGAAAGGGCGCAGGAGCCCAGCTGTACAGATGGGCGTATAAAAGAGCACTCCAACATACTCTGTCCTTCGGAGAGATGCCAGCCCCTGCCTCAAATCCCCAGAAAGCACCGGCTGTCATGATACCTCTAAACAGGAGAGCGTCCTGTGGGCATCCGAGGAGTCGGAAGTCGGTGCAGGTCCTTTCCAGTGGAGGTGTCCTTTTACCCTGCAGGCCACGCCTGCTGCTCTGAGATAGGCTGCCTGTGGGCCTGTTGGGCCAGGGCAGCCAGGTGCCAACAATAAGTAAAATGTGCCTGGGTATCAATGCACTTCGCTCTGAGACCACTTACCTCCACCCGTCTCACCAGGTTGGGAGCTGGAGTGAGCCAGTTCCAGCACATTGCTGAGCAAAGATAATTGGCCCACTTGAGTCAGAAGCCAATCGGCATCCAGAGTTCTGACTTAGGACGGAAGGACTGGTTTGCCGGCCTGCCTGAGGTTCCACCCTCCTACTCTCTGTCTCTTTTCTCTCTTCCCACAGCCCCCTCGTCCCGCACCTCGCTGCTGACCATAAGTCTGGTCATCGGCATTTACTGGATCCTTTTCTACCACATTCCTCCTTCCTGCCTTCTGTCTCTTTCCTAGACCATTCAGAGCCAAGCCACTGTCTCTTCTCCAGTCCTTTTTCTTCTTTTTCCTCTGTGACTGTGTCTCTTTGCTCTGAGTTTTCCTGCCAGCATTTAGCTATCTCTGGCTCCTTAGTCATTGGAACTCTTAAGTTTGAGAAGTTGCTTTTCTTTCTTTTTTTTAAAGCATTTTTTATTTTGCTGTAGGGCATGTGCACTTGCTGGAGAGAGAGAGGGGGAAAGTCAGAAATCAGTCCCCAAGGGTGATGGCCACACCATAATCCCTTCTCCTCCAGTTTCCTCTTTGGACTTTGGGCATGCATGCACACATATCTGGTGTGTTTTTCAGCCTGGGTCCAGGACTCGAACCACAGAATCAGCCATATAGGTTCCAGCCACCTTAACCATCATGCCACCTGCTAGCCCAAGAAATTGTTTTTCTTTTAAAAGATTGAATTAATGTTAATGTTGATAATAGATATTTGGTAAAAATGAGGTTGGATAAAGAGGAATTATTTTGATGACTTAGAAGTAAATCCATGAGATGTGACCATGGCCCATTGGGGATGGGATGTTTTATCCCTTCTCTCCCTGGTGACTGCATGTACCTTTTGGCAAAAGAACAAAATAGGAAGAAGGAAAAATAAAAGGAAAAAAAGGAACGAAGGGAAGGAGGGGAGGAGAGAGGGAGGGAGGGAGGGAGGGAGGGAGGGAGGGAGGGAGGGAGGGAGGGAGGGAGGGAGGGAGGGAGGGAGGGAGGGAGGGAGGGAGGGAGGGAGGGAGGGAGGGAGGGAGGGAGGGAGGGAGGGAGGGAGGGAGGGAGGGAGGGAGGGAGGGAGGGAGGGAGGGAGGGAGGGAGGGAGGGAGGGAGGGAGGGAGGGAGGGAGGGAGGGAGGGAGGGAGGGAGGGAGGGAGGGAGGGAGGGAGGGAGGGAGGGAGGGAGGGAGGGAGGGAGGGAGGGAGGGAGGGAGGGAGGGAGGAAGGAAGGAAGGAAAGATAAAAAGAAAGGGAAAAGGAAGAAGAAATAAAGAAGAAAGAAAAAAGTGAATCCAACTCATTTTTCCCGCTACAACCAAGAATTTCCCCCTTATGTATTTACCAAGTTGATAGTCATGTATCTTAGAAAGTTTTGTTCAATTCTTTGTAGCTCATGTGTGCACATAAGGTATTTTCCAGTTGTGGATCCTGAACCCTGCTTTTTTGTTTGTTCTTATGACTAGTGATTCCTCTTCCCCCGTGGGACATCAGCATCCAATTTCCAAATGCTTCTGGAAGCAGATGTACCCTTCAGTGGAAAGATGAGGGGCTGGTGCTGCTTAATCGACTGAGATATCGGCCCAGGGACAGCAGGTCCTGGAACCTGGTAATGATCTTCAGCATGAAGGGGAGAATGTTAAGGGGTTCCTCGTATTGCTGCACAGACTGAAAGTACATACTTGAGATCCATCAGCAAGTCATGTCCACCTCTAGTATTAAGACATTTCTTGAATTTCAATGACTAATTCTGAAATTTTTAAAAATAATTTTTCTTTTATAAGGCAGTATTATTTTTATATAACTTAATTTTAGTGAAGGAGTCATTTATCTTTGTTATTCTACCTCCTGCCCCATTTATTGTTTTTCAGCATTTTTTTAACATATTGGGAGGAGGAATATTGCAGAACACCCATAAAAGTTTATATGGAGCTGAATATTCCAGAGAAAAGAACTACAACTCAGTATTGTATTAGGCATTACATTTTTTAAAGAATTATTTCATTTTATTTATTATTATTGTTATTGTTTTTTAAATTTTTTACAGGGCACATGTACTCACCAGAGGCAGAGAGAGAGAGAAAGTGAAAAAGCAAGCCACCAGAAGGTGTGGGACTCGAACCATGGTCAGCCATGTGGGAGTCCTTAACCACTATGCCACCTGCTGGCCCCAGCATTATATTTTTTTAGCAATAAAAAGTACAGGACTATGATTTCTTCCAGGGTTAAAAAAAATACAATAGCTTTGAATAATAATAAAGGGTCAGTTCCATATGTAGCTGATACTGAAGAGAGGTGTAACTGAAGTTTTCATTTTGAAATCAGTTCTGTCTCTGTTAAAATAGTCATCACATTCTAATTGTAACTATTTTTTTTTAGAGAGTTTTATTTGAGGGGGTGGGGGGGTTCGGCACATGCGCTCACTGAAGAGACAGAGAGAGACAGAAAGCAAGAAATCACCCATCCAGGGGATGGCCATGCCACAATCTCTTCTCTTCCATTCTCCTCTTGGAATCTTGGGCATGCACGCACATGTGCCTGGCATGAGTTTTATGTCATCAGATCTAGGACTCGAACCAGAGTCAACTATGTTGGAGTCCAGCGATGTAACCATTATGCCATCTGCTGGTCCCTCTAATTGTAACCATTCTATTTTGTAACATAAAATATGATCTCTAGGGTAGACACTTTCCCACAACTTTTTGAGAACTGGTAGTTTTCAACCAGATGAGCTAAGTCCCAGGAGACTTTATTTCTGTTTCTGTTTTTTAATGACAGACTATTTCAGATTAAAATAATGTGCATTCAGTAATCCAGTCATTGGGACTTCTTCCTATTGAACAGTGGACATGAAAAATCAAAGGGTCATTTGGTCTGATTTCATTTTATGTTAAAACTCTTTAAATTAATTTAGTATTAATATGCACTTTAAAAACTCTTGTCTGATTAAAGGTTAATGTTACAAATGCCAGAGGAAGACATCATTTGCTAAATCTGAAACCATTTACAGAATATGAATTTCAGATTTCTTCTAAGCTACATCTTTATAAAGGCGATTGGAGTGATTGGAGTGAATCATTGAAAACGCAAACACCAGAAGAAGGTATGTGTCAAAAACAAAAATAAAACCCAGCAAACCAAAAACACACAAAATTAAAAAAAAAAAAAAAAGAAGAAGAAAGAAAAGGAAGAGAAAGAACTAAAGGAGAGGACAGTATCAATGATTTCCTTGGAATAGAATCTCTAAAGTACTGGTACTAAATCAAAAAGCATGATTGCAGTAATTGGTAAGTTAATTCTGACATTAACTTAAGTACTGAAGCTGTCCAGGGAGATACGTTTAAGGTTTTTGCCATAGGGCATGTTTGCGTGCTAGAGAGACACAGGCAGAGAGAGGGAAAGTGAAAAATCACTCCCCGGGGTGATGACCACGCAGCAATCCCTTCTCCTCCCTTCTCCTCCTGGGATTTTGGGAACACACACACACACACATGCATCTGGTGTGATTCTGTAGTCGGCTATGTGGCAATGTCCAGCACCTTAACCACTACGCCACCTGCTGGTCCCTCTTATCCTCATTGCTATTGCTACCGCAGTAACTCTCATACTCCACAAAGTTATGACCAGAAATTACTCTCATTCCTTCAAAATTAAACCTTGATACATTTTACATTTTTGATTCTATGAAAATAAATATGGTTGGGTCAGCAGGTGGCGTGGAGATTAAGGTGGTTGGATCCTGCATGGTCAACTGTGTGGTTGGAGTCCTGACCATAGGCTTGAAAATCACGTGGGGTGCATGTGCATGTATGCCAGACTCCTGAGAGATAAATGGAGGAGAAGGGATTGTGGTGTGCCACCCCCTTGGGTGGTAATTTCTCACTTTCTCTCTCTCTCTCTCTCTCTCTCTCTCTCTCTCTCTCTCTCTCTTTCTCTCTCTCTTGCCCTATAAATAAATAAATAAGGCTCTATAAGCTAAACTAAAGCTTGAAAGAAAGTATACTCTAGGGGCCAGCAGGTGGTATAGTGGTTAAAGCACTGGATTCTCATGTGGTCGACTGTGGTTCAAGTCCTGGACCTGGTGGCTTATAAATGCATGCCAGGCACGTGTATGTGTGCATGGCCAAAATCCCAGGAGGAAAATGGGGTAGAAGAGTTTGTGGTGTGGCCATCCCCCCCCGCCCCGGAGACTGATTTCTCACTTTCCGTCTCTCTCTGATTCTCTCTGTTTTCCTGCAAGACCATGTGCTCTATAGCAAAAATCTCTGAAACAAAAAAAAAAAAAGAAGAAGAAAAGAAAAGAAAGGAAGGAAGGAAGGAAGAAAATAGATTCTTCCAACTTACTGGATTGTTGGAAAAGTCATGACATAGTTTTTTTTTTGTTTGTTTTTCTATGCGAAAGTGCATCATGACTTTTCCGACAACCCAATAGTAGTCTACAGTAACACCTGACACCCAGCAATCTTCTCTCCTCTGAGTATTATAGCACTGTACGTTAAGCCCTTGACAGTCACTGGCTAGATGAGTAACGCCTGGCTGCTTATAGTTATAAAAAAGGTATCACATGTATTTTTCAGTCTAGTGGACTTTCCTTGTTTGGTAATTTTCAGAAAAGCAAGTTTATTGATACGTAAGCAAATATTTTATTGAAACAAAGATGCTTATATAATTTTTATGCCAATATTAACAAATCTTGTAGACACAGAAATAGTCATCTGAATATTAGTTTTTCAAAGCAGAGTTGGCCCTGTGGCCTAGCAGTTAAGGGAGCCTGACCACACATGACTGACTATGTGATTTGAATCCCAAGCCCAGCAGCTTGAAAAACAAGTCAGGCACTTGAGAGGGTGTGCCCAACATCCCAAAAGAAGGGGGAAATGGAAGAAAAGGAATTGCCACATTAGCACACCCCATCATGGGGATGCTTTCTCTCTGTCTCTTTCTCTCTGTCTGGTGAGTGCATACACTCTGCGATAAATTTGTAAAAAGTAACAAGAATATTTTCCAGAGATACATGGTATAGAACTTTGCACAACCTTTGTAAATTTTACTGAGACGAAATTACTGGCATATAATCACTTGTTTATTATCTGGATCTATTGTAGTACTAATGTGTGAAAATCTAATTTGTGGAATACAGAAGCGTACACACGTAAACTAGCCTTGTGATTAAGTTGCATGCATTTTCTATGAGCTACTAGCAGTTTTTAGTCACTGATGACAGTAATAACACATCAATGACATTGGATGTATTATTGACAAGGACTTAAAGAGTCTATTAACAGAATAAAATACCTAATATATGACTTTTAGAATATTCACAGTTTTCTTCTTGTTAATGAATTGTATTTCTCTATTTTAAAATATTACATTTAAAAATGAATTTATCCAACAGGTGATAGCAAATTACGTCTCATTTTATGATAAACTCTCTTAGATTCATACTGAGCCAAATGCTCTGCTTGTCATTTGTATAATCCAGAGCTTCCTCTTACTGTCTTTGTATCACATGTAGTCAAAGTAATGTTTTTTTTTTTCCAAAATACCTCAAGAATTAAATTTGGTTGATAGCCATGTGCCGTATGTCAATGACAGACCACATACATGACAGTGGCCCCGTAAGGAACAAATAGGCTATTCCATGTAGCTTAGGTATGTAGCAGGCAACACTGTCTGGTTTGTGTAAATATACCCTATGATATTCATGCAGCGACAAAACTACCAAACAAAATGTTTCTCAGAACCTAGCCCCTTTGCTAAGTGTGATGCTTGACAGTATATAGTACAGATATAATTTTTGAAAATAGGTGTTATTTTATGTCCAATTTTAGGATAGTAAATAGGTTGACAAATATTTAAGTTATATTACAGTAAACTAAACTATAAACTAGAGAAACTCTGGGCTTGTGAGTTCACTTTTTTTTTTCTTTTCTTTTCTTTTTCTTTCTTTCTTTTTTTTTTTTGAGAGTCTTTTGCTTTCATGTGCTTGCCAGAAAGACAGAGAGAGATGGAAAGTCAGAAAGCGAGAAATCACCCCCCAGGGGTGATGGCCATGCTGCAGTTCCTTCTCCTCCATTCTCCTCTCAGGATCTTGGGCACACATGCACATGTGCCTGGCATGAATTTAAGCTACTGAGTCTGGGACTCAAACCGCAGTCAACTACATGGGAGTCTAGCAACATAGCCATTACGCCATCTGCTGGTTCTGAGTTCTCGTTATTTTTACTCACTTTTTTTTTAAAGATTTTTTTGCCATAAGGCACATGCACTCACTAGAAAGACAGAGATAGAAAGAGAAATCACCCCTCCAGGGTGGTGGTCATACTGCAATCCCTCCTCCTCCATTCTCCCCTCGGGATTTTGGGCATGCATGTGCATGCGCCTGGCGTGAGTTTTGAGCCACCAGGTCCAGGACTTGAATTGTGTTCAATTACATGGGAGTCCAAGGATGCAACCATCTGCTGGTCCCTATTTTTACTCACATTTAATAATTACCTACTTAGAGATGTGTGAAAGGCTCTCTCTCTCTTTTTAGTGTTTATTTATATTTAAATTCCTCTAAGGTAGAACAGCCACTTTTTCATACACTCTAAAATAAGCCACCCTCATAGTAACGAGTATGGTTATGAAAGTGTGGATGGTTATGAATCGAACCCAGGAAGTCGGCGTATTCAGATGAATTGCAGGCATTCATAAAGAGAGAAACCCTACTCTAAGACACGCTGCTCAGTGTTGGCTCCCTTTCAGCATCTGAATTTCCCTTCTCTGTGTTTGATCTTTTTCTATGGGTTGTCGTAGGGGCTCTTTCCTTGTCCTCTAAGCTGTGTGGTTTTCACATTTTACCACTGTTTCTGTCATCAG
This sequence comes from Tupaia belangeri chinensis, assembly GCF_000334495.1. Lineage (NCBI taxonomy): Eukaryota > Metazoa > Chordata > Mammalia > Scandentia > Tupaiidae > Tupaia > Tupaia belangeri. Next base: position 1,109,192 of record NW_006209346.1, read on the forward strand.
TTTCTTTATGAACACCAACCCATGTAAACCTAAAAGGTGTGAATTTTTTTTAACACTTCCTTTTAACCCTTTCAGTGTGCACTCATCTATAATTTGGCATTTAAAAAAATTACTAGTAAGCTTTTTTTGTAGGTCCTCTCTAAAATGGTGAATAATCGATTTTATGATTGAGCTCTTTGCAGATTTTGCTTTTCAAACCAGGGAGGAATGTGACAGCTGGTGGGTTGGGTAGTTATTTCTATCATTTCGGCAGTGGGTGAGGGCATTCTTTACTCTTGATGGCCCTTTCCTATCTCAGTAAACTCAACTCCTGCCATAGTCCTCTGGGAGAAACACTTAAATGCCACTAAGTAAGGGGCAGGCGCCAAGAAACCACCTTCCTGTCTTTGGGACAGCCTCAAATCATTATCCACCAAAGGCAAGTCTGATACTGGGAAGAAAACAACCAGATTTTAGAAAAACATCCTTGGAAATAAGAAGAAAGACGTGACTATTACATTTGGCAACACGGACAGCCAGGGGCTGTAGTAGAGTGATGGGGAACCTCCATGTGTGGGTTGAGAGCGAATGTGAGATGAGGGAATGAAGGTAAAGACACTCCGTCACTCTTTTTAAGAAGTTCTGTCAAGGGAGGCAGAAATGTGGGACAGTAACTGGAACAAGATAACAACATTAAGAAGGTGTTGGGCTTTTTTAGGATCAGAGATTGTACAGTGTATTTGCAAAGGGATGATAAAGGTCCAGGAGAGAGGGAGAAATCAATGACAAGGAATCTGGGGATGATGGTTGGAGAGAAGTCCTTCTTGGTAAAGCAACAGGGGATGAGATCCAGAATGCTAGTGAAGGGGTTGGACTTTGATGGAAGTGGAGGGGCCTCATCTATTGTATTATTAGTGGGAGTGCCACTAGAGAACGGTTGGGGATGCTTGAAAGTGTTGATGGGACAGATGAGAAAATTCTTACCTGATTGCTTTCTTTAGTTCAGTAAAGTCGGAGACAGAGTTGAGAGAAGCAGACCATTGGAAATGGGCAGGTGGAGGGACTGATAGTTCCAGCCACTGGGAACAACACCCCTGTGGACGATGAGGAACCGAGAATAGTGTGAAAAAAGGGAGAGTGAACCAAATGCTGTTAATCAAAGAGGAGAAAGATGGGGTGACTATACACAACTTCATAAGAATGCATAGCAGCAGGGCCGGCAGGTGGTATGGTGGTTGAGGGTGATGGATTCATATTCCCAACCACCGACAGTGGTTCGAGAACCAGACCTGACAGCTTACTTTCTCGCTTTCCCTTTCTGTCTCTCTCTCTCTGGTCTGAATGCATAGCAGGTGATAATGTCTGAAGGCATGAACCTATCTCTAGAAACATGTTTACTCAAGTAGCTGTTTGCAAGATCTGTTTGAAGTGAGTTATTTAAAACTAAATTTTAGATAAATAGATCATAGCCCAAAGAGTGAGTAGCAAGTGATAAAGGAGGTAAATTACTTATCTCTAACTTGCCCTGCTCCAAGCATGACTTGGTCTGGGACGAGACCAAAAAATCCTCATATATTCCACTTAGTATACCACCCCTCAGGATGTGGCTTTTCCATATTTATTCTTCATTAAATCCTTCATGCTTACTATCCTTGGAGATCCCCCTGCTTCTCCTGATTGCCCACTTAAATCTCTGTGAAGCAATTGCTTTCTCTCATCTCCCGTCCAGGCCCCCTGCACTTGCCTAACTTCTTGTAGGGATGCAAATCTCAGAAGCAACACTCCAATTTGTTTACAATGTGCATGTTTCGTATATTCCTAGACTCAGGATCTTAGAGTTGAAATAACCTTTGGGGCCTGCAGGTGGCATGGTGATTAAGGACGCTGGACTCCCACATGGCAGACTGCAGTTCGAGTCCTGGACCTGGCAGCTTACTTTCTCACTTTCCCTCTCTCTCTTTCCCACTCTGTCCCTCTCTGGTCAAATCTAAAAAATAATAAATAAATAAAATTAAATCGAGTAATTCTTTAAAAGAAAAAAAAGAAAGAGTTGACAGAACCTTCAAAGTCATGTAAGCCAATATCCTGATTAATTTGCATCTCTTTTTGTGATATTAGTAGCTTCCTCTTCTTTAACCCTACAATTTTTCCCTTTACCTAAGATACAGTGTTCTCAGGAGACCTGACTTCCATTGCTCATATTTATATTTTCAGTCATTTGTACCCATTTCTTTACAAGTCCCTTAAACACATTGGCCTGTTTCTTTTTCTCACCTACAAATAATAGTCTTATCTGTCCTTAATAGATAACACTGAGGTTAGAACTTTAAGTGACTTCATAACAGTTGAATGTCAAAGATTTTACTCCTGATAGTCCTTATGTTGCTTTAAAGCAGCAGTGATTTGACACTGCTGGTCGTGAAATTTTACCCTTTGAAACTCATACAGATTCAACTAATGATTTCTCTCCCACGAAGGCACACACTGAGGGTGGACACCATTAAAATTTCAGTGTCACTTGCAGTTTAATCCTGTGGAGAGAGTATGACTCTAGAATTAATTCTTAGCTCTTTAATAATCTGTTAGGTTGTGGCTCTTTAATGAAGCAATGTGTTCCCTTTGAATTTCCTACCAAAGTGTAATTAACTGAAGACATTTACTGCTAAGACACTTAGCTGGCTTTGACCCTGAGCACACCAAGTTTCCAAATCCTAATTATATAGTCAATGTCTAGATTATCTAGTTTGTGGGGTGTTCAAATCTTTGTCCAATATGGTGAACCTAAAGGGAAGAGCAAGAGAAAATGAGACCTCGTTGAGCTCACAGCATCGCCATTTTCCAGCTCCAAGTCTCTTGTAAATGATTAAACCAGCTTCCTGTCCTTAGCTATAAAGCAAGATTATTGCTATGCACCCCTGCCTTGTGTCAGAATGAAATGAGATCATTATATAAAGTGTCCAAACATTACCTGGTGCTTAGTAGGTGGTTAGTAAACATCGGGTCCCCTTTGCTTCATCTGCCTGTGCTTTTTTCCTTTTTGCATCTGGGCTAGCAGATGGAATTTCCAGCTTGATTACTGGGGCCCTCTGCATAATCCTGAGGAATGGACATTTCCAAAACGTCTTATAGAAGCATTTCTTACCTTCAAGTCCCTGCTGCAAGGGGAAATGCTACCACTGGTGGACAGAGAGGTGAGAGAGGAGGTTTTCGGAAAAAAGAGAAGAGGTTCTTTAGAAACAAAAAAGAAAAGAAAGAAAGAGGGTGAAGGGTCCAGAAGAGGAAGTGACAAAGGAAGAGAAAATAATACCAAAGAAATCCCATTTGATGGGGATAGAAGTATTGTAGAGATAGCATAAGCCTTCCTAGAGCCAAGACTGTGGGAAAAAAAGACAGACCAATGTTCAAAACCTGGCCTCTCCGGTGATCCGTTTTGAGCCCTGTGTTCCTTCACCTCACAGCGCTTCCGTTTGCAAATGAAAGCTACACGGCTCATTGGCGGAGTCCTTCCCTGTGTCCGCACTTTTTAAATTATCGTGAGGTGTGGAAATATTATCCGCATTTGATAGATGAGGGGAATGTGGGGAATGGCTGTAGTTGTTCAAGATCTCAGAGCTGGGTTTGGCCCACAGATGGCCAGCTGGGAAGCTCACGCGCAGACCACTGCCCTGGGGTCTGTTACAGGGTATAGGCAGGGCGGGAGATATTTCCACCAGTGGGCCACACTGGGCCCTTCCTCATCCTTCCCTCTTCTTCTCCCCCGGCTGCTTGTCTTCTGTTATCAAGGTGATAAGGCTTCCGTTTTAGACATTTCCATCTGGTTAAATGGAACTTTGGACTCCAGAAGGAATCCCACTGCAGTGCCAGCTTCAATATACTCTAAGTTTCGTTGATAAGGAAATGCGGTTGGTACAACGGAAGCCTATTTTTAGGGGCTGTTCCTGTTGATTCTAAGCCCTGGTTGTAAATCGAAACAAATTGAAGTGACTTGGTAGTCGAGGAAATAAAACTCCTCCACGGACACACACACGCACACTCACGTGTGACATGTAGGCGTTGACTTTCCAGTCTCTTTTCAAGTATGTTTGCTTGGCTTTCTCAAATTAGGCAGTATTTGATCATTGTCATGTAGATTGCGGTTATTTCTTCTATCAGTTCAGCCTGTGTTTTGGCAGCAAATATGTTTGCCTGATTTGTTCATTCGTTGTTTAACAATTATTGGGAACTGATTACATTCTAAATGCTGCACTAGGTATGGTGACTCAGGATAAAGGAGATCACCCTTCCTTTCAAGTAGATCATTGTCTAGTGAGCAAAAGCCAAATAATTATGCAGGAACAGGGAATGGAGGTACATAAAAGAGGTAAATAAAAGACTTGCTGTGTTTATTTGGGTTCTGTATTTTTATAAGAGCAAAATCTGTTTTCCGTGATATGTATTTACTTTTTTGTTGAGAGATCTTTCTGCATTTCTGAGAAAGTGAGAGAGAAATAGTCACACGTACTTTGAGTTATTTTGCTAATATATGTGTTAACAGTAAGTTAGGAAATGAATTTTGTTTCCTCAACGTTTTTTAAAAGTTGATTTTTAAGGTAACCTATTTTTTTCTGGCTTTTTTGCATGTTCATTTTTTAAACAAAGATTTTTCTATATTTATTAATTCATTTCGCATGAGTTTTTGCCAGAGAAAGACAGAGAGAGGGAGAGAGAGAGAGAGAATGAGAGAGAGAGAGAGAGAGAATGCAAGCCATCAGGTCTGGGACTCAAACTGTGGTTGGCCATGTGGGAATTCCAACGTCTTAACCACCGCACCACCTGCTGGGCCCTGATTATTCATTGTTAAATGGAAAGAGGAAAATACTGGGTCATAAAGAAAATTGAAATTATCCTCTAATCTGACTCTCCCAGAATCATCTATTGAATGACTAAGTGATTTTTTTAAAGATTTTTCTATTGTGTACATATGTGTGTAAACATTTTGTTTTTCTTCTTTTTAAACAGCGCCCACTGGGATGTTAGATGTCTGGTACATTAAACAACACATTGAGTACAATAGACAACAGATTTCTCTGTCTTGGAAGGTAAGTCTTAAGGAGTGACTTAAAACTCCAGGGAGTTATGCATATGAATGCTGAGTTTCAAGGTAGGAAAAAAAGACGTATTTGCATAGTGGCTTTGATAAGAGGCTTCAGTGGCGTCGCTGGAGCTCACACTCATGCTGCATGAGTCAGTGTCATTCATCTCTGCCAGATAGGGCTGAGAGCTGTCTGAGTTTCTTCCTCCACACAGTCACAGCCTTGCTGCATCCCACGTTTTATCAGATTAAGATACCATCCTATTCTTCCCAGCATTTCCACCCTCCCACTTAATTACACCATCTCTTCTTCTTCTTTTATTTTTATAGAGGTTTTTGCCTAGGGTACATGCACTGCAGAGGAGAGAGACAGACATGGTGAGGGAAAGTGAGAAATCACTCCCTGGGGGGATGGCCACACTGCAATCCCTTCTCCATTCTCCTCCTGGGACCCTGGGCATGCATGCACATGTGCCCTGAGTGATTTGTCAAGTCACCAGTTCCAGGACTCGAACCGCAGTTGACCATGTGAGAGTCCAGCAATGTAATCACTATGCCATCTGCTGGCTCCAATCTCTTCTGACTCTTGTGTTCTCACTGTTTCCCTGTCTGTCCTTCATAGAGCTGCCCAACAGTGACCATGCCATCTTACTTATTCCCTGCTTGGTAAATAAAGCATGAGAAAGCTGGATATGAATATGAAAGAATATATTTTTCTAAGCTGTCGAAATGGGAGAAGGCGGAAACCCTGCCCCACTTTACAAATACTAATAGCACTAGAAAGTATAGCAAGGAGCAGAAAACAACCCTTCTTCAGGAATGGTAGTAAAATAGTAGTAAACGGAACAACCTTTCAGAAAATAATGAGGACTAACATCATTATAGAAAGGGAACATTTCCCTAAGTGCTGAAAGCTGACACTGCCATTCCATTGAAGCCTCCCAAAAACCCTGTGAGGTAGGTCTGAGTATCCCTACTTCACAGATAAGGAAAAAAAAGCATCAGAGAGAGGAAGCTCTTGACCAAAGCTACCCAGCTACAAAGTGCAGAGCTGGTTCTGAACCCCTACCCAGAACTTTTCTGTTACATCATAGCTCGTATTTGCTGAAAGCAAACACTATCTGAACTGAGCCATTGATTGGCATGCTCATATGAGGTTTCTGGTTGACCTGCACTTTTCTCTATTTCTCAGAACTCAACTCTTTGACTATACCTGTTCCAGGTAAGGGTTACACAAAGAGAGCTGGGATTGTGGACCCGGTAATTCCAAAAGCACAAAGCCAGGAGAGTCAGAATAATGAATTCAAAACCCACTGGTGGGGGTTAAAAGGACGGCTTTTGATGATTGCCATCTTCAGTTTTAGGAAATGAGCTTTTTCTTCCTCTCTCTCTCCCTCTCTCTCTCTCTCATGCACACATAAAATGGCTGCTATAAGAGGAGTCTGCTATAAATAGCTTAGTGAATCATGATCAAAGCTCTTCACTTTGAAACTGACACTGCAGCTCCAAATTCATTTTAAAATAAAGCCACTTTTAATAGCAAGACAATTCTCAAAACAGGATGTTCAAGACAACCCTAATTTGTGAATGTTATAAAAGAACCCAGCTCGAGTCTTGACTATTGGTTTTCCATTTCACAAATAAGCAACCAGTTAAAACCAAAATTCCGCTTCCCATGAAGATTCCTCCCCCAAAACTAGCCTCACCAGTGATCTGAAAGACATGCTCCATTGATCCCGTTTCACTATTCAAAGCTTCCTCTTGGTAGGGGGAGGGTCATGATACTGGTATCTGAAAGACCATTGAGTTCCCCTCAATAAAACAGTAAATGAGAGGACACAAATGGAAAAGCTCTCAAGGGCCACCAAGTGAAATTCAATATTGCTCCATTGTGAGTTTCAATGCCAACAGTAAGAGCAGCTCACCCAGGGCCATGCCTCGGTGCTACTCTCTGGAACAAAGAGAGTTTATACCAGGTGCAATGACAACACTTTGAAGTCAGTGGGGAGTGGAGTCAAAATAATATTTGTTAGCTACGAGTAAAGCACCGCAAGTGTACACGTGCAGATTCTCCTCTGCTGCCCATTTTGATCTTGTCCTTGTCCTCACAACGCTTAGGTTCTAAAATAAGGTCTTGGAACTCAAAGGGATTTCAATACTCCTCTAGTCTCCCCTGCTTTTCATTACGAACATCACTCCAGCTCCTGGCGGGGCACATGGGTGTCTCTGTTGGGACTCTGCTTTGGAGGCATCCCATCCCCTGATTGGACATCTGTTAGTGTTAGAAGAGCTTTTCTTTTGTGTAGCCAGAACTGTGGGCCCAAAGAGAATGTTTAGAACTGGAACCGACTCATATAGAAATCACAAAGTTAAATGTTAGAAGCCTGTCCAATTTGGCCCCAGACAGTGATCACCACAGGGCAACTTCCAAATCTTCAGTGATTCTCTAACCTAAGGGTCTTCCCAAAGTTAGATTCAGGTTCAGCTGTGGCATGGTGGCATTACTGACTCAAGTTCGAGTCCCGGACCTGGCAGCTTGAAAATCATGCTGAATACATGTGCACACATGCCCAAAATCCTGAGAGGAGGACAGAGGAGAAGGGATTGTGGCATGGCCATTCCCCCTGGGGGGTGGTTTCTTACTTTCCTTCTCATTGCCTCTGTCTCACTCCTTTCCAGTGAGTGCACATGCCCTATGGCAAAATTCTTACTAAAAAAAAAAAAAAAAAAAGTTATATTCATGTCTGTATTTTGCAGGACAGTTACAGGGTTAAGTTCTCTTCTGTCAAATTCTGGGCTTCTTTAGTGGCCCAAGCAGGCCACTGACCAGAGCTACTGAGATGGGCTGTCCTTTGGACCATAGAGCTGCAGACTCATGAGCCTCTAGAGACTGGGAAATTTAACCAGCATTTAGTCCCAGCCCTTGCTTAGAAATATGGAAACTGAGGTTTCAAGAGGTGGCGTGATCTTTAGTGTGTATGTGTGTGTGTGGGCAGAATTTGACAGAAGAAAATCCACACCCAGCATGATTTTTAAGCCATCGGGTCTAGGACTCCAGCTGCCATCAACCATGTGAGAGTCGAGTGCTATGACCACCATGCCACCTCTGGTCCCTTATTATTTATTTGCCAGAGAGTACATACACTTGCCAGAGAGAGAGAAAGAGAGACGGAGAGCGAGAAAGCACTCCCCTTGGGGAAGGGTCCTACTGCAATTCCTCCTCCTCTATTTTGGACACACATGCACACATTTCTGGCATGTTTCTCAAGCTGCCGGGTCTGGGACGTGTTGGTGTGGCCAGCTATGTGGGATCCAGCTGCTTCACGCACCAAGACCCTGGATGACCCTATCATAGTTATTTGCACGAGAAAAATACGTTCTGTGTTGTGGCTAAAAAGTCCAACCTAATCAATGAAATGAAAACACCTGGTTATTGTTAACATGACAAATGCAATACCAGTAGAAAATGGTACCCGATCACCACCAGCCTCTGTGCTGTGCTAGACCCCTCTGCAGAGGGGCTTGTAGCAATTCCTGCACATTTCCATCTTCTCCTTCTGTGCAGTTTTATACTGTTTCCTTTGCTTTGGTTAAACATTGCAATCCATGATTCCAATATCCTTTCTGCCAGTTAATACACCGTGTATCCTTTAAAAAGGAAATCGCCTTGGATATGCATGGATCTATGCGCGTGTATGTACATTATATGTAAATTACACGTATGCAATGTTTAAAAAGAGCTATCACCAGGGGCCAAAGCCACTTTAGCATTTCTAGTTTCTTCTGTTCATTTCTTTAGCGTTCTTGCCCCATCTCGACCATAGTAAATCACAAACTTTCTGAAATTATTGTTGAGGCTACGAGTTGGCAAGACAAACACGTGTGCTCAAATTTAAGCTGAATTCATCCATTCAAACAAATAAACACATGAAAGCTCCTCTTTCGCTCTAGAACCTGTGCTGTGTGGCAAGGATCTGGAAGTGAGCTGTACAGACTCCGTCCTCGCATCCTGGAGCTCAGAGTTCAGTGGGAGGACAGGACTAGGGGCAGAGTGAAGAAAACACTCCAGGAGTCAAGGAGGAGTTCAAGGCTCAGCTGGAGGGGTGACATGACCATGTCCCATGGGGAGGGCTTTCTTGCTTTCTCTTACTCTCGTGAGTGCACATGTCCTCTGGAAGAGGTTTTTTTTTTAGTGAAAAATGTTATTCGTAATTGATTTATATTGATACAGGACAACGGTATAGTGTCAGCCCCTAGGGAGGATTGGTTGACAGGTACCTATGTCCCTTATATAACCATGGGAGGTATCCAATCTTAGAATCAATATTTAAATACAAAAAAAGTAGCAGATGGTAACATTTTGATTGTTTTGTTGCAATATTCAATTCCATCTCCTTTCCCAGTCCTTGCCCCGTCAGAGGCAGGCACAGTATTTTTGAAGATATTTTTAGAAATAAGAGGTTGCTTTCCCCCTGCTCAGCAGCCACACGTATTATGCCAGCTGCAATGTAGGGAATTTGGGTGTGAGAGCAGAATGTGGCCAGTAACAAAAATAAGAGAGTAGATGGCAGAGAATTAACAGAAGATAGAAAGCAGAGACAGAAGGGAGGTAAATCTTTGACCTCACCAAAGTTTCTCTTATTTTTCTCTTTTTCTAACTGCAAAACAAGATAGAAACTATTATGCCAGGGTAGCTGCTATGAGGTTTGATTGTCAGTGAGATCATTTGAACATAGATCACCTGGGACGTGTCTACTAAGGGCTAGGATGGTTCAGTGATTACAAGTGTGTCCTCTAGGGACCAGCAGTTAGCGTAATGGCTATGTCACTGGACTCCCATGTAGTCAACCGCGGTTTGCATCCTGGACCCCGTGGCTTAAAACTCACGCCGGGCGCATGTGCGTGCATGCCCAAGATCCTGAGAGGAGAATGGAGGAGAAGGGATTGTAGCGTGGCCATCCCTCCTGGGGGGTGATTTCTCACTTTCTGTCTCTCTGTCTCTGTCTGTCTGGCGAGCACATGCGCCCTATAGCAAAAACCTCTCAAA